>NW_027397113.1:3622265-3659949 GCF_003265705.2 Callorhinus ursinus | reverse complement strand
TGTGTGTGTGTGTGTGTGTGTGTGTGTGTGTGTGTGTGTGTGTGTGTTCTCTCCCAAGCTCTCTAAATAAGATTTTAAAGGCTGAGGTGCCAAGGTCCCTAAAGTGCTCTTCAACTTTGGCTGCTGACTCACGCTGCGCCGGGTGCAAGGCTACGGAACACAGAGGGCTATCCCTGCGTGCAAATGAGGAGGAAGTGACCTCAGCTCATGCCCACAACCACCTTACTCGATACTCTACCTTTCGCAAGTGTAACACTCGCAGAACTCATTATTTTCTCCAAAAAACCCGTCTCCGTAATAACACGAAATCTCTTCTCCAGGCTCAATGTCTCTCAGGGCCTTCACACACGCCGTATCCCGACCAGTCGACACAAACTGAAATACAATCGACTCATTAAGAAACTCACAGCTGAGGCAGAAAGAAAACACTTGAAATAAAAAAATGTCTCCGCTTACCTTGCAGTTAGGTCTGCAATCTGAAAAATGTCCAAAAGATAAAGTCAATTAACTGTAGATAAGATCTGAAACACGAACAATTACAGAAATCTGAAATAAGCTTTCCACATTTTACAACTTTTGACAGAAGTTTAGGTCTCGAGGTCAACTACAGGATTATTTACTTAACAAGTTGGTGGGGAAAGATAAAGAGGTCCCAGCTCCAGCCTCCTGTGAAGGGAGGCGAGCTCGGCCGGTCTGACAAGGCCATGCTAAGTCTTAGCAGTCCTGCCCGCCACTTGCGCCCGCCCGACAAGCACAGCTTACCATGGTTTATAAAGGCGGCGGGGCCGAGCCAGAGCTGAGCACAGTTTTTCCTTGTGGAATACATGACACTGAAGTCGTTTTCTCCGTGTCTAAGTAGCATGTTCTCCTCAATTTCTGAAAGTTCGGCAATACAACCCACCAGTAATTCTATTTTGTCATTTCGTTTCCTATTTAAAATATGTCATGTTAAAAATTACTAGTAATTATAAATAACAAGGCTTCTTTCAATAAAATCAGCCTGTCCAATCAATACCAGGAACTGAGAAAGCCTAGCTGTGTGTCTATCAGCTGAGCCCCCGGGACCTCCGCCGGGCCATGTCTTCCCTCCCCGGAAGCCCCACAGCCTCGAGCCACGGCTGCCTGCGTAGCTGCCTCTCTGCTACGAGACGCCAGAAGCTGTGCTAACCTCCATCTCTGAATCCCCTGCCAGCACGCAGTGTCATGTTCTGCAGGCAGGAAGGACACAAATACCCACTGCCCTGAATTCAACTTGCTGACAGTGAATGAAGGAGACAGAGACAAGCGGGAGGAAAAGGTCATGGGGACCCAGGATGGCACGCCACCCTCTAGAGCAGCACCATCCGAGAAAGATGTCACGGAAGCCAAACAAGGAATCCTCAGCGTTCTGGCAGCCACATTTAGAAAGTAAAGGAAAAACCAGGCGAAATTACTTTGAGTCATGTATTTTAACCCAATATACCCCCAATCCTATTCCAGCAAAAGAAATGTTCATGAGGACTACAGTTTAATATAGCACCTGGCACGTAAACCACATGGACAACACTTCTCAGTTCACACTGAGCCACAAGTGTCTGGTAACCACCGCACTGGACAGCCCAGCCCTAGAAGACAAGACCTCAAAGCTCTACATCCACTGAGAACACAAGGAGCTGGGGAGCCGGCTGGATATATTCCCACGTACACACACAAGCACACATCTACCCCAGAGGCCTGGGCGTGCTGCTCTCTGGCCATCCCACTTTCAGGGACCTGATTCTAACATTTTTGCCATAAAAAATACTGAGGGTATTGAGGGTAGCTTATGAGAGGGGCAACACGTTCCTTCTCCTGAGACATAAGGTAGGAACAGGCATCAGAGGAAAAATATAATCCAATATTCTCTCTCATGAATGGCTTTCATCCCTCCTACCTGGGCTCCACTTCACTACCCTTTTTTAAATGGGCACATCTATGTCTGTGTATATATTTAGGCAGGCAACGCAGAAGAAAATTTCCACCTGTGAAATTCCTAGGATCATTAAGACTTCACACCCCACCTTCCTTTCCTCTAGGCCAGCAGGAGACGAACTCTTGAAGCCGGGTTCTCCAGCCCTGGCGCCCACAGGCTTCCAACAGCCTCGTCACTGAGCCGCACTCAGACTCAAAGCACGGTGGCTTAGTGACAGGATCTGGTTCAACTCCGATTTCTCATTTCACTGTCCTGACCCAGGTCACTGGGCCAAGGCACTGGCCCTGCACTGGCTCCTCTAGAGTGAGCCTGGCTTCACTCCTTCCCACAACTCCCTTAGTACTTCCACAGTTATTTACGAGAGAACTTTAACTAAGATGACATGACGGGTTATACTAGTATAATAGTTACCACTCTTTCGTTGCAACGATTTTGGCTCCATTTTGTTCGGACGAGTATCTATTACAAGGCAGTATTTCAAATCCACTGTCAGTTGCAAACATTCGCAAGTAAATAAATACCTAAAACAGAAAAAAAAAAAGAATATTTTGTATTGTTTATCCAGTTAGACTTGCTCAGAATTATAAAAGCAAACTAACACCAACAACGTAAAACATTAAAGATCATTAGTAACAAACTCTGTTGTTTTTTAAAATTTCACATATTTGAGTACCTAGAGGCTTGGCCAAGTTCCTCTAAAAGTTGACAGTAAATTTCATCTTTAGATGACAAAGTTTTCTCTTCGGAGAGTCATACAAATGACCTTATGTATGATTAGAACTTCACACTGCTCAGCTTTATGCAAAATTGATTTAAAGCTTCAAGTTCACTAAAATTTAAGCTTTAGTTTTCTCCACTCTTATCCAAACAGAAAAATAGTATTAATCTTATCAATAAACCTACATGTTCCTTGAATAATTTCTCCTGCATTTTGTTCTTGTTGAGAAAATAATGCCGTGCCCATTCGCCTGAAGTCAAACATTTGAAGGCTTTCTCCAAGTGTTCATCTTTCTTAAAACGTTCAATGACTTCCTTTAGTTCTTCTTGCCTTCCCTTAATAGGTCGAAATCTGAACAAAATCAAAACATTCACTTTAGTTATCTGCTATCATCCCTGGGCCACTAATGTGAGTTCCTGAGATAAGAGATTAATAAACTAAAGACAGCCAGACTTAACAAAAGATAATCATCAATAATCCTGATAATTACTGCTCAAGTAATAGCAATCACCAGGAACTAGAACTTCTCTTTCTTCAAACTATATTTTGATATACTTATTTTACTATTACCTCATTTAACTGAGAAATGACCAGATGACTCAAATGAAAGCTGTCTGATTCAGGCTCATACTAGCCATATACTTTGGATGGTCCAAAAGATCTAGAATAGAATGTGTCTAATTGAGAGTTAGAATGACAAGATTTTTTTTTTAAAACATGCAGAATTCAAGCCAGAAGAGTGCAAGGCAATGAGCTTCAGAGGGATGGAGCAAACAAAATCATGCCATAAACAACATTCTGTATGTGCACAGTTAGAAAAATCCCAAACCAACTAGTATCCCAAGAGGTCCCGAAATACACCCTGATGTTCTAACACCCATGTCAAATTAATCTCTGATAACTGCATTCAGAGAGCAAAGAGTTTTGCAAAAAGCACAACTCTAGTGGTGATACTGCTAAATTGGTGATTTCAAAGGAAAAACTGTCAGGGTAGAATTCTGAAAGGCTTCTATAATAAAACCAGCCAAGCTTTCAGAAAACTGTACAATCGTGGTCCAAAAAAGACTTCTGGGGACGCCTGGGTGGCTCAGTCAGTTAAGTGGCTGCCTTCGGCTCAGGTCATGGTCCCGGGGTCCTGCGATCGAGTCCCACATCGGGCTCCTTGCTCAGCGGGGAGCCTGCTTCTCCCTCTGCCTCTCCCCCTGCTTGTGCTCTGTCTCTCTCTGACAAATAAATAAAATATTTAAAAACAAAACAAAACAAAACAAAAAAGACTTCTGTTTGTAAAGCCCCTTATTCTAAAGCTGTGTTCTCTTAGTAAAACGTGTACTTGCACCTTAATTTCAAAATTTCTTCTCATGTCAATTTCTTTTGGTTTATTTTCCCAAATAAAGTTCTTTTGTTTTGTTTTTGGAATGTCCAACAACAAAAAAGGAGCTAGACTGCTACTGAAATAAACTGTTAAGAAAAAACTATTAGTGGCTGAGGAGAAAATATATTTGAACTACGCATCTTACTCCAACAATTAAAACTACATGCCTTGCAAACCCTGAACACACTAACATGGAAGTAAGATCTGGCACAAACTCTAGCACAGGAAGTATCCAAGCAGAAATTTTTTCCAGGTAAGCTATCATGAAGGTCTCCATCACATTTCAGTGAGATTTTAAGCCACAGGATCTCACCACAGATTCTTTATTCGGTGCTATGTACACAGGTGGTGTGGAGAAAAATACGAGCAAAGACACGACCACTGCTCTTGAACGGAAAGCCCCTTTGGGACTGAGAGATACATACACGCATCCTGGTTAAGCAAGGCATCGTTATGCTACTGCAGGTTAACAGGGCGTAAACTACACACTATAGCACTCTCAGGTATGGAAACTAACGAAGGTGTAGGGTCTGTTTGGGAAGGGGTTTTGGATTTGACAGTGATGTGGGCAATGAGGAAAGTGGTGATTTCAGCTTTCTAAAGAAAAAGCAGAATATTACCCTAGGCAGGAAAGAATCAAAAGGCGGCAGGCAAAGTGAGCGGAAGTCTAAGCAGAGGATCTTAATGAGGGTGGATTCAAAGAGCCAAACAAGGGCTGAGGGAGTCAGCTTGGCCAGCAACATTGAGGGAAAGTACTAGAACAAGGAAGAGGAAAGACGTGAGCCCCTGAGTGGGGGGGGATGCTGTTTACTGGACAGGACCCATAGAGGACCTCCACTCTAGAAATGGAAGCGGACACCACTAGGTGGTGGACTAACTAGCCAAAGTGTCAATAAGCTGCTCACAACTAGTAAGCAGAACTATGAGAAAGACTCCAGGCACATCCTGGAGAGATCATATGAATAAACAGACAATGCCCTATATTATTTTCCATTTCAATCAATTAGCATACCAGCTCTCACAGGCAAGTGAGTGCAAGTCCTTTAAACAGTTCTGAAGGTCTTTAAGTTGTCAGAATACGGTGTCAGAGAACCACCGTTAAAATGATCTAAAAAAAAAAAAAAACACCTGCAGAATTGTGGAAACATCCATACTTCCACACAGATAGAATACTAAACTACTTACTTGCAGCCACCACAAGCAATTTTGTCAAGAGCGGGTTTCTTAGAAAACCTAAACCCTCCATGGCGCAGTGCTACACTATGAGGCTCCCGGCACAGGAAGGACAGACCAGTCACCCCGGCAGCTGCCAGCTAAGGCCAGAATATGAAATGGTGGGAAACAGATAACCCATGTTTTGTGGAGGAAACAGAAAAGCAACAGTTCACTTATAGAACGAATATGGACTCATCTATGATGTTAAGTGGCTACAAAGCACAGAAAGAGCCAAGCCATCTTTCCAAGTTTAACATGGAATTGACTAACGGTGACACTGTGTTTTAAAATAACCGCATGGCCTGATGCATTAGAAAAGCAAGCCAAAGTCAGGGCTAAATTCACCTAAAGCTCTTGAGAACATGTCAGAAAAATAAGCTGCAGACGTGGAATGGCTGCTGCCTCTTCCTGACACCTTCTGTGCGCTCTCCACTTCCTGAAACACGTTCCTCCCTCTCTGAAAGTGCCTGTCAGCTCTCCTTAGTTTTGCTTACTCTTTGTTCATGATGCCAAACAATTTATATGCTAAAACCAACACAAAATAACCAACTGGCGACTTAGTAATAGTCTGCCTTTGTTTCTGCTTTCCTGACTTCTGCTTCGAACACAAACAAAACCCCCGAAACTGTCCCTTGCTACTACTCACTGGCAAGAACCCCTATTTCACTTAAGATGTAATTTACTGTCAGAACTTACTGTCTCAGTTGGCTGCTATAGGCATGAAATGACAGTGAGGCAAAGGAGGAAGAAATCGTTCTGGGTGCAGACAGGAAGGGGTGAGACAGTTGTTTTCGACAATCCTACAGACGTACATCAAAATCACCTGGCTGACAGCTCAAGTCAAATCCCATTATAAGAGATAGTTCGGGGAGATAAAATTACTTAATAACATAAGATTGTTACAACTAATAGGGCCAGAGCAAAAAGGCACTGAAAACCCTGGAAAAAAGTGAAGTGTTTTTCTACTATTGAGGAGAAAAAGACCCTTTGTCCTCTCCTTAACCATAATCATTCTAAACCTACCATGCAAACTGCACAAAGCTATCCTCACACCACGGTTCTTAAAGCTCGAAGAATATTTAGGTTATGTGAAACGATGCTCCTGTTCCATAAATGAGGAAAACAAGGCCTAATGAGGGCTGTTAATGGATGGACTATTATTACCCGGCCTTGTGCCCAGTCCTACTCTCTCATGTAAGACTCTGAGGGTCCTCTGGTGTTTCATGATCAGAACAGGATTTGACTTGCGTTCGCCACCGAGCACAGCACAGAGCCCAGCCAGAGACGGCGAAAGGGGTGGACACAAATATATACTTTTGAATTTAGTATCTGGGAGGTAGCAATCAGCGTGGCGGGGGAGGCAAGAGACAGGAATTTGGCATTTCCAAATCAGTATGTCCCTCTTCCCCCTCTTAATACAAACTTTACAACTTTAAATAAACCAAACATTGTTCTCTTCCCCCACCTCTGATCAATGGCTGGTATAAGAAATACAAAAATATGTCACTTAAATCATTTATTATTAAAAAGGGCAGAAAGAAACATGAATTCACACTCCCACACACCTGTTCCCCACTCTTTCCAGAGACTGACTTCCCAGGGTTTCTTGCTATTTGGTTTTTCTGTTTCCAAACCCAAGTGGCCAGTGCGGCACTGAAGGGAAGCTGCGGATTTCTATTAGCTGTACTACTGTGCCCTTCCATTAGCATGTACACCCAAGAGCTGACTGGAGGGAGCGGGAGAGAGGAGGGGGACAGAAAAAAGGGAGCAAGGGAAGGAGAGAGGAAGAGAGAGAAAATGCTCAAATATTTAAGATATAAAATAAGAAGACGGTAAGGCAACATTGTGAACACATTTCCCCCTTTGAAGAAAATTCAGCTGCACACGGACAGTTGGTAGATGCTGAGGAATCATGCTAGAACCACAGCTCTTCATTCCTTCTGGACCTGAAAGGAGACAACCCCCAGACACATACCTGGCTGAGTCCTGCAATCAGTGCTCAGCTAATCCCAGGGAGTGACTCCTGATCTTTTGATGAATGCTTTCTCTTAAAATTACCCTGTTATGGAGTACAAGTGGTTTTTTAAATACAGCTATTACTAAGATCAAACTATTTTAAAAGGTTTGCAAAATGTTCTAAAAATCGTGTTTATGCTGACACCTCCAATTACTTAACACAAAAGAACACCATAAAGATTGAAACAGGTTAGCTGGTATCTTATTATTGTTTGTAATGCACTCTACCTACCTCACAGGGTTGTTGTGAGGAAAACTGTCAGATTTTGAAAAATGCCTTGAGCTCCTCGAAGGAAAAGCGCTATATAAATGCAAAAACAAACAACAACAATAAAAACTATTTGTATAAGTTGTATTTATAACTTCTAAACAGACTTACAATATTAGTTGTCCCACAAGTCCTTAAAATGCTGTGACACTCAAGAGCTTTCTGAAGCCGTAGGCAGACTCAGCATAGTAACAGAGGCCAAGATGCCGAAATTCTCTTTCCCACACGACATCCTTTCCCCCTTGATCACATTAAGTTAGAAGGCCTAAAAATGTATTTGTTTTCTAATCAAGCACTTGAGTTTAAAGTGACATTTAAAGTGATTTATAAATTCACACCCCATACTGGATATGAAAAATCAAATACATAAATAAGCAAAATTAAAATCTGATGGTTACAACAGAAGGATGAGATAAGCCGAGTACAATTTGGATTAGAAAAATAGAGAAAAGTTCCAAAAATCCTGTGAGATAGCCAAACTGTGGAAAGAGCCAAGATGTCCATCGACAGATGAATGGATAAAGAAGACGTGGTATATATACACAATGGAATATTATGCAGCCATCAAAAGGAATGAGATCTTGCCATTTGCAACGACATGGATGGAACTGGAGGGTGTTATGCTGAGTGAAATAAGTAAATCAGAGAAAGACATGTATCATATGACCTCACTGGTATGAGGAATTCTTAATCTCAGGAAACAAACTGAGGGTTGCCGGAGTGGTCGGGGGTGGGAGGGAAGGGGTGGCTGGGTGATAGACATTGGGGACGTTATGTGCTACGGTGAGCGCTGTGAATTGTGCAAGACTGTTGAATCACAGATCTGTACTTCTGAAACAAATAACGCAACATATGTTAAGAAAAAAGAAAAAGAAGAAGATAGCAGGAGGGGAAGAATGAAGGGGAGTAAGTCAGAGGGGGAGACGAACCATGAGAGACGACGGACTCTGAAAAAGAAACTGAGGGTTCTAGAGGGGAGGGGGTGGGGGGATGGGTTAGCCTGGTGATGGGTATTAAAGAGGGCACGTTCTGCGTGGAGCACTGGGTGTTATGCACAAACAATGAATCATGGAACACTACATCGAAAACTAATGATGTAATGTATAGTGATTAACATAACAATAAAAAATTTAAAAAAAAAAATCCTGTGAGGACTCTTCCCATTTCTCCATTGTGTTATTTCCTGCTCAGCGTCCCCCACTCCCCAGGAGACGGAACCTCCCAAGTCCTGCTGCCTACAACAAGGGGCATTATGGAAGGCATCCACCCCTGCTTTACACTCTCACCTGTCCACGTGCTTTTTAAAAAATTGGAGACATTAAAAAAAAAAAAATCAGAGGCATAACTAGCAACTCTGTTCTCTGGTTAAAAGGAAGAATTTCATTTTCATAATGGACAGAGGTCAACTACATCTAAATATTTCCCAATAAATTGAAATTACTACTGTGTTTATAATACCATTTCTAGATAGTCACGCTACAACTCTGACTTGTTTGTTTTTAAATGCAGGAATTTATCAAGACTAAAACATAAGCATTCATAATAGAGCTAGGGAAATTCTTAAACTGTTAAGTATCTATTGTATCTGAACATGGTTTCTGACGGCACACCGCAGGAAGTAGAGGGAGGGAAAAAGGCCTAAAACAGAGAAACTGAAAAAGGACAATCAAATTACAGACGTACAAACATGGGAACGAGGAGATCACTCCTACAAGTGACGGACAGCTTGGACAGGGAAGATCCAAGCTCCAGTCATGTCTTTCATACCCCAAAGAGAAGTCCATAAACTTAATAATTTAAGAAACAGTCAAAATTATTCTAATGCAGCACCACTGATTTTCCTCATTTCCTATAAAATGTTATCTTTGAGAATGACGTAAGTCAACATTCTGATAAATTCTTGCTCAAAAGGTAAAGAATTAGAAGACACAGTTTTATTTTCAAGTTCACTAAGATTAAATGAACACATACGCCTTTCACTAAGATTAACAAGCTTCATTAATAAAACTTCTGTGTATTCCCTAACGGCAGCTTACAAAAGTCTGTTAAAAGACCTCTGAGGGGCGCCTGGGTGGCTCAGTCGGTTAGGTGGCTGCCTTCAGCTCAGGTCATGATCCCGGGGTCCTGGGATTGAGCCCCGCGTCGGGCTCCCTGCTTGGCGGGGAGCCTGCTTCTCCCTCTCCCTGCCACTCTGTCTACTTGTGCTCTCTGTCAAATAAATAAATAAAATCTTAAAAAGACCTTTGAAATGGGAGCGCCTGGGTGGTTCAGTCAGTTAAGCATCCGACTCAGGTCATGATCTCAGAGTCATGGGACCGAGTCCCATGTCAGGCGCCATCCTCACTGGGGAGTCTACTTGAGGATTCGCTCTTTTCTCCCCCTCTGCCCCCCCACCCCACATGCACGCGCTCTCTCTCAAATAAATAAATCTTTTAAAAAAAAAAGACTTTTGAAATGAACACCTCTAGTAAAGGCAGACGGCGCTCGGGGACACAGCAGCATTGCCGGCTCAGCCACGCGGGCCCAAGGTGCTCTAGAAAGGGTAGAGCACAACCATCTGTGCCACCTACGGCTCCTCTAGGAACTCTAGGAGTAGGGTTACACGTTGTACTGAAAAATATGAGTAAGTGTTTTCTTCTGAATGTTTAATGGGGTTTAACGAATTTTAGATCCTGCATTTTAATTTAGGGCTATCTGGATACAGTAATGTCTTGAATTTTAATAATACTTGTGGAGTAACCCTGAAGTTTACATCTTAGGACAGCATGTTTTTATTTATTTTTTAAAAGATTTTATTTAGTGAGAGACAGAGAGAGCAAGAGTGTGTATGCGAGAGCACGGAAGGGAGGGGGGAGTGGGAGAGAACCTCAAGCAGATTCTGTGCTAAGTGCAGAGACCAAAGCAGGGCTCGATCCCACGACCCTGAGATCACAACCTGAGCTGAAACCAAGAGTCGGACACTCAAATGACTATGCCACGTGGGTGCCCCAGTTGCACATTTTTAAATGAGCCTAGGAAACTACTGATAAGGAACTTTTTATCCACTCATTATATCATAACAAAGCTCAGTAGGCCAGATGGTCTAGGACCTTGCTATTCTAAGTATAGTTGGCAGCTTGTTAGAAATGGAGCATCTCAGGCCCCAGCCAGCCCACAGCTACTGAATCAGAACCTGCATCTGAACAAGACTCCCCAAGTGACTCACATGTAAACTAATTATGGGAAGCAGTTGTCAAGGCGGACTTTTATTTAAAAATACGAGTTATTTCCTATTGCAGGAGCCACTAACAGGTAACTGCTCATCTTTTGGAACAAAGAATGGCTAGGGGAGAGGGGACCGAATACACGGGAATTCTTTCCTACACCACTGAAAATTTTATTGTAATTCTGATGCAATGCTTCCTAAGATGGCTTACATGCTTCCATATATCAGTATACAAGGCATAATGAACATGACCTCTTTCTTCTCTTGCTTCATGACTCCAGGTCATAATTACGGGCCTTTGCAGTAATACCCTGAGTATCTCTAAGACTATTATGTGAAAGTGAGTCACATTTCTTAAATATTATCAGGATCTCCTAGGAGAACGGGTGCTAGCCTCACTGGGGAAAGAAGGGAAATGGACTTAAAATAATGCAGACCAGATTTTAATTGGACACTAGGACATCCCGTCCTGCTGACTTTCCAGACAATAGTCATCCACCTGCCTACTTACAAAATTTAGGTTATCTATCCTTCCGATGGCAGGGAGCTACTTAAATAAGTTCTCAAGTCCACATCAACTTGTCACTTCATTTTATAGCAAGAAAAGACCTCTGATGACAGGAAATCACATGAAAATACCAAAGGCTCGGGGCGCCTGGGTGGCTCAGTTGGTTAGGCAGCTGCCTTAGGCTCAAGTCATGATCCCGGGGTCCTGGGGTTGAGCCCCACATCAGGCTCCCTGCTCAGCAGGGAGTCTGCCTCTCCCTCTGCCCCCTGCTCATTCCCATTCTCTCTCTCTCTCTCTCTCTCATTCAAAGAAATAAAATCTTTAAAAAAAAGAAAGAAAGAAGAAAGAAAATACGGAAGGCTCATTTTTATCTGAATTCTTTCTTTCTGGATTTAGAATATAATTGATAAATGAATCATACTGTCTCTTGTTTTAAATTCTAGCAAGGGACTGAATTAAAAGGGGAAAAAACGGCACAAGATTTCCTCCAGTCACCTTTACTCACCAATTCTTCCTTCCCCCCACTATTGGTGACGAGTCACCTGGTGATCAAGTCCCTCTAGAGCTGCCGCCGGCCCTGGAGCTACAAACACCAGTGCAAGTGTGCGGAAGGTGGGGGGGCGCAGGGCCCTGGAACTGGCTCGACATTCTCAGTCCCTGCTGTGACACTCTTCCACCAGCCTTGAAAACCCTTTGCCACTCAAGTTAAGAGATAAAGAAAAGTTGTAAAGTTCCGACTTAGTGTCCGGTGGCAATTATGAAATCATCTAAAGGCCTTTTTTGGGGGAAAGATGATGTTTAAGAGAACATAATAGATTTCAGTAGTAATGTAATACTACATCATACAGGTGCCGCCTTAGCGCAGTGGGCAGCGCTCAGTCTCATATTTTATACAGATGGCATGTGGTACTCAATAAAGCACTTATGCATCTCTTTTCTTATCTGTGTACTGAACAGAAGCACATCTTTAAAAATATTCACTCTTACCATGATTAGCTGAATCTCAAAGATTAAACATGATGGCAAAATTCTCTATATACAGTTGTAATTATTTAAAAGAAGAAAAGTCTACAATAAAATCATGAAAACATCCCTGATGTAACCTACTTTGAGCAGAAGAAAAATCACACACATTTTCAAGGTTTCACAGGATTTTTCTTTCAGCTAAGATAATTATCGTTAACATTTAAAATAAAATATGAGATGCTCTTCCAGCTTTATATTTTAATAGAAACAGCCTGAGATAAAATAAGAACACAAAATTAAAACTGACAAGACCCTTGGAGGAAGCTTTTGTTGCTTTTCTTCGCTCACATATAGAAAATCTTCTACAGCAAAGATCTTTCCTTTAATGTCATTTTAAATTCTGACTAAAAGTAAAATTAGCATCTCTTTTCTTAAATTCAACATCATCATCTGCTCCACTTCAGGATAAAGACTTACAATTACCTAGTATTCATTTTGTGTGTTTGAAAACCTAAATAGGGATCAAGAACCAAACTGGTCGCCAGATCATCATTCTCACAGAGTTCCTTGGCAGACATTCCAGAAGATGGTACATATCGACTCTGTCCTTCAAATCCCGAATTACCATTACCTATGAAAAGAAAAAGAAAGAAAAGTAACTCAAATAGAAAACTACTTGTATTTACCTGTTAAACCTTTAGCTTCACTGCTCTCTCAAGCTAGTAATTCAGAATGGAAATTACTTGTTTCAATCTGTTTAATTCAGAGCTGAGTGCCTTTTGCATAAACAGAAAGCCAAATACAGTAAATAATGGAGAGTATTTTGGTTAGTAGGGATGATACCAGGTTTCCCAAGAACAGGGTCTGACGAGGTGAGAGATCTTGGGCTCAGATGCCTTACTAGCCCCTTGGAGGAAGATGGGAAACAGGGGATGAGTGGATGCTCATTGCCACAGCAAGACAGCATCAGGAGGCGTTCAGAGGGGGGAGGGGGAGGAAACGAGCAGAGCACAAGCAGCGCTCTGCAGGATGTGCCAGAAGGGCGGACCTCAGGGATCAAAGGGAGCCCGAAGGAGATCACTTCGCCTTCCTGCTGGGGGGCAGGTGGATGAGAACTGTCCCCACTTTGCACGCAAAGGGTTCAGAAACTCAACTAGAAGAGTTAGGTGGCAGAAGCGGGGAAAGCAGAGAGAATGACAGGCTGACTTCTAGCCTGTATGAAGCAAATTCTGAACGAATGCATAAAAATAGGGAAGTGCCAGAGATACCTAACTGAGGTAATCTGGTTTGGTGCGGAAGAAACGCAGCGCAAAGAGAGGACGGGAAGGCCACACTCGCCCGGGTGAAGTTTCAGTGATGCTCAGCCACGTAGGTCAGCGAGAGTCTTTTCAGCCACGCCATTATGCTAACAGTATAATCTTAAACCTCTCACAATTAAGGTGTGGAGGAAGGAAAGACACAGTGAGAGGTAACCTTCTTTTCTGCACTCTTTCAAAAAACAAATTAACACTCAACATCTGAGTCCCTATCAGAAGGTAAGTATATGTTTTGCAATCAAACCATTTGCACGTAGGTATGTAAAAGCTAACCAGGTTGGTATATTTTCTATTTTCTTCATTGAAATATAATTCACAAACCATAGAATTCACCCTTTTAAAGCGTAGTTTAATGGTTTTTAACGTATTCACAGAACTGTGTAGCCATCATCACAATCAATTCTGGAACATTTTCATTACCCCCAAAACAAACCCCATACCCATGAGCAGTCACTATCGATTTTCCCTTCCCCCAGCCGTTGGCAACCACTAATCTGCTCTCTATTTCTATGGAGTGGCCTGATCTGGAAATTTCATATCAATGAAATCAGACAGTATGTGATCTTTTGTGACTGGTTTCTTTCAATTAGCATAATGTTTTCAGGGTTCATCCACGTACCATACAGCAGTACTTTATTCCTTATTACGGCCAAATAACATTCCATTGTGTGGATAGATCACATTTTGTTAGTTCATTCATCAGTTGATGGACACTGGGCTGTTTCCACTTTTGGGCTATTATGAACAATGTTTCTATGAACATTCATGTAGAAGTTTCTGTGTATACCTATGTCTTCCATTCTCTTAGGCCCATACCTAGGAGTGGAAGTGCTAGGTCATATGGTAACTCTTTGCTTAACCTTCTGAGAAACTGCCAGGCTGTCTTCCAAAGTGGCTGCACCATTTTACATTCCCACCAGCAGCGTATGATTGTTTCTAAATTCTCCACATCATCACCAACATCTGCTACTATCTGTCCCTTTAATTTGACACATTCTGGCGGCTGTGAAGTGGTAGCTTGTGGTTTTGATTTGCATTTCCCAGATGACTAATGATTTCAAGCATCTTTTCACGTACTGGCCATTTGTGTAGCTTGGAGAAATGTCTATTCAGATTCCTTTGCTCATTTTGAATTGGAGTTTGTCTTTTACTGCTGACTTGTAAGAGTTCTTTGTATATTCTAAATACCAGTCCTTTATCAGATACATGATTTGAAAATGGTTTTTTTTCCCTTCTGTGAGTTTGTTTTTCATGGTCTTGATGTTTCCTTTCAAGCACAAAAGTCTGTAACTTTAATGAATTTCAATTTATCTTTTATTTTTCCTTTTGTTCCTTGTGCTTTTAGTGCCCTAAGAAACCACTGCCTAGGTCCAAAGTCATGAAAATGTATGCTTATGTTCCCTCGGAATTTTATACTTAAGGTCTCTGATCCATTTTGAGTTAATTTCTCACACATACTATGAGGTCGGGTCCAACTTCATCCTTTTACATGTGCATATCGTTTTCCAGCATCATTTATTGAAAGACCATTCTCTCCCCAATTAATTTTCTTGGAATGCTTGTCGAAAATCAACTGATTGCAAACATGAGGGTTCATTTTCAGACTCTCGATTCTATTCCATCGATATAAGTCTAGCCACATGCCAATATAACACTGTGGTTTTGTATTAAGTTTTGAAAATGAGAAGTGCATGTGTGCCATCTTTGTTCTTTTTCAAGACTGTTTTGGCTACTCTGGGTCCCCTGAATTTCCATAAGAATTTTAGGACTGTCTTGTCAATTTCTCTGCAAAGGAGCCAACTGAGATTTTGATAGGGACGGTGTTCAATCTGTAGATCATCTGGGGAGTACTGCCATCATAACAATATTAAGTCTTCTAATCGATGAACAAGGGATGTCTTTCCATTTATTTAGGTCTTTTTAAATTTCTTTCAACAATGACTTGTAGTTCCCAGAGTGTAAGTTTTATATTTTTATTCTTTGCATATTGACCTATCCTGCTGAACTCATTTATCAGTTCCAATAGCTTTTAAGTGGATTCCTTAGAATTTTTTATATACACAATCATGGCATCTGCAGATTATTTTACTTCTTCCTTTCCAATCTGGATGTCTTTTAGTTAATTTTCTTGCCTAACTGCTGTGGTTAGAACCTCTAGCACAAGGCTTAACAGAAGTGGTAAGAACAGATATTATTGTCTTGTTCCCGATCTCAAGGGAAAAGCATTTAATCTTTCACCATTAAATAGGACATCAATTGTGGGTTTTTGTAGATGTCCTTTATCAGGCTGAAGAATTTCCTTCTATTCCTGGTTTGTTGAGTGTTTTTACCCTGTAAGGGTCTTGTTGAATTCTGTCAAATGCTTTTTCTGCATCTACTGGAATGATCCTAGGGTTTTTGTCCTTCATGTTATTGATGCAGTATTACATTAATTTTCAGGTATTAAGCCAACTTTGCATTCCTGGGATAAATCCCACTTGCTTATGTTATAGAACCCTTCCCACTTCTTGCTGGATTTGGTTAATATTTTAGTGAGGATTTTGTGTCCATATTTATTAGAGATATTGGTCTGCAGTTCTTTGGGTATTTTTTGCTTGTGATATCTTTGGTTTTGGTGGCAGAATAATAGTGGTCTCACCGAATGAGGAAGTGCTCCCTTACCTTCTATTTTTTGGAACAGTGTATGAAGAATTGGTGTTAATTCTTCTTTAAATATCTGCCAGTATTCACCAACAAAGCCATCCAGGCCTGAGATTTTCTTAGCAGTGTTTTTAAAAAATTACTGATTCAACCTCTTTACTTGCTACAGGTTTATTCAGATGTTGTATTTCTTCTTGAATCAGTTTTGGTAGTTTGTTACTTTCTAGGAATTTGTTCATTTAATATAAGTTATCTAATGTGTTGGTATCTAGGTGTTCAGAAAATTGAGTTGTAAACCTTTTTTTACTTCTGTGAGGCAGTAGTAATGTCCCCTCTTTCATTCTTGAGGTTTCTCTTTTTCTTGGTTAGTCTTGGGTAAAGGTTTGACAATTTTGTTGATTTTTTTTTTTTCCAAAGAGTCAACCTTTTAGCTTTGCTGATTTTCTGTTGTCCTTCTACTTCTCTATTTGTAAATTTCCACTCTATTATTTCCTTCCTTCTGCTTGCTTTGGGTTTAGTTTTCTCTGCTTTTTCTGGTGTTTTAAGGTAAGAAGTTAGGTTACCGATGAAGAGTGATCTTTCTTTTTTTAATACAGTTGCTCACAACTCTAAGTTTTCCTCTAAGCATTGCTTTAGCTGCATCCTGTTTTAGTATGTTGTATCCTCATTTTCAATCATCTTGAAGTACTTTCTCATTTCTCTTTGGATTTCCTCAACTCACTGGTTATTTAGGAGTGCGTTGTTTAATTTACACATATTTGTGATTTTCTCAAATTTCTGTTATTCACTTCTAATTTTAGTCCATTGTAATCAGAGAACACATACACTGTATGATTCCAATCCTTTAACATTTATTGAGGCTTGCTGCGCGGCCTAGCCTATGGTCTACCCTGAAGAATGTTCCATGTGCACCTAAGAAGAATGTGCATTCTCTTGTCATTGGGTGGGACACCATACAGATGTCCATCAGGAAGAACTAGTTCAGGGTACTCTTTAAGTCTTTCTTCCCCGTTGATCTTTTGCACAGTTGTTCAACTCATTATTGAAAGTGGGGAACTGAAGTCTCCAAATTACTGCTGAATTGTCTACTTCTCCCTTCAGTTTTGTCCATTTCTGCGTCATGTACTTTGAGGCTCTGCTGTTAGGTGAAGTCACTGTAGTTACTGAGGATGGAGCACAACTTTGTTTTGCTTCATCGTCGGCTCTCACTTTGTACCATTCTTGTCCAGTGACATTCAATGTGACGCTGTCCATCTTCACATTTGCTGGATTTTCCCAGCCTGTCCTCAGAATCTGTCTACCCTTGGCAAAGTGTAGCACATGTAACGATCATTTTCTACATTATTATGTACCTCCAACAATAAAACTAATTAAAACCTTTTGCTCTATGATGCACAAAAGGAGGCCAACAGCCATTTGAAAAAAACAACCAAAAACAACCAAAAAAAAGTTGCCTAATTTACTGACCAGAGCCAATACCACCTGCTACGGTCACCAATTTCTCATTTGCTTCAGGTTCCCATCACATGCTCCAGGGTGAGCAGGTGTCCGTGAGGAGGAGATTCTATTCAGTCTTGGGCACTCTCTCTAACTCCTATCCCAAGCAGGGCTTTCTGCCTAGTTTTTTACAGAAACAGTGACCTGTGCTGATATGGAAATGTTAAGCGCAGCCTGGGCCTGATAAACTGCATGAACCTCTAAAGAGTAGGAAGGTCATCAGTCGGAACTGGTGCAATCTATCTGAAACTGCTGCAAGTCCCAGGAAAAGCCAACTCTACTCAGGGCAGGGAAACTGCAACATAAACTAAAACTATTCCGTAGGGGGGCTAAGTTAACCTCAGGAGGGGCGCCCGGGTGGCTCAGTCGTTGGGTGACTGCCTTCGGCTCAGGTCATGGTCCCAGGGTCCTGGGATCGAGCCCCGCATCAGGCTCCCCGCTCCATGGGAAGCCTGCTTCTCCCTCTCCCACTCCCCCTGCTTGTGTTCCCTCTCTCGCTGTCTCTCTGTCAAATAAGTAAATAAAATCTTTAAAATAAATAAATAAATTAATTAACCTCAGGAGAAGCAAGAACTTAGAAAGCTATCCTCCTCAACATGGCCGAAGGCGGTTGGGTATCTTCATCTAGCTGCCTACCTAGGTTCACACTTACCCTGGGGCACTTTCCTGCTCTCAAAAGAACTACTTCCTGAACTCTTAACAGAAGCCTCCTTCTCACCAAGAGGTAGGAAGGTAAAAAAGTAACTCATTATCACCAGTGCTCCAGTGTCAGGATAAACGACTGTTCACCCCATAAAAATAGAAGAAATGGCAACAATTTGGGAAGCTGCCCTAAATTCCACTTCTCCTGTAGAGATGACTTGATTATTCATGTTGCTAAGTTTTCAAAGGAAGACATACCTACACTTACATCAGATGTAAAAAATATGGTTTGAACTTATAGGAAATCCAGTGGCAGCACTTTAATATTTTTTACAGAACAGATTAAGCACTCAGCTATACATTCTACAAAATATAACTTAGGTCATGGATATAAGAGCATACTTACAGTTACCATATTAAGCATTAAACTAGAGGTGTGTGCATCAGATGAGAATGAGAACTGTTATAACTTTGAAAGGATAAAAAACACCCCCGTTAACTGTGAGAACATGAACAAGTGCTCGGAAAACAACAGAGACAGAATGTATGTCACAAGCTGCAAAGAATCGCCGGCCAGACCACAAGGAAAAGGAGAGTCGCACTGTGTACATACATCTGCTCGACCTCCTCTCAACTGCGTGTCTGCCGGCCTTCGTGGTCTCCTTCCCCGCGTGCTGCAGTTTTGATGGACTCTGCTGATGGTCATTAGACAACTTGCCTCCACTCCTCCTGCCATTCACCACCATGTTCTTGGATTCTCCCAACCACTTCATGCCCACAGACCGCCTGACCCAGGTGCATTGAGTCGCTCTCTTCAGATAGCTCAGAGAATAATTCCAACGTTCTCTCCTGACAGAAACAAAATACGGAAAAAACCAGGAGGTAAATACATAAAAGACCATACTACCCGGACCCTTGAGAAGGATATAAAGTATTAAGTCTTTGGTGCTGGGAGCCGTGGAGGAGCAGCAGGGCCACAAGGAGGGAAGAACGGGAGCAGCCAAGGCCCAGCTGCCGCCGTGGGTGCCCCACCAAGCGCACCAAGTCCGTGCAGAGCAGATCCAAGGTGTGCCACAGTGCTGCTCAAGGTCTCCAAGGACAAGCGCGCCCCCAAGCTCACTGAGGAAAGGGTGGGGCCACACATCTGTGCCAAGAGGAAGAGAGAGGAGCTGAGCGACTCCCTGGCAGCCATGAGGAAGGTGGCAGCAAGGACCGAACCCCACCCCTCTGTATGTCATAAAGCCTTTTTTTTGGGGGGGAGGTAATTTAGTAACTAACATTTCCACTCTTTAAAGACCACTTGGCGCCCCAAGTCATCCAGTGTCATGCTGAGGTCTCCAGCACCCCCAGACTCTGAGGGGAGCTCACTCTGCCGTGCACATTGCTTGTGCTGTGCGTAGAGACTGGTAAATAGTAAATGCTCCATAAGTACTTACCTTTCAGTTACCAATAAGATTCATTTTGCACCTTGTTATGTTGGTATTTAGGTACACCTCAACAATCTGCTCAAATGACATGTTTTGGTAACAGTATATTAACTGTGAGTAAACTACAAGGAAGTTCTCTCTTCTGTTAGGAGGAAAGCTTAAGAAAAAGTATCTAAGTTAAGCTTTGTCTTTTGTTGTTAATTTGAAGTCAACAGTCAAGGTTTTTCAGAGACTGATATTCAAATATCAAAGTATTGCCCACCATGAAATGTCTGCCTTTGTAATAGCAACAAAAACTGAGAAATTAGGGCGCCTGGGTGGCTCAGTTGGTTGGGCGACTGCCCGGCTCAGGTCATGATCCTGGAGTCCCGGGATCGAGTCCGCGTCGGGCTCCCTGCTCAGCGGGGGGGTCTGCTTCTCCCTCTGACCCTCCCCGTCTCGTGTTCTCTCTCATTCTCTAATAAATAAATAAAATCTTTAAAAAAAAACCTGAGAAATTATATTTACTAATATAGAGATATCCTTCACCATCTGAATTTTAATTAGCTGAATTTGGGAACTGAATGATTTGGATAGTGAGGGATGCTTGTAATTTATAAGGACCTTTGGAAGTAAGGGTATAACGGGTTACATTTTGCTGGTAATGGAACGATAATAGGGATGTCCATAGCATCACCTCATTATGGAATTATGCTTTATTATAAACCAGACTAAAAGAGTTTCAGGATAAGAAAGTGCAAACACATAGAACTTCAGAGCTAAAGGGGCTTTAAGACCCTAGTACAACTCCTTCGATTTGCAGATGGAACCACCACCACAGAGGCTGAGAAGTCCCATGGCCCAGGCCACACCATCGGGCTGGGGCAGAATGAGGAGAACCCAGCACTGCTGCCTGAGGGTCTCTCACTACCCCATACAAAGGCCAATTTCCCTTATTTTTTAAAAACACAAATGATACATTATTTTGAAGTACTTCTAGAAATGTACACCTGGTCATAACTTTAATGATACCCAACAAAAATACAAAACATTAATTTTTTAAAAATCCTTATTTTAGAGAGTGCGTGCATGTGTGCAAGTCAGGGGAAGGGCAGAGGGAGAGAGAGGATCCAAAGCAGACTCCCTGCTGAGCGCAGAGCCCAACGTGGGGCTCGTTCCCACGACCCTGAGATCATGACCTGAGCTGAAACCAAGAGTAGATGCTTAACCGACTAAGCCACCCAGGTGCCCCGGAACTACTTTCTGTACTGTTTTAAACTGCAGAATACTAAAGTCATAACCTGACCTCTTCAAGTCCGCTTCTTTCTCAAGATGCCTCTGCTGTTCAAGGCAGTGAGTGAAGCCCCCGCCTGCACAAAGACTTGGCTGGAATCACAGCCACTATCGACAGCAACCCCCCTACCACCTGCCCTTCTGCCTTCTGCTTCACCCCCTAGCTCTGCACCTTCAGAGGAAAAGAAGAAGAAGGAGAAGGTAAAGTGCTTTTGGTCCTTTAGGAAGTCCATCTCAAGAATGCCCTCCTGGAATACACAGTTTATGGAGCATGACTGAAGAATGTGTTTTCCGGACTCAGGAGTCCTAATACCCTTCAACGGTGAGACATAAAATAGAACCACATGGAACAGAGAAGAGCAATATGGCTTTAGAGAGAATTAAGAGAGAAAAGAAATAGCAAGTTATCTCTCCACAGAGAATCCTGAATCCCAACCCCGATTCTCACTCAGAGATAAAAAGCAGAAAACCCGGGATGAAGCCCAGCAACTTGTCCTTAGTAAAGCCCCCCACGTGGTTCTGAAGTAAACTCCAGTGTGAGAACTATTGTTCTCAGTTACTTACTCATTCACTTGATCATTTGTTGGGGCAAAGAACAGATGCCAAAATTTTAATCTGAGGAAATTATACCTATTGACCCAGTTTTTTCCCTGAGAATTAGGAAAGTTCGCCAATAAATCATTTTAGTAGCACACTTCAGCTCAGTTCATGGAACAGAGACTGAGATCCACTCTAACTTATACATAATTTCAATTGAAGATTAATGATCCATCCAAATTGGAGCAAACTCATAAACTTTAGTCTCATTTATACTGCAGTCAACTGGTATTTTGTTTTTTAAACTTAAGTACTAAGGTATCACTCTGTCAATAAGAGAAAGTGAAAGCTGAATTTCACTAGTATGAATACACTCCACATGTCTGGATATATTCTAGCGGAGGCTCTGATACTCTCCACTTGTCCAGATAACAATGGCTGTCGTCAAGGCAAAAAACTTTACTTATGCTCACAAATGAATTATTTTGTAAAACCAGTTCTAGTGAAACCATCAGAAATTTGGGAGCTACTTATGAATTTCTAGCTCAAGGGGCGCCTGAGTGGCTCAGTCGGTTAACGGTCTGCCTTCGGCTCGGGTCATGATCCTGGGGTCGTGGGATCGAGCCCCGTGTCGGGCTCCCCGCTCAGTGGGGAGCCTGCTTCTCCCCTCTCTCTGCCCCTCCTCCTGCTCGTACTCTCTCTCTCAAATAAATAAAATCTTAAAAAATAAATTGCTAGCTCAAAATGAATACATACTCTACTAATTCTCTGGTCATTGATTGTTCTGCCCTCCTGAGTGTGGAATCTGTTCTTGTTGACCACAAGCCAAAAGAGTACTTACATATTAAAGGTGGAGATGGAATTTCAAAGGCTAACACAGCTGATACTGTAGTAGACTGTGGAGAAACAGAAGTTGAGGACACTGGGTGGCCAGCAAAGCCTAAAGGTTTCACAGCTCCCATGGAGGTCCCACTCCCAACAGAAGCAAGGGTGCAGTCTCTCTGGCCTGGGACACAGATGGCTCACATAGAAATACCACCATGGTCTTGGCTTGGTTGACAGTGTCTGAGCTAATTGGCCACTAACTATATTTAGAAGTAAAAATTACCTGAAATTTATCCCAAAACTGGAAGAAAAAAGTTTAAGAAAGGAGTACTGGCCGCTCCTCAAATGGCGTAACAACTACAAATCTTTCTGTGTTCGGATTTCCCAATACCGTTGACCCTTGAACAACATGGGTTTGAACAGTGCGTGTCCACTTCTTTGTGAAAAAAAAAAAAAAATTTTTTTTTCTTTTTAAAATCTTGTTTATTTGACAGAGAAAGACACAGCGAGAGAGGGAACACAAGCAGGGGGAGTGGGAGAGGGATAAGCAGGCTTCCCGCCAAGCAAGGAGCCCAACGCGGGGCTTGATCCTAGGACTCTGGGACCATGACCTGAGCCAAAGGCAGATGCTTAACGGCTGAGCCACCCAGGTGCTCCAAAATTTTTTTTAATACAGTACAGCACTATAGATGTATTTTCTCTTCCTTATGATCTTCTTAATAACATCTTCTGTAGCTTTACATTATTGTAAGAATACAGTGTATAATACACGTAACATACAAACTTTGTGTTAACCATTTATTTTGTTTCAAAGGCTTCTGGTCAACAATAGGCTGTTAATAGTTAAGATTCTAAGGAGTCCAAAGTTGTCTGTAGAATTTTGACTGCACGGGGGGGTTCAAGGGTGTGTAAAAATATCAGGAAAATTATTAGACATCTACTAAATATCCTGTTCCAGGCCCTGAGGATACAGCAAAAAACAAAAACAGGTTTCTGCCCTCATATGTGCTTATATTCTAATGAAGAAATCTCTAGGAAATGACAAGTTAACAAATCAATGCCAGCACCTTGGAGAAAATAAAGCAGTTTGTAAGCGGCAGGGAGTGCTTCAGGTGGTGCAAGGTGGGGGGGGGGAAGCCAGGCAGCAATAGGGAGCGTGCACTGGCAAAGGGCAAGCACAAACCTGGGGGAGAAAAGCAGTGGGTGTGCAGAGGACCAGCGCGGTGCCTAGTGTGGCTGTCGGGGGGGGGAGTGGGGCAGGGGCAGAAGGGAGGTCAGACGGGCCGCCAGAACATGTAACAGAGGGCCTCCGAGCCACTGCTGAGACTTGGGCAAGAACTCTCAGGGAGATGGAAAGCAGGAATGCCGTGGTCCAAGTTACCATTTTAAAGGCCCACACCAGCGGCTTGCTACATGGAGAAAAGCTCACAAATAAATGCTTTTAAAAAAAGCAGATTTAACGCTGCTACAAGTAATTGGGGGACATGAGAGAACACCAGTTAAGAGGCTACTGCAATGACCCAGAGGATACTGGGGGCCTGGAGCAGCACAGGTGGTGAGAAGTAGCTGGTTTCGAGATCTCTTCTGAAGGTTCGAGGACAGACAGGGTCTGTGAAAGAAAGAGGACTCTAACATGCCTCCGAACCGAAGAACACCTTTTACAGGGTGGCCAAGACCACAGGAAGCTCAGGTTTTGGCAGGGGTTGAAGTGTGGGAGTTTGGTTTCGGTCGTCTGTGAGATGCCTGGCAGAGACCAAGCAGAGACACCGAATGGGCCTCGGGATACAAGGGCCCAGAGTACTGGAGTACTGGTCAGGCTGGTCAGAGCACTAATGGGACAGGAAATCACCTGGGGGGTGAGTACAGATGAAAGAAGTCTAAGGACAGAGGGGGCAGCCCTCAAGCCAAGACGCTAGCAGCAAAGGATACTGACAGGGGTAACGAGGGTGGGAGGGAGGAGGAGCGAGAACAAACAGGGGTCAGTGCTTCAGGAAGGGGTGACCCACTGGGGCACAGGCTGCAGCTGCTCACAAGCCAAAGCTCTCTCTCGGGAACTGAGACTCAGACAGGATGGGCCACTGACGATACGAGAACCCCTCTCAGAAACGACAGAGAACTTCTAAAATGGACGTGATGTCTTGAAACATGGGCTTGTGGGGAAAGAGTTAGATGGCAGAGGGGAACGTAAGGAATAACGAACAGAAAGAGTCCTAAGTTCTGGTTCATTTGTTTCAAATGAGAGGAGAAAATTGCACATGACTGAAGGACACGTGTAAATTAAACTCAGAGAATGGGATGATGGGAAGGGGTTAATTTGAGAATAGCACCCCTTCAGAGAGTTTATAAACATCTTTCTTTAGAAAAAATAAAAAAAAAATTAAGTTTTTTTCTGGGGGACGGAGCCCCGTATCAGGCTCCCTGCGGAGGGAGCCTGCTTCTCCCTTTCCCTCTGCCACTCCTCATGCTTGTGCCCTCTCTTTCTCAAATAAAATAAATAAAATCTTAAAGAAAGAAAGTTTTTAAAAGAACAGGGTAGTTTTCTATAGGAGAAAGACCACCTGAGTATAACAGGGTGGAGTTCCTGAGGGCACTGTGCAAGCTCCCTCTACTTTTATGAGTGTTCACAAGAATGATGCAGGCGGGCTCTAAGGAAACAGTCGTGCCAATGCCCCGGGACAGGCAGCACCAGTCCCCCGAGGCTCACTCGGTCCGAAGTCAACAGGAAAGGAGGATTCACCTCACATGGCTTCACTGGACCAACAGGCGGGGAAGGAAGCACCTACTTCAGATTCTATTATCAAACATAAATTTTATTTATTTATTTTTTAAATATTTTATTTATTCACTTGAGACACAGAGATACAGACAGAGCGCACATGAGCAGGGGGAGAGGCAGAGGGAGAGGGAGAAGCAGGCTGCCCGCCGAGTAGGGAGCCCGATGTGGGGCTCGATCCCAGGACCCCGGGATTAAGACCCAAGCCGAAGGCAGACGCTTAACCACCTGAGCCACCCAGGCGCCCCTTAAACATAAGTTTTAAAAAAGGCAGGCAATTCATGATAATACAAAATGTATTTGAAAACTGCTAAACTAAGAGTTGCACTTAAAGAGGAAACTTTTTAGGGGCACCTGGCGGGCTCAATCAGTGGAGCATGTGACTCTTGATCTCGGTGTCGTGAGTTAGAGCCCCACACTGGGTGTAGAGATGACTTAAAAATAAAAAATCTTAAAAAATAAAAGAGGAAACTCTTAATACAATAATACCACTAAGGTAAGAGGCACACACGCACTCACCACCCCCACCCATCCCAAATCACCAACAACATTCCTTGTCTTGGGGGGAATGGGATTAACATTAAAAAAATTCCTGCCCCAAACGTTTACTATTTATAATTAGAAAAAAACAACCAAAAAACCTTCTGACACTTGAAAAATTTTCAAAGGAAAGCACAGAGTTGTTTGGTTCCTGTCAAGTACCTGTACTGTTCCCAGCAGTGACAGATCCTGGACGAATGTCAATGACCTTCTCTCTTTCCACTGCCGCTTTGTGGACACACAGGGGGGTTTATAAACTGTTTAGTGACTTTCGACTGAACTTCTCATGCCCAATTTGAAAACTCTGGTTCCAATCTTTTCCTACTTAAAGCTTATGGACGTTTCCTGCTGAAAGTCTTAAACGCAAACCAGGATTTTAAAAACTGTCAGAAAAATGAAAACACTGATTCTAAAAGAATCAAGAATGTTCATATAATTCCTGCAATATTACCAAGAATTCTCTAACCAGTTTACATGTTGAACTTGTCTCGGTTTATTGTAGAGAAATTACCCAGTGACAAAGAAACAAGTCCCAAGGGGTTGAGAACGTAACACACATTTTTAAAAAGCAGACTTCAGCTTGCTGGAGGACTTTTGGAAAACTTCACTGAGAAAAAGCAGAGCAAACACTTTTCAAGTGATTCAGCTACAATATGCTGAGAAAACAATTCAAAACACCAAATGGTTAACAGTATTATCTCTGGAGAATGAGATCATGAGCAATTTTTTTTAATAGATTTTTGTTTTTAAGATTTTAATTTTTTTTTAAAGATTTTATTTATTTATTTGAGAGAGGGAATGAGATAGAGCATGAGAGGGGGGAGGGTCAGAGGGAGAAGCAGATTCCCTGCTGAGCAGGGAGCCCAATGTGGGACTCGATCCCAGAACTCCAGGATCATGACCTGAGCCGAAGGCAGTCGCCCAACCAACTGAGCCACCCAGGCGCCCTTTTTTTAAGATTTTATTTATCTGACAGAGAGAGACAGCGAGAGAGGGAACACAAGCAGGGGGAGTGGGAGAGGGAGAAGCAGGCTTCCCGTGGAGCAGGGAGCCTGATGAGGGGCTTGATCCCAGGACCCTGGGATCATGACCCGAGCTGAAGGCAGATGCCCAATGACTGAGCCACCCAGGCGCCCCAATTTTTTTGTTACATGGTATATTTTTCACAAGGCTCAACTTTTCAAAATGAGCAGGTATTACCTTTATAATAAAAATTTAAACATATAAAAAAATAAAACAGACATCACAAAAATCCTTCTTCATCATTCTTATGTATGTAAGTTAAAGCCAATTTCTAAAACCTTAAATACAGGAATTCAACGTCAGGGAAGTCACATGTCACTGAAATACTTCCACACGTTTCTGATGCCTTTGCTTGTGGACTCTGTGATGTTCAAGTGCCACACTCCCAGACTCCCCAGAGCTTTATATTTAAAATAAGCACAAAGAAGACAAACAAAATAAGGGGCATAAAAATAAAAGAAAGCACTATCCAAAGAGGAGACAAAAAGCAAACACACACACCCCAAAGGAACAAAAGCACCCACACTGGACCAGGAGTGACCGCACAGGCTAAGGTCAGTGCCAACAATGTCCCACCAGTGAAGTAAAAATCCAATTTCCATTCTAGGCTCACACGCCTGGCCTACATGCAATAGCAAAAACAAAAGTATTTGGAAATCGTTATGAACCACCATTAACAGAACTTACCTTGCCGGTGCCTATGAAGGTCCTGCATGACGCAGCCCTGCCCCCTCTCCCCTCACTCCGGCTACAACTCCAGACACAGCCCAGTTGTCATCCTGCTAGTCTGCTAGGCGCGCTCCCTACACAGGGCCTTTGCACTCAGGATGCTGTCAAGCTACCCACCAGCTCCCGCCCCCAACCCCAGGCCTCCATCTCATAGACTGCCTTGTTATATATAGGCTTTCTCTTTCATGGAGCTTAGTACAACTGTACTTATTTCTTCATGTAATAACTTGGTAATACTTGGCTTCCCCACTGCACTGTATGCTAGCTAAGGTACACTTTCGTATCACTGGAAACTAGCACAAGGCCCAACATACCACAGGTCCATCATATCACATCCCCCCTCTAGTAACAAACCTAACTGCTACATGTGAGCCCAACTGGTGATTAGTCCTTTCTCTTAAATCTGAAGTTACAAAAGCCTCTACAATAATAGATCAAGGAAGCAAATCAGTCTTTATCAATGGTTATTCCAAATCCATCTGTAATCAATATATATCCAAGGCTCCATGGAATCCTAGAACAATAATTCATACTATCAGGCCAATATAAGAAGCCCCATGAAGCTAGCAGAAGCACTTGTGGTCAATATTCCATATTATAATACAGTAAGACGGTAGTACACTTTGACAAGACATTTACTTGCCAGTTTGTTAGAAGACAACCATGAACTCATGATCACACCTGTAACCTTACAACCTGCTCCGATAAATATTGTCAGAAAGAAGCGTCATTTGAGAAGTTAGATGACTAAGTATCGTTGCTGCTTTCTTTTCCAGCTTTGGTAGAGTCAAACTCATCAAGCATTTTGCTTCAGCCAATTTAACAGCCTCCCCAAGCAGCCTCAGGTGACAAAGCCCCATCCGACCCAGGCAAGAGATGGCCCCTGACTCAAAGCAGTTTCCCACAATGCATAGTAAGATATGGCTAGATTAAGATAAAATGATGGCTAGAGCCAGCACTACTTACCATGCTGAACTGGTTGTGCTAACTGCTCCAAAGGGCTGAAAAATGGTCCCCAAAGGTATCAGGTTCTAATCTGGAACCCGTGAATATCAGCTTAGCAGGGAAAGGGTCTTTGGAGAGGTGATTTAAATTATGGATTTTGAGATGACACAGGTTATCTGAGCAGGCTCTAAATGCTATCGCAAGAGACCTATGAGAGTGGCAGAGGAAGCTTTGACACCACACACCCAAGAGAAAGAGAGGCGAGGACTGCAGTGACACGGCCACCAGCAAAGGAACGCCACGCAGAAGCTGGCAGAGGCAAGAAAAGGATTCTCTCCTACGGCCTCCAGGGGGAGCCCTAACATACCGTGACTTTGGCCCATTGAAACAGATGGTGAGCCTCGGGCCTGCCCAACTGAGGAGTACATCTCTGCTGTTCAAGGCCACCAAATTCGTGGTAATTTGTCACAGCAGCCACAGGCAACTAATACAGAGACCATGACAAAATAAACCAAAGTGAAAATGCTTTACAGTTACCAGACCCCCAAAACACATAAAATTCACAGGAAAAACTCTTAAAGGCCTTTGAAAAGTTGTTTTAAATATACTTTAAAAAAAAGGCCATTCCCCCGTTCAACTGCAAGTGTGAGTCGCGGCTACAGGGAGAGCTATATGGATTTTGAAGACAAAGCTAGCATCTCAATTACACATTTAATTGCCTTAACCCCAGATAACCAAGACCTTCCATAGAAGTATTACGATTGAACATTTTTCTGTTAACGTAAAAATTTTACAATAAAAATGAAAAGTAAAACTCTTAGTTAGGATTTTTCATTTAGCAGAACATATGAAACAGCAAAACATGTACTACTGGTAAGTTCACAATTGGATATTGCAACACTTAGGCCTGCTGACCTGCAACTGGGCATGTAATAAACTCCCTCCCTCCCACTGCCTCAGGACAAAAAAATATTAATTCACGGTTCCTTATTTATCCAGTAATACCCAATATTCATCCAATATGTATCACAACAAAGGATCTAAGAAAAATTTGTGTCTTCAACTGTCTTGGTAGGTATTTCCAAAACAAAGGTTTTAGTTGATGTGGTTGTTGAGAGAAATCCTGCAAAAACAAAACAAAACAACTCGCTTCCCCATCTCGCCACATCTGATCCATCTGCGTACCTAGTAGTGCCTATAAATAAAATCAAGGACGCTTCCTTTGTTACTCCTCCCTGAGACCCACAGCATTTTACTTTTCTATGAACAGATGCCACCTAGTGTCAAAAGTCTGTAAGTACGGCCCACAGTTCCTCAGGAGGGGCGAGGTAGGCAGAACAAAGAACAATCCATTCTTACCGGGGGAAAGACCTGGGTGAGGAACAACTTCCAAAAGCTGATTCTTGGGCCGGGTTTTAAAGGCCAAGACTAAGTCTGTCAACTGACAGACTTTGCAAGAGGCAGCGCACACAGGGTTCAGGATGGGGCTCTGGATGGAGTCTAGGCACCTAAGTTCCACTCTGACCCCATTCATTACTCTCTAGCAGTGCAGCTATGGACAAATCCTTTAACGTCACAAATGCCTCGTAAGTAAAATGAAAATAGGGCCTACCTCCTCGGTTTGGCACACAAATCAAATGAGCAGAAATAGCTCATGAGGATCTCCAACTGTCCCCTCTTTTCAAGTAATGAAGGCAGAAACAGAGGGTCAGATACATTGATGCATTGTTCACAAAACTTCCCCTCCATTCCTTATCCTACCATAACTCTCCCAAGAAATCACATCACCATTTCCATTAAAAACAGCACATATTTTCAAGAAAATAAAAGGACTGGGGTGCTATTTATGAGAAAGACCCAAGACCAGCTTTAGTTTTTCCTACTGCTCCTTAAGAGAAGGAATGTGGATCCTGGCAACAATGTAGAATTAAAAATCATACCAAACTACACCTCACACATCAACATCCAGGGGTAATTACAGATTTTGCTACAGTGGAAGTTAGCCTGTTGTGTTTCTGGTAAGATTTTTTTTCTTACTGTAACTCCACTGTTTTTTTGTTTTGTTTTGTTTTTAAAATTTTAAGTAATCTCTGCACCCAACGTGGGGCTTGAACTCACAACCCCCAGATCAAGAGTCTTACGTTCCATTGACTGCACCAGCCGGGCGCCCCATTATAACTCCACTTTTTTTTTTTTTTAAGATTTTTATTTATTTGACAGCGTGCGCGCGAGAGAGAGAGAGAGCGAGAGAGGGAACACAAGCAGGGGGAGTGGGAGAGGGAGAAGCAGCCTTCCCGCAGAGCAGGGAGCCTGATGTGGGGCTTGATCCCAGGACCCTGGGATCATGACCTGAAACGAAGGCAGACGCTTCACGACTGAGCCACCCAGGCGCCCCTGTTAACTCCACTTTTAAAACAACAAATAATAGCTCCTCTGTTCATTTGCCATTTAATTCTCACATCCCGTAAAGTACGTACTTTTTTTTTCTTGGTTATACAGACAGAAGGTGGCAGAATTTGCTCACTTGTACTCTAGAAAGGATCCTACTGGTGAAAACAAGCATGTGGCTGGAGGTAGAGAGAAGCTCAAATGCAACAGTAGCAGCGGACAGGGAGGCAGGAAGAGGGAGGAAAGCTCTGGTGTTTCAAATAGAAGGTTGGCAAGACTTGGTAACAAATTAGACACAGGTGTGAGGGACAGAAAGGCATTTAAGACGGGCCAGAAGTCTCTAGCTGGGGAGACCGCAAGACTGCACAAACTGAGCTACAGAAGGAACGGGTCTGCTGGGAAGATGAGACAGATTAAATGTGCTGAATTTGAGGAGGGGCGTCACAACCCAGATGAAGTTGTCATAAGACATCAGAACTCAGGAGAGAAGTGGGGGCTGTGAAGAGAGCAACACTAACAAAAGGACTTTACAGTTTACCAAGTGTTTCAACATCATCTCAATTCCGAGAATCACAGAACTGCAGAGCAGTCTTAGGTTAAAACAAACAGGCTCAGGAATCCCTGCCTGCCCAAAGTAATTCACTCCTTCTGACAAGATAATATGCTACCCATACACGAAACCAAAGGAAAAAACATGTTGAGCTTTCTCACGGGCAGTTGGTCGAAGAAAAGGGGGGAGGGAAGAGAGAAGGAAATACACTGGGCAAGAGGCACCCACAGGGGGAGAGATGGAGGTCCTGCAGATGGGTAAGCGCTGTGAAGTCCAACACACAGCTAAGGAAACGTCTGCTCAAGACAGGAATAGAGAACTGGGTGCGGGGCAACCTGGCAGTCCCGGGCACGACAGAGAGACAGCGGAGTTCTTGGGTCCCAGGCACCATTCTCACAATATCGCTCCTGCCAGCATCCCAGAACCGTGCTAACGCCTTTGCGTGCATCCTGCCATTTACCCCCATCACAGCCCTTTAATCATATACTGTACACTCAACGTATGTTAACGTGAAACAAAACATTTTCTCTCACGTGTACTTTATATACAGTAAAAGTAGTCAATGTGTACAGTAACATACAGTACAGTAACATACACGATACCACCACTATCACCCCCATTTTACAAATGAAAGCACGCCTTAGAGAATTAGAAACAAATTAAGCCGTGGTTGGGTTGAGAGCCTGTACACTCTGGACACTATGAAGAATGCGATACAATCCTGACACAAACAAAATTTTAAACATACTTTGCCCCATATTTGAAGAGTAAGACCCTAGAACAAAAGTGGCATGGTTCCTAACTTCACGGACCTCAGATGATGGCGTGGGAAAAGAAACAACCCAATTAAGTATGCAACTACAAATTCTGGTAAGAGCTTTAAAGGAAACAAATAGGATGTTAGAGAGACTCATGTGGGAACAGACTTTACACTGGGTGACCAGGGAAAAGAAATAAAAAGCACAAATATAGAAAAAAATCACCCCCTCTTTTGGGGGGGAGGGGTATCAAAAACACTCCTGGCATCTATTTACATCAAACAAATATTTTCTGACGCAACTGGCTTTGTCTAAATCCTCTTGGACCCTGAGTGAGGTGTGTTTTTGTTTCTCTTTTGAAGGAGAGAGAGGTTTCCATATGGCCTCTCTAGCCCTAGACTCCACTGGTTCACTGGCTGAAGAACCAAGCCCCCCTTTCCTCTTCAGTGGGGGGAGGGAACTCCATCTTCCTAAGAGTAGGTTGGTTTTCTTGCTAAAAATATATATCCCTCCACATCATGCAACATAGGCATTTCCTTGAAAATAAAAATACTCCTCAGAGATCATTACACTGTATCAGCTACTGCAACCTTGTTCCACAAATCAGACAGACAAAATGAATCATTCTGCAGACCTAGAATCCAACATTTATCAAGAACCTACTGGGAGCCACCGGGCACTGTTCGTGGTGCTGGAATATAGTTGCGTCCACGGGACGCTAGAGGGCGCGTGTGAACATCAGCTTTCCGGAACATCGGGCATGGCTACTAGAGTGGGAGACTTTGCAAGTCCAAAGGGAAGTCTGTGAAAACTGGCTATCTGAAGAACAGGGCAGAAGGGTGCAGAGTGGAAAGGAGGACAACCCTTCACTGAAGGGATTTTCTGCCCGAGACCTGAGAGGCAATCCCAGTACCATCAGAGATCTGCTGGGAAGGAGTTCGGATAAAGATGCTCAAGTTAAAAACACAGGTGTTTGTTTCACCTGACACACCACTGAGGGTTCACCTGCTTGGCAACGCTATGAGGTCGGTGAGACAGGCATTATCATTACACGTGAGATGGCTAAATCTCAGAAATAAAACTGCTTCCCTGAAATCAAATTGCTACTCAGTGGTAAGGCCGGGTCTAGTGTTCAAACTGAAGTCTGGGTTTTACTCCAATACTTGAGCCACATGTGCATCACCCATAAATGAAAAGACTTATCACTAGGGAATGCTCCCTAGGTCTTTTTACTTTTTCTTTAATATACTATTATTAATACAGAAAAGAGAGACATCTGGTAGAGATGCAACTGACAAATAGAAGCCATACAGAAGTAAGAGCCATCAAGCTTTTGGGCCATTAATATACTCTAGCCCCTCAATTCTAAAACCCAATTGATTGTAAGCTATAGCAACAATTCAGAAAAAGGGAGGGAAAACTACATAGGATACATAAACGAAACAGGTATACCAATTAGAGAGATGTCAAAATATTAAAATAGCTCTTAGAAGTGAGAAAACAGGGTGGCAGTTAAGTGTAAATGATAAAATATAATTTAGAATTGGAAGTGAGCTCAGAGATTAAAGTTCAGTTGTAGAAGCTGAGGCTTGGCCCCATGTCTTACATAAATAATGACAGAGCAGACTGAAACACAGGTATCGATTCTTCCTCCAGTGGTCCTTCATCCAGCTCCAGAATTATATGTAATGTAGTCATAATCGCAGACAAGCCTAGAAGGCTGTGTGGCTTAAGTCTGCCTCACACAGACATCAGAGAGGCCCAGATCTGGCTAGGAGAGGTGGGAGCCAGAGGCAGTGAGTGACCAAACTGGTCCTAGGAACCCTTTGGCATGATGGATACAAAACTGTGAAGCAAAACATAATTTCGAGCATCAATGGCTATGGAAATCAGTGACTTCTTTTCTCCTTTTTTGAGAATATTTTAGAACGCAAATGGTTCCTGGTTCCATCACCAGCTCTAAAAGATAATATATCCACTCTGTCTCCAAGCAATACAAGGATCAAAAGAAAAGGTGTTTTGTTTTTTAAAGCTAACATTAGGCATTAACATGGCTTTACAAAAATAAGGTTGAGTCTTTCCTGTACATTTCTCTCCATGACATTCCTTTAAAATAGTAAAATCCTGTAATGCAGATAAATTAAGACATGCATGACCAAAATTTAGGAGCATGTCTGTTAAATCAAAATATGTTTGTAAATGACAAGTGCTTTCTTTTATTTGACTAGGACAAAAAGAAACTCAGATCACATTAATAAATACAGTTAGATACTGGTCAGGCACGACCTTTCCTCTCAGCCAACACTTCTATATTCTAGGAAACACCAAATTATGGGGGCGAAAAAGGGACTATAGTAGTAACTAAAGTAAAAACAGATTTGTAGAGGGTTTTTTTTGTGTGTGGGGGGGATGATGTAGAGTTGGTAAAAAGAATTTAAAGAAAGCTGTTAAACTCCCTCATTAAAAATCCTTTAGACAAAGACCCAGGTACTCACTCCCTACTGTTTGCTAGGACCCCTTCCTTGTACAGCATGTTCAATGGAACTCAGCCATTAAAACTTCAGGGCTTAAACTCGTATTTCAAACTTACGAGCTCCAAATAAAAGCAGTTTTATGAGTTCAAAGTCGGCAGTCTATCCAAGAAATTACTTTTCAAATCACTGTGTTCTAATGCTCAGAACACCCTAATGATTACAATTTAAAGTGCATTAGCTAGTTTTAATTTTACCTTGTAATAATTTGAGCTTGTGCTTCTCATAGCAATTAAACCAATTTCCTATACCAAGACATGTCAGTAAAATAATTTTGCCCCCAAAATAAAAAGTAACTAAAAATCAGACTGAAAAATTCAGTTACAGGGCGCCTGGGTGGCTCAGTCGGTTAAGCATCTGCCTTCGGCTCAGATCATCATCCCAGGATCCTGGGATTGAGTCCCGCATCAGGTCCCTCTGCCTGCCGCTCCCCCTCCTTATGCTCTTTCTCTGACAAATAAGTAAATAAAATCTTTAAAAAAATTCAGTTACATCCTATATAGAAAACGTCTTTCTATTGCATACAGCTGTATCTGAACTAGAACTACCCCACGCTCTCTCCCTGCATTTACTTGGTGTATCTATGTAACCAGCACTGGGTCATGGTGGAGCAAGGACTTGAGTCCCTGCATGGAAAACTCAACAATCATAGTGTTCTAGGGCTAACACATAACAGAGTCCTGAAACTCTTGCTCCATGAAGAAGGATTTTGGTGAGTGGAGAAAAAGTAAAGCTAATATATGGTAGGCAAGAGCATAAAATAATGGAATCCCCATGGTTTATCTGAAAGGATTTGCTCTCATAAGCCATGGAAAGGACATTCCTGTGGACGGGGAGCTGTTCAGATGGCACACATGTCTGCAACACAACTGGGCCACTCACGTCCTACACAGGGAAAAATCAAGATTCGATCCCAGATTTATAGGACCCAAGGGAAAAATGACACATCAACATCCCCACCCACAAAACTCTATGCTCGAACACACAAACAACCTGTGACCACTTCCTTCACATCATATTCTGCTATACCCCCCAACCCTCCTCTACTTCCCCCCAGTATGCGCACTGGTATCTGGTTCAAGTACAGAAAGCAATTCAGTGTGTCTGAGAAGACAGATCAACATACCCGCAAGAGGGCACTTGGAAATGACTTTGAAAAGAGTCTGGCTTCAAAGTTCATGGGTACAAAACTGAGCCCTCCTCTCCTCTTGAAGACTAAGTATCCATAATATTCCTTTCACTCTCAAACTAAGTTGCTTTGTTTTTTGTTTTGTTTTTTAAGATTTTTATTTATTTGACGGAGAGAGACACAGCGAGAGAGGGAACACAAGCAGGGGGAGTGGGAGAGGAAGCAGCAGGCTTCCCGCTGAGCAGGGAGCCCAATGCGGGGCTCGATCCCAGGACCCTGGGATCATGACCTGGGCCGAAGGCAGACGCTTAATGACTGAGCCAGCCACCCAGGTGCCCCCAAGTTGCTTTGTTTATAACAACGTTTTAAAATAACATTAGAATGGACATATTTCAAAAAACTAAATACAAGCTATGAAGCTCCATAAGTTGGAGATTAATAAATTCACTTTCATCAAATGCCTACCTACTCTGCACCTGCCCCAGGCAGAGGAAATAAATAATAATCTAACAAATTCACAAGAAAGCTGAAGGGATGGGCAAATAACCAAATATAAAACCAAGTAACAACTGCTCGGGGAACGCGGAGGAAGTGTGCATCCTCCAGAGTGGGCCAGCCGTCTTTGCAGGTAACTTTCTCACTGGACCTTTCTGAAGGATGGGGGCGGGGAGGGGGCAGAGAGGGGCTAGGAATGCTGGGCAGAATGTGACCAAAAGGTGCCAGGCATGAGAAGCTCGTTGCACTAGAGCCTGGGAAAGGGAGAGTAGAATGTAGAATGTTTAGAGATTAAAAACTGGAAAATGGGCCGGGAGTTCCCCCACATGCTGGGATTAAAGCGTTTGTGGACTTTACTCGGGATACAGGGAGCCCCGACAGTGACGGGGCCACACCTGTGTTTCAAGTTGCCAAACGTTCGGCTACAAAGTAAACTTGTTTCTACAGCAAGTAACTCTTTAGGTACGTTTTTTCAATATATGCAAGTTATCGGCGATTATTTCAGGCAAAATGATTTCCCCCACCCTTTTCGAAATATTTATGTTTTTACTCCTAGTCATCAAAAGTTACAGCCGTGTTCTCAATATGAAAAACTAACGGAAAAAGTTCCAGCTGGCAACTGCTTCCTCTGACGATCCTACGCAGCAGTCTTCCGACATTTCACTACACTTTTATAAAGTTTAAAGTACCTTAAATCTAAAACGGTCCTGATGACAAGTCACAATCACGACGGACCAATTCATCTGCCCACTCCTCTACATAAGACCTCCCCGCGAGAATGAATTTCACTTAGCAAGTTTCTAAAAATCATCTTCAAAAAACACACGTTCATCTCCTTAGTAATCCGAGTTTCCCCACTCAACGGATCGGAAGTGATAGCTCCTGAACGGGGTCAAACGAGCCCGCAGAGAGAGAATCAATCTCTCCGGCCCAACCTGCTTCTACACCACTCTCGCAAGCTGGATCCCGCTGTCACCACGAAAATACGGTCCTCCCCACCCCCAGGTGGGAGGGACGCCGATACCCATCACCTCCGGGTGTGCAGAAGGACAGCCGCCACTCTGCGAGGACGGCCGGGGACCGAGGGGGCCCGGGGCGAGGGAAGCGAGCCGCGGCCCAAGGCCGGCGCCGCTGTCAGGGGAGGGACGGGGAGGGTGGGGGACCGGCCCCTGAGGAGACCTGGAACGAGGCTCCAGCCCAAACAAAAACAAGCCCAAGTGGAGCGCGGCAGAGGTAGCAGATTGGGCGAGCCCGATCACGGCTGCCCATTGGAGAAGAGGGAAAACAGAGTCCCCCAATCGCGAGCGGCGGGGCTGCTCCCCTCGTGCGGCCGCGGGCCGCCCCGGCGCTTCCCGGCCCCGCGCTGCCCGGCGGCCGCTACCGCTCCCTTCCGGCGGCGGCGCCCACTGCAGGGCCCGCGTCCCCGCCCGCCGCCGCCGCCGCCACCC
>NW_027397113.1:3521995-3621865 GCF_003265705.2 Callorhinus ursinus | reverse complement strand
GCGCTGGGGGGGTCCGCGCTGCCAGGCGGCACTTCCCCGGCCCCCAAGAAAATTAATCACCAAAAAATAATTCCCGAGAAAAATGGAGAGTAAAATCCAAGATGGCGGCGCCGGCCGCAGCACCGCCCGCTCCATCCGCTGTCGGGAAATAAGTCCCAGCCGCGGCCGGAGCCCCCCGCCCCCACCACGCCGCGCCCCCGCGTCCCCGCGTCCCCGCGCCCGGCCTCACCTCGCCTCTCGCGCGGCCGCGGCGTCGCAGAGGCCGCCTTCGCCGGGGGTCCGCGTCCCGGGTCCTGGCGCCGCGCGCGCCGCCTCCGGTGTCCGGGCGCCTCACCTCATAGCCCCAGAGCCTCGCCTCCCGCGCCGCAGACGCGTCGCCGCCCCCGGTGAGCCGTCCGGACGCCGCCCGGGAACGGTGGAAGGACACGAAAAGGAGTGCCCTCGGCCGGGCGGAGGGACACCACGCCGTCTCGCGCCACCCCTGCCGCCTCTGTTGCTTTTACGGGACTCGCGGGGGGCGGGGGGCGGGGGAGGCGGAGAAACACGGGAAAGAAACGAGTTCCTCGCTGGGTGCTCCCCGCGGCGGAGGGACAAAAAGCGAATTTGGCGAGAGCCGAAGGAGCCGTCGCCGCGCGTCGCCGCGGCGGAGGGATCCGCGCTGAGGGTCGGCAGGGATCCCTCCGCCCCTCGCTGCCCTTTAAATCGCGGCTGGAGGCGGCGTCGCCGCGCGCCCCTCGGGCGTCAGCCCGGCTGCGTCCTGCTTTTTGGCACAGTAGCGCCCGCAGGGGACGGCTCCCGAACGTGGTCGGGGGACAGCGCCGGGGGACGGGCGGGCGCCTAGACCCCTGTGTGCGCCGGGGGCGCCGAGGGGAGGCGGCCCCACGGAGGCAAGCTTCTTTGTTGTGGGAGTGGGTGTCGTTGGACGCGGATACACCCTGAGAGACCGTGTGGGCAGCCCGAGCATTCGGCCGCGTAGTGGGGGGAGGGGGGAGGAGCGTGCACGCACCGGGCCACTGGCTTCCCGGTGTCAGCCGGCCATCCCTTGAGCACCTACTGTGTGCCTGCCGGGCTTTCCGAGAAACTGGGCTACTTCCGCTTCCCTCGTTGGGCAGTGCCAGCGCCAGAGATGCAGCCGCACCCCCCCCCGCCCCCGCCCAGGACCTGGGCAGGTGCGGAAGGTGCCGAGGGTCCAGCGCGCTCCAGGTGCTGAGCTGTGGGAAGAGTGCGAAGCGTGCGAAGCGCCGCCCTTTGGGTCCCGCAGTCTGATGATAATGGCTACAAAGTAACAGCAATGAGAATACTATATATACAGTCTTCCCTGGATGGTGGGCACCGTTCTCTGGGTTAGGGTGCCGTAGCTCACCGACTCTTGACAGCCACCCCCAGGAGGTGGGGATCATTGTGGTTCTTCCTTACACATAGGGAAACTGAGAGCGATTAGGCGACCCCTAGGGACAGGTAGGCAGGGCTTGAGCCAGAGCCCTTATCCGGTATTCCCGTGAAAAATGAAGACCTCCAGAAGTCAAGTTGCCACAGACGTCAGATGCACAGAGACAGTGCCTGAAGGCGTCCCCTTGGGCAGTGGAGACAGGAAGGGTGGGTTGCAGTATGTTAGGAAAAAGGGGTGGTTAGGAAATGTGGGACCAATAAGTGCAAAGTCCTGGTGGGAGGGGGAGGAGGAGCCGGGAAAAGGCTCTGGCCTCTGGAACTGAGGAAAGCCCAGTGTAGCTCCTACAAAGAGGAGCATGCCAGGGCAGGTAGATTGATGGATTCCAGAAAGAGCCCCGTTTCTGCCTTGGTTTCCCCTGTATCCCCAGGGCCTGGCACAGAATAGGCACACCATAAAGGATAATTCAGTGGAGATTGTGGATGACCACAAGGACTGTGGTCCAACTAACACCGACACACGTGCTTACCTCACTTGCCGTCCTTGACCTTGGGTAGTAGATATGATGCTTATTCCTTCCACATGGGAAACTAAGGCACGGTGATTTGCCAAGAGCGTGTGTGTGTAACATGCAGATGGGGGTCTAGATCTTCCAAACCAAAGCTTCTCCTGCTGTCGGCACCTGCTTTCCCCACTTCCCCCTCTGGAAGCCAACTGGGGTGGGGGAGAGTGTGGGCAGAGCCTCACCACCCCTCGAATAAAGCAGACCCAGGCACATAGCTCGGCTTTTACTGGATCAAAATTCACCTTGCCCTGTTCCTCTTGCAGACACAACTAACAAATGATTGCTTTGGTTTTGTTAGTTTCTGATTTATCACTAAACATTCTTTCCAAGATTTTTATAGTGCTTGGCTCCAAATACTCAAATTACATCCCAGAAACACTGAGATTGCCTTTGCCACCCCTCCCCCCTGGATGCCCACAGGAGGCATGCACACAAGGGAAACGAGGGAACCCCATCTGCCTGCAATGGGCAGCTGCAGCCCTGTGTGGGTCTTGGTGCCCAGGCTTGAAGGCCAACCATGCCTGCATAGCCCCTCACAGGTCCGAGCACCAGTGTCCTCCCTATTCCAAGCTTTCCAGAGTTCACCCCAACACAGATCCCTGGGACTGACACCCAAACCCGCACTCCTATAAAGCCCCCAGACTCCCAAGATGCTGGCACCTCCACTCATTCATGGCCCAGGGCCAGGCCAAATGTTCTGGGCAGTGACTTGCAAGGGAGCAGGCCAGGCCTACAGCCCAGCAGGGGAGACAGATGAGTAGACCCCATGCACAGCATCCTTTCAGGCTCCCCAGGTCTGGATCTGCCTCTTCTCCAGCCCCCCTGCATTGCTGGCTGCTCTTGCAGCCTCAGCTGAGAGACTCAGGGTGGGCCAGAGCTCTTGGCACGGCTGAGTTGAGGCTCAGGAACTTGATGGAGCCATGATTAAGGGTGGCTAGGGCTAAGCTGGGCAGAGGGCACAGCCCAGAGCCATCCTCCTGGGGGAGCCTGGAAATTTGACTTTCCCACAGTGAGCGTGGCCAGCTGGAGGCCTCCTGCTGCCAGCTGGCAGGGGAGGGGTGGATGGGGGACAGGAAGTCCTGTGGCCAGGCACCTGCCCAGCCCCCATGTGACAGGAGTCACTGGCATTTACACTGCGAAACCTCTGGATGCCCCGAAGTGGAAGTGCTAAGCCACAGAGGCAGTGGGGCCCCCACCAGGCCTGGACAGATGGAAAGATATTAACAACTCTAAAGAAAGACTGAGTTGGCGGAAGGGGCCTGGCCAGCCCCGGAAGCTCTAGGAGTGCCAGCCCAGCCCGGAGCTGACCTGGGAGCGGTGCCCTTGCCAGGGCACTGAGCCTCAGCCCTGGAACTGGAACAGGCTCTGTTCCCGTCCTCCCAGTAGGGCCCAGGGGCACTCCACAGAGACCCAGCCTGGTCCCACCAACCCTGCTTCGCTCTCTAACTTCCCTTCTTCAAATGCCAAGTTCACCCAGCGACTGGCTGGCAGGGATTTGCTTGGTGGAATCTCGTGCCCACAGGGAGGGCCCACAGGTCACACTGACCCCAGAATTCCAGGCTGGGTGGCAGTGGCTTCTTGTAAATTGATATCTGGACTTGTGGACTCTGCACATGTATCTCACCGGTGCCCCACCCCTGCCCAGAAGACAGGACTGTTCCGATGAGAGCAGATGTCCAAGACTAATGGGAGAAAGGCAGGGGGCAAAACCAGGACCATTCCGGTGACCTGTCTGAGCAGCTGCTTGAGCACCACGAGGCCCCCTGCACCATCCTTGCCTTCACCTGTCCTCACACTGCTCACCTCTCCTTTGATAGATGAGGCCACCCAGCCTCTGAAAGGTCAGGTGACCTGCCCAAGCCTGCATAGTCAAGAGCAGCAAGTCTTTATGGCAGCTTCGAACAGGGGTACGAGTCTGCCCTGGGTTTGAATCCCAGCTCCACGACTTCCCAGCCGTGTGATCTGGGGCCAATGATGTGGCCTGTCTACATACCATTCCTTCAACTGTCAAATGTCCCAGTCCTTGGGTCTGTCTAGAACTCACTCATGTCTTCAAAATCATTCATCTAGTTAACACCCAAATTGTGATCTCCAGCCTGGCCCCCAACTCTGAACTTCTGACTCCACCACTTAGGTATTTAACAGGCCTTTCATATATAGCATGGCTAAAACTGAACACACACGCGCACACACACACACACACACACACACACACACGCTGTCACACAGGCACGCACGTGCACGTGCACACACCCACCTCTGAGGTCTTCCCGTTGCTCAGGTCCAGCAGCTAGCTTTCATTCTCCATTACCAGCCTTGGTGGCTTTCTCCCCGTAGCACACATCAGTCTAGCATTCTGTACATTTTACTTATTCATCGCACCTACTGGTTGTCTGTCCCTTCCAGGCTGTAAGCTCCTTGAGGGCAGGAACCTTTATCTGCCTTGTTCACATCTCCAGCATCCAGAGTAGTGCCTCGGGAGCTAACATAACAGGCTCAATACACGAAGGATGATGTTAACCTTCCAGGGGTGCTACTGGGTTAAAGGAGGTGCAAGGGGTTCTCTACCTGCTCTCCTGGCCCCGATGGCTCAGGCGTGTTCGGCCACGCCCACAAAGCACACAGACCCCTCCCTGCCTTTCAAGATCAGGGTGCCCTGGGACCCCGGGGGCAATCAGGTACAGCCTTGTGCCCCTGAGGGATGGTGCCCTTTCAGGTCCCCACTATTACCAAAAAGAAGCCCGACTGTGGTGACCCCTGTCCTCACACACGCTTAGAAGTAAACACAGAAAGGACCGATATGTGATATCAGATATGTGGTGTCCTGGAACAGAAAAAACAAACCTACGGGGCGAGAACTCTGAAGAGTCATTTGCCTCCAGGCAGGCGGGAGAAACTTCGGGTGCAATGTGAACATTCTCTATCAGAGGGTGGTCACCTGGGAATGTGGGCTCGGGGAAGACTCTCAAGCCGGGTGTCAGAGTTCTGTACAAATTACTGCATGTGAATTATACACTCAAGCGGGGGGGACCTGGGGGGGAAAAGAGAACAGAACCGGGCGTCCGCTCTGTGAGAACGTCTCCAGTTTTTCCGTGACTTGTCTCCAGACTGAGTTCATTTTGCAAAATAGCTTTTCGTTGGGTGTTTCCCAGACCTTACTTCCGGGAATGACCCAGGTTCAACAGGTGGCTCAGAGTCCAAAGTGCAGGTGAGGGAGCTGAAGATCCTGGCTTCTCCTTCCCTCCTGGGCGCTGTCAGTGCTGGCTGTTGCTGAGTGATAAGTACAGGGGAGGAAAAGCCGCTCCTGCTCCTCATTGACTGGATGGAAGCTTCTCCCAGCAGGTGAGCCTCCCCCACTGCAGGCCCTCTGGCCGCCTCCCAGCTGCCTCTCCTGGCCTGGAAGCCTCCAGCCAATTTTCAGTTGGCCTTGGTTTTCTCTGGCCAGGAGATCCTGTGGCATCAGGGTTTGCCCTGTTTCATTACCCTTAATTCCTTTGTCCTACCTCACAGATACACTTTGGGCTATTGGCTTGTTCCCTTGTAAATTCCTAGGGGTGGTGTTTCCTGAGTCAAAAGCAGAGATGATTTTCTTCTAGAGCGTTCTGTGTGGCCAGGCAGAGAAGGTAAATAGGGCTGAGGCTCTGGCATTTGGAGTGGAGACCCTGGCTTCAGAGTTGGGGGGGGTGCTGGAGGTTCAGTTCCGGAAGGCCTTAGGGTCAGGGAGGGAGCCAGTTCACCAAGGCGGGAAGAAGGGGTTTTGACTGTCTCCCTGTGAGATAATTTTTTTTTAAGTTTTTTTTTTCTTTAAGTAATCTCTACACCGAGCACGGGGCTCGAACTCACAACCCTGAGATCAAGAGTTGCATGCTTTTGCTCTTTAATCAAAGAGTCGAAGAAATGTGATAAGCCCCCCCCCCCCGCCGCCCCATGAGCCAACTGAAAGGATAAACAACAAAGAATCAGAATTTTTCTTTGTCCCCTCAGTCCACAAGCACAAAATCTACTCCCCAGTCCTCAGGCGTTCCCCACTGTGGTGCCCAGGCCTTGGCAGGGATCCTCAGGAGACTGGACCCTCGGCAACTGTGGCCCAGACCAGAGCTCAGTTTGGGGATGCCAGTTGGGGGAACCAACAAGAACTTGCTGGAGAGATGGAGGGCTCCAGGGGAAGGCTGGGCGGACATGCTGATCCATCGGGCAGGTGGGGGGCGAACGAGTTCCCAGGGTGTGGGAGCAGTGCATGCAGTGGCTGTGCAGCCCGGCGGGCAAAGCTCCCTCCCACACGCCCAGCGCCACAGACGGCTGCAGCCACGCGCTGGTCCAAGCCCCTGGCATTCTGCATCTGAGGCTCTGGAGGCAGAACTGGTTGTACAGGATCTCGTTCCAGCCGGATCCCAGGCATAGACTCTGCAAAGTCTCTATCTCTTTACGAAGGGCTTTAAACCGAGCAGAGAAGAATCGTTCCATCCGGAAATGGCTCAGCTCAGACGGAGTTGACTGTCTCATTTGTATTCGTTTCCTGTGGCTTCAAACAACAGAAAATGATTCTCTCACAGTTCTGGAGGCTAAAAGTCCAAAATCAAGGTGTTGACAAGGTTCTCCCTCTGGAAGCTTAGAGGAGGATCCTTCCTGCCTCTTCCAGCTGCTGGGCGCCCCTGGGCTCGCCGCTGCATCCCTCCGGACTCTGCCTCTGTCTTCACACTGTGTCAAATTCCCCTTACCTTTCTCTTATGACACTTGTCATTGGATTTAGGGCCCACTAAGAGAATCCAGAATGATCTCGTCTGGAGCTCCTTAAAATTACACGTGCAAAGACCCTTTTTCCAAATTAGGTCACATTTGCAGGCTCTGAGGATGAGAACATGGACACACCTTTTGGTGGGGGACACACCATTCAACATACTCCAGAACTGTTCATTTTGATGCCCATATTGTCCCGGATTGGGCCAATGGGAACCAATTCTCACTGGCTTCTGTCCCATTTTATATGCTTCTGTGGTTCTTTGGGCCTCAGCCCCAGGATCAGTCATTTCTCCAAGGAGCTCTGGTTCCTGTCAGGGCGGCCAAGCTCTGGGTTCTAGGCATGCCCAGGGCCATGGCGGTGCCGCTTCTCCCTGGCCCTCTCAGTGGACCAAGCCAGAGAATGTGTATGTCCACGAGTGTAGGTGCACACAGATGTATAATACGCACACCTTTGTATATGTATATATATTTATGCACACATTTACTAAACCTCTATATTTTTTAAAGATTTTATTTACTTTATAGAGAGAGAGTGTGTGTAAGCACACAGGGAGGGAGAGGGAGAGAGAATCTTGAGCAGACTCCAGGCTGAGCTCAGAGCCCAACGGGGGCTCCATCTCATGACCTGAGCCGAAACCAAGAGTTGCACGCTTAACCAACTAAGCCACCCAGGAGTCTCTACATCTATATTTCTTTTTTAACATATATTTTATTTATTTATTTGAAAGAGAGAGAGAAAGCATGAGCACGGGGAGGGGCAGAGGGAGAAGCAGACTCCCCTCTGAGCAGGGAGCATGTCATGGGGCTCGATCCTAGGACCCTGAGAATGTAACCTGAGCAAAGGCAGATGCTTAACCAACTGAGCCACCCAGGGGCCCCATATCTATATCTAAATATATATGGGGCATCTGGGTGGTGCATTCGGTTAAGCATCTGACTCTTGATCTCAGCTCAGCTCTTGATTTCAGGGTTATAAGTTCAAGCCCTGTGTTAGGCTCCACTTAAAACATAATAATCAAAAAAGTAAATAAGTAAGTAAATAAATAAATACGCATAAACACAGATTTCAGCCTAATTCCAATACAGCATTCCTGGTTCCTTTTCATATTTTCCCTTCACCAATTCTAATAACCCATGACTACCATCTTTGTCTGGGCTGTTACAGTACAATACCACAGACTGTGTGGCTTACACAACAGACATTTCTTTCTCGGGATTCCAGAGGCTGGGAAGCCCAAATCAAGGTGCCCGCAGATTGCGTGTCTGGTGAGGACCTGCTTCCTCAGGTTCACAGACACCCTCTTCTCCTTGTGGCCTCGCCCTGCAGAAGGGGTGAGGGAACTCTCTGCCATCTTCCTTTATGAGGACACTGATTCCATTCATGAGGGTTCCTCCCTCATGTCCTAATCGCCTCCCCAAAGCCCCGCCCCCCAATACCATTGCACTGGGGATTAGGTTTCTGTACATGAATTGCTGTGGGGGGGGGACCCAAACATTCGGTCTATAGCACTAACCATTACTTACTTTGATTGCCCCAGGTTTGGCCAGTGGAGTCCCCTTCAAGCTAGTGCCTGTCCCCTTGGACATGTTCCTGTCATTCTTGGAATACTTCCTTACTTTGTGAAGTCACAAGAAATCCTGGGATCAACTTGTCCTTTCCCTGCGCCAGTTCTGAACCAGTCATTTCTCTAGGAAGGGTCGCTTCCTGTTAGTGGAGAATGGATTTAGAAAGCAAGGTTCTGGTGCCAGATGAGAGCATTTCCAGTGGTGTACCATTGCTCCTAGGCTATCTTAGCAGACAGGGCAGAGAGTATGTGCAACCTACACAACACACACACCCACACACACATATTTCACTTATGACTATTATTGTTTCTGTGTAGTGTGTCAGTCAAAAACAAGAGTTCAGTCCTATGTTCATAACTCCCTTCCCCAGCGGGGAGAGACCTGACTCCCATTAACCTCAATTGATGGACTCATTTGCTCAAGTCTAAAATACACAGAAGGTAGCTTCAAAGTGACCAACCCATTCCATCCTAAGAAGCCACCCTATTAACAAGCATTCAATATTTGGTTGCAGTTCCTTTTTTTTTTTTTAAGGTAAAATGTACATATATTGAAATTCCCAAATCTTAAGGGTACAATTATGTCCTGACAGATGGATAGAACCATGTAACCCACAACCTATTAAGATAGAGCATATTCCCGGGTGCCTGGGTGGCTCAGATGGTTAAGCGTCTGCCTTCGGCTCAGGTCATGAACCCAGGGTCCTGGGATCGAGTCCCGCATCGGGCTCCCTGCTCCTTGGGAGCCTGCTTCTCCCTCTCTCTCTCTCCCTCTCTCTCTCTCCCTCTCTCTCTCTCCTCCTCTGTCTCTCATGAATAAATAAATAAAAAAATCTTAAAAAAAAAAAGATAGAGCATATTCCCATGATCCCCAGAAAGCTCTCCCGTGTCTCCAGTGTCTTCTCCCAGAGGAAGCCACAGTGCTGAGTTTTCTCACCATAGATGAGTTTTGCCAGTTCTAGAGCTTCATATAATTGAAGCATGTTTCTGTGATTCATTCAGGTTGTTGGATGTATCAGGCATTTGCTCATTTTTTTTTAAGTTTATTTATTTAAGTAAACTCTACACCTGTTGCGGGGCTTGAACTCATGACCCTGAAATTAAGAACCAGCCAGGCACCCCAGGAGTTTGCTCATTTTTATTGCTGAGAAGTAATTCTGTGATATGCATACAATGGATAGATACCACGACTTGTCTGCCTCCTCCTCTGCGGGGGACTTTGGGATTGTTTCCAGTTTGGGGTACTATGAATAAAGCTACCAGGAACATTCGTGTACCAGTCTTTCTATGGGAAAATACTTTCATTTCTCTTGGGAGCCGAATGGCCGGGTCAAAGGGTAGGTGTGTGTTTAATCATAAGAAACTGTCGCCCATTTCCCAAAGTGCTGCACCCTTCCCCACCTCTGCCAACAAGCAGGACAGGCTCTATTTCCTCGCATCCTCACCAGCGTTTGATACTGTTAGTCTGTTTAAGTTCAGCCATTCTAGGGGGTGGGTAATAATATCTCATCGTGAATGTAATTTGCATTTCTCCGATGACTAAGGATGTTGAGCATTTTTTTTTTTTTTTGACGGGCTCATTGTCCATTGTGTATCTTCCTTTGGCAAAGTGTCTGTTCAAATCTTTGGCCAACTTTTTTAATTGGATTTTTTTTGTCTTGTTATTGGTGAGTTATAAACATTCTTTATTTGGATATAGGATGATATGTGTTTTGTACATATATATGTGTGTACATATACACTAATGTATAACCACTTTATTCTAATAAATTTGACAAGTTAGATAAGATGGGCATATTTCTCAAAAGACAAACAAAAAAAAAATACTATGAATAACCAAAGAAGAAATGTAAAAATCTGAATAGCCCAATACCTATATCTATCAAAGTAATTGAAATCATTATGAAAAACTTTCTCTCTCTCTCTCTCTCTCTCTCTCTCTCACACACACACACACACACACAGAGAGAGAGAGAGAGAGAAAATCTAGGCCTAGATGTCTTCACTGGTCAATTCTAGTTTTATTTAAGGAAGAAATAATGTAAATCTTACACAAACTCCTTCAGAAATCAGAAGAGAATGGAATACTTTCCAACTCATTCTATAAAGCTAGCTCAATCCCAGTGCCATAACTGAAAAAGACATTACAAGAAAATAAAATCGCAGCACGACATCTCTCATGACACACATGCAAATATTCTTTTTTTTTAATTAGAAAATGAATTTATTGAAATACAAGACCAAAGAGTTTGAAGAAGCCATAGACAGGAAAATGTGTAACATACTTGGGGGGCGGGGCTTCTTTAGTGGAAATAGACCTGCCATCACTGATGCTTGGAGCCAGATGCCGGAAATTCCACCACTGTGGTCCCCCTCCCCCAGCCCAGTGATGGTGGGGAATGGAGGTGAGGACACAGTGCAGATGAGGGCGGGGGTCCTGGCTTCAAACCTCTCACCCTCTGGTCACTCCAGGAGGGGAGAGATGTGCCTGTGCATTCCCTTGTTCATTCCACAAATATTTATGGACTGTCTCCTTGCTGCCAGAAACCCATGCTAAGGGCTAGGGATAACGTAACAAAAGGTGCTTAATTCTTGCTATCATGGTGCTTCCAGGCTCCTGGATAAGACAGAGCCAAAGCAAACAGACCCATCTGGAGAAGGGAAGAGGCAGGGCTCTGCTGAGGAGGGTGGGATTGCAGAGGCTGACCTGTTTCAGAAGCGGCCATAGCCAGGCCCTACAGGGGCCTCCTGGGACCTTGGGGAGCACAGGTGCCAGGCCCTCCCAGGCCAGTCCTGGCTGTTCACCCTGCAAGTGCTGGCCCATTCCTCCTTCTCCAGGAAGCAGTTCTCCTTCCCTCTGGAAGAGTCCAGAGCTGGCGTTGAAGAAACACCTGGTCAACAGGGCCCTGCAGGGACCCGGGAAAGGAGGCTCATGGCAGAAGGCAGGCGGCAGGTCTTGGGAAGAGGTACTGGCTGCAGGGAAGCAGAGCCACATCATCTCATGGCCTTGAGGGAGGGCTCCTCCGTGCAAGTATTCTTAATAATATATTAGCAAAATAAACCCAGTAATATATATGAAAGATAAAAATACATAATAAGAAAGTAGGGTTTATCCCGTGAATGCAACTCTGATTTATTTATTTATTTAAAGATTTTTATTTATTTGACAAAGAGAGCAGAAGCAGAAGGAGAGAGAGGGAGAAGCAGGCTCCCTGCTGAGCAGGGAGTCCGATGTGGGACTCGATCCCAGGACCCTGGGATCATGACCCGGGCTGAAGGCAGCCGCTTAACCGACTGAGCCACCCAGGTGTCCCACAACTCTGATTTAATACTGACAAAAGTCAACATAATTCACCATATTTACAAAATGAAACTTATGTCAATTAATTTAAATTAAAGAGAAAACCCATGTGACATTTTAATAGATATATTTAATAAGCATTTCACAGAATTCAGTACTTTGATGATCTGAAAAGAGAAGGAGGAGAAAGAAAGCTGTCAGCAAATTAGGAATCGAAGGGAACTTGCTCAATCTTAAAAAGGCTGTCCTCCAAAAATAGCCCTGCCATCGCTGATTTGTATTTGATTTGTATTTCGTCCTCCACAGCTGACATCACACTTCATGGTTAAAAAGCATTAGGTTCTCAGGGCACCTGGGTGGCTCAGTTGTTAAGCATCTGCCTTTGGCTCAGGTCATGATCCCAGGATTCTGGGATCAAGCCCTGAATCAGGCCCCGCATCAGGCCCCGCATCAAGCCCTGCATCAAGCCCCGCATCGGGCTCCCTGCTCCGCGGGAAGCCTGCTTCTCCCTCTCCCACTCCCCCTGCTTGTGTCCCCTCTCTCGCTGTGTTTCTCTCTGTCAGATAAATGAAAAAACTTTTAAAAAATAATGGGCAACAGATCTGAACAGACACCTCACCAAAGCAGATATACAGATGGCAAATCAGCATTTGGAAAGCTGGCCAACATAATGTGTCCTTAGGGAACTGTACACTGAAACAACAATGAGATATCACTACCTCTCAGAATGGCTAAAATCCAAAAAATTGACAATAGTAAATGTTGATGAGGATGTGGAGCAACAGGAACTCTCGGTCATTGCCGGTGGGAGTACAAAGTGAAATGGCCACTTTGCTAGACGTTTGGTAGTTTCTTACAAAACCAAATATCGTTTTACCATACAATCCTGCAGTCACATTCCTTAGTATTTACCCAATTGAGTTGAAAACTTACATCCACACAAAAACCTGCACAGGAATGCAGCTTTATTCAATCTCCAAAAACAGAAACAACCAAGATGTCATGCAACAGGTGTAAGGAGAAAGAGACTGTGGTAGGTCCAGACAATGAAGTGCCATTCAGCAATCAAAAGAAATGAGCTATTAAGCCACAAAAAGTCATGGAAAAAGCTTAAATGCATACTGCTAAGTGAAAGAAGCCAATGAGAAAATCACACATACTGTGATTCCAACTGTAAGACATTCTAGAAAAGATTAAACTGTAGACAGTAATAAGATCAGTGGTTTCTAGGGATTTGGGGGAGTCAGGAAGGATGGAGGGGAAGCAAGGGGACCCTGAGGGCATGCAACCATTCTGTGTATCACTGCAACTGTGGGTACAGAGAACACACAACACCAAGAGGGAACCTTAATGTAAAGTATGGGCTTCAGTTAAAAACAATGGATCAATGTTGGTTGATTGAGTGCAACAAATGTGCCACACTAATACAGGATATTAGTGATAGGGGAGACCCTGGGGTGGGGTGGGAGTGGGGTGTATACTGTAACTTTCTGTACTATCACTCAATTTTTCTGTAGATCTAAAATCATTCTAAAAGAAATAAAGTTGATTGGGGCGCCTGGGTGGCTTAGTCTGTTAAGCTTCTGACTCTTGGTTTCAGCTTCGGTCATGATCTCAGGGTCCTGGGATCGAGCCCTGTGTCAGGCTCCATACTCAGCAGGGAGTCTGCTTGGGATTCTCTCTCCCTCTCCCTCTGCCTCTCCCCCACCCAGATAAATAAATAAATCTCTTAAACAACAACAACAAAAAGAAAGTCAATTAATTTAAAAAGCCCGGCTGAACAGAGGATTTGAATTTGCCCATCAGAAATGTCATTTGTACCCTGCTGGTCTCCTGAATCAGGGTCACGTAAGCTCAGCAGTCCTCAGCCGGCTCCCGATGCTATGCTCCCGGGCAAATGGTACCAGCTGGTCTACTGAGAGAAGAGAGCAGCTCTGCACCGAAAGGCAGGAAGTCGAGACTGGGCTTGAAGAACAGCCTCTTTTGTTGCATTGTCTGTCTAGTTGCCTGTTCCCAACTCTGGGGTGGGCTAGCAGCCCTTTCTGCCTGTGGGATCCATATGATACCCACGAAATGGGACAATATGGTATTTACCTCAAAGGACAACTGTGGGGATTGGGGCAGTCGTGTAGGGGCTCAGTGAACGTCAGCTCTTAATCAGCCATCAATGTTTCACCTTCGAGTTTTCCTAATAAAGTCCCCTCTTGGGCCCTACCTGTTTTGATTTTTTTTTTTTATTTCTTATAATTAAAGGAGTCTTGAGTAAGATGAGAATATTCACCAAGGAGTGGCTGAGCTGGTGGTGTGTCATGGACTGCAAGCCAGAGAGAGAGGATAGAAGACAGAGCTGGGGGGTCAGTTTCAGGCTGAAACGCCTTCTGGGGAGTCTATGCAGGGTCTCTCGGTCTTGGCTATCTTGATATCTGCAACCAAACGATTCTTTGTCGTGGGCTCTGTCCTACATATTATAAGACATTTAGCAGCATCGTATCCACACCATCCCCAGTCAGGACAAAAATGTCTCAGGACATGGCCAAAGGCCCTCTGGGGACAACATAACTCCTGTGAAAGAGCCACTGACTTAGCGGTTGCTTTGAGTTACAGCCTAATTCGGCGGCAGAGCCATTCCCGGTGGCAGGAAGATCCAGGCGCGGCCATGGGAGTGGGTGGCTGCACGGGAGGCAGGAAGAGGACCCAAGAGATGATGGAGTCAAAGTATCAGGAAGTTGCCCAGCTCTGGCAAGAAGGTGGCATAAGATAACCTGAAAACTCCTCTGCTCACAAACACCCAGAAACGCTGAATAAACTATACCCAAAATCATTTCTAATGTACCACTGAGGTTTTTTGTTTGTTTTTTTAATTAAATGCCATTTTCTTTTATTTGGTTTTGGTATATGCTTTTGCGAGATTTCACATGTGCATATATCTGGGCATCCACCATGACAGTGAGGGATGGAATGGCCCCATCACCCCCAAATTCCCTCATGCTCTTTGTAGTCAATCCATCCCCTAAATCCTGGCAACCCTGGTCTGTTCCCCATCTTTTTCTAGAATGTCTTGTAAATGGAGTTCTTCAGTAAGTAATCTTTTGAGACTGGTTTGTTTCACTTAGCACAGTGCTTTTGAGAGGCTTTTATGATGTCAGTGTACCAAGAGTTGGCTTCTTTATGCTGCTAAGTAGTATTCCAGTGTGCGTCTGTTTGTCTGTTTGCCTATCTGTGCTCCTGTCAAGGACATTTGGGTTGTTTCCAGTTTTTCACTACCATGAATAATGCTGCTATAAACATTCATGGACCGGTTTTGGTGTGAACGGAAGTTTTCATTCCCCTTGGGTAAGCAACCAGAAGTGGCATTGCTGGGCCAAAGAGTGTGTTTTATTTTATAAGAAACTGCCATACCACTTTCCAGATGCTGCGCCATGTTGCATCCCAGCAATGTGTGAGAGGTCCAGCTCCCCACCTCCTTGTCCATACTTGGTTTGGTCAGTTTTTTTTTTTTTTTTTTAGCCATTCTAATAGGTCTGGAATAGGGCGTCATGTGGGACTAATGAGGGTGAGCATTTTTTCAGGCTTATTTGCCCATGCTTATATCTTCTTTGATGAAGTGTCTGCTCAAACCTTTCACCCATTTTTAAATTAGGTTATTTGTGAGGCACCTGGCTTGGGTCAGTTGTCAGAACATGGGACTCGGGCGCCTGGGTGGCTCAGTTGGTTAAGCGACTGCCTTCGGCTCAGGTCATGATCCTGGAGTCCCGGGGTCGAGTCCCACATCGGGCTCCTTGCTCAGCAGGGAGTCTGCTTCTCCCTCTGACCCTCTTCCCTCTGGTGCTCTCTCTATCTCTCATTCTCTCTCTAAAATAAATAAATAAAATCTTAAAAAAAAAAAGAACATGGGACTCGACCTTGGGATCATGAGTTTGAGCCCCATATTGGGGGTAGAGATCACATACATACATACACATTAAAAAAATTAATTGGAGTGTTTGTTTTCTTATTGTTTAATTTTTTTTAGAGAGAGGGAGGAGGGGAGGGGCAGAGAAAGAGGGAGAAGGAGAATCTCAATCAGGCTCCCCGCCCAGCATGGAGCCTGATCTCACAACCCTGAGTCGAAATCAAGAGTCAGATGTTTAAACCAACTGAGCTACCCAGGCACCCCTCTTATTGCTTAATTTTGAGAGTTCTTTATATCCTGAATACAAGTCCTTTTTAGATAGGTGATCTGTAAATGTTTTTCCAGTCTATGTCTTTTTTTTTTTTTAAGACTTCTTTATTTATTTCAGTGAGAGAGAGAGAGAGCATAGTGGGGAGGAGCAGAGGAAGAAGGAGAGAGAAATTTAAGCAGACTCTCTGCTGAGCACAGAGCTGAGGTGGCACTCAGTTTCACCAACCTGAGATCAGACCTGAGCGGAAACCAAGAGTCAGAAGCTTAACCAACTGAGCCACCCAGGCGGCCCCAGTCTATGTCTTATATGTCATTCTCTTGAGATATACATGGGGCTTGAACTCAAGATCCTTGATATCAAGAACGCAGGTAAGGGAAATCCTCAGGCCAGGGAAACACCTAAAAGGATCAGAGGGAACAATCACAACAGCTTAAACGGGGCCAGGAGTAGATTTCCTGCTCCCACTAGCCAGAGGGGAAACCTTATAGAGCTTTGGGTAAAGTACAGAAGGCTCCTGCCTGGATAGTGGGGAAAATTAGCCCTAGACTAAACATTGCTCTGATCTTGCCTCCCAAAGCAAGACCAGAAAGAATCAAACTCTGTCTGAGGAACATAACTGTGTCCCAGAACAAAGTTCAAGAATATTTATGTGAGCACAAAATAACACAAAACAAAGTAAAATTATTTTTAAAACTAGTATAAATGGTGTATGGCATCCAGAAAAAAGTTGCCAGGTATGCAAAGAAGCAAGAAACTATGAGCCATAATGAGAAGAAAAATCAGTCAGTTGAACTGAACCAGAAATAACACAGATGATAGAATGAGTAGAGAGAGACATTAAAGTAGTTATTATAACTGTATCCCATATGCTGGAAACTAAAGAAAGATTAAGAATGTTCAGTAGAGACATGGAAAATATTTGTTAAAATACCCAAAGTAAACTCGCAGATATTAAAACTACAATGTCTGAGACAAAACATACATTAGATGGGATTCACAGCAGATTAGGCATGGCAAAAGCAAAGATTAAGGAACTAACATGTCAAAAGAAGTCCTTTGGGCAGAAGGAAAATGATACCTGAGGGAAACCAGAATGGAATGAAGAGCTTTAGAAATGCTAACCATGCATAAGACATTTTCTTATTATTTGGATCTTATTATGAAGTAACTGACTGTTTTAGTAGTGGGATTTACATAAAAGTGAACTGTATGATAACAATGGCATAAGACTATGAGGAAAGAAATGGAAACACACTATTGTAAGTTTCTTACACTATACATGAAGTGGTATATAGCACCTGAAGGTAGACTGTGATAAGTTGAAGATATATACTGCAAAGCAACCACTAAAATACAAAGCCAAAAAATTTTAGCTAATAAGCCAACAGAGGAGATAAAATGGAATTCTAAAAAATATGCAATTAGTACAAAAGGAGGCAGAAAAAGTGTAAAAAAGGAAAGAAGAGATGGGACAAATAAAATGCAAATAACAGGATGATAGATTTAAACCTAACCATATCCATAATCACATTAAATTTAAATTGTCTAAACGTCCCAATTAAAAGGCAGAGATAGTTAAACTATAGTTTAAAAAATACCCTTCTATATACTACCTGCAAGAAATCAACTTTAAATATAAAGGCACAACTAAAATGCAAAAAGAAAGAGAGAGATACCATGTTAACACCAGTAAAAAGAAATCTGGGGAGGTTATATTAGCATCAAAGTGGGTTTTGGGTGCACCTTTGTGGATCAGTTGGTTAAGCATCTGACTCTGGCTCAGGTCATGATCTCAGGGTCCTGGGATCGAGCCCCTGTGGGGCTCTGTGTTCAGTGGAGAGTCTGCTTGTCCCTCTCCTGCTCCCCTAATTCATTCTCTCTCTCCCCCCTCAAATAAATAAATAAAATCTTTTTTAAAAAGTAGGTTTTAGGGAAAAGAGTATTACTAAGTATCAATAATTTTATTTCAGGGATGCCTGGGTGTCTCATTTGGTTAAGCGTCTGTCTTCGGCTCAGGTCATGATCCCAGGGTCCTGGGATCAAGTCCCACATCAGGCTCTTTGCTCAGCGGGAGCCTGCTTCTCCCTCTGCCTGCTGCTGCTCTCTCTCTCTCTCTGGCAAATAAATAAAATCTTTAAAAAAATAATTTTATTTCATTGTGAAAAGTAGGTCAATTCATTTAGGGGACACAACAATCCTAAATGTTTATGCATCTAATAAGAGAGCTTCAAAATACATGAAGCAAGAAGTGAAAGAAATATAAGGAGGAATGCACAAATCCACAATTTTAGCTGGAGATTTAATACCTCATTCTCAGTAGTTGATAGAACATGTAGATGGCGGGGTGCCTGGGTGGCTCAGTCGTTAAGCATCTGCCTTCGGCTCAGGTCGTGATTCCAGAATCCTGGGATAGAGCCCCCCATCGGGCTCCCTGCTCAGTGGGAAGCCTGCTTCTCCCTCTCCCAACACCCCCCGCTTGTGTTCCCTCTCTCGCTGTGTCTCTCTCTGTCAAATAAATAAATAAAAATCTTTAAAAAAAAAAAAAAAAGAACATGTAGATAGAAAATCAATATTTTTTTAAAGATTTTACTTATTTAGGGGCACCTGGGTGGCTCAGTTGGTTAAGCCTCTGCCTTCCACTCGGGTCATGATCCCGGGGTCCTGGGATCAAGCCCCGCATCAGGCTCCCGGCTCAGTGGGGAGTCTGCTTCTCCCTCTGCCCCTCCCCTGCTCATGCTCCCTCTGTCTGTCTCTCTCTTTCTCAAATAAATAAAAATAAAATCTTAAAAAAAAGATTTTATTTATTTATTTGACAGAGAAAGACAGCGAGAGAGGGAACATGAGCAGGGGGAGTGGGAGAGGGAGAAGCAGACTTCCCACTGAGCAGGGAGCGCGATGCGGGGCTTGATCCCAGGACCCTGCGATCAGGACCTGAGCTGAAGGCAGATGCTTAATGATTGAGCCTCCCAGGCACCCTGGAAAATCAATATTATCACACAGCTTGACTTTATTGACATTTATAGAACACATCATCCAATAACAGCAAAATACATTCTTTTCAAGCTCACATGCTAAACCAACTTCTGAGCCATAAAACAAGTCTCAATAAATTTAAAAAGATTAACTTTATACAAAGTATGCTGTCTGATTACAATGGAATTGAATTAGAAACAAATAACAGAAATAGCTTTAGAAATTCTCCAAGTATTTGGAAGCTAAACAACACACTTACATGTAATAAATGGATCAAAAACTCAGAACAGAAATTAGAAACTGTCTTTACCTCAATGAAAATGAAACACAATACATCAAAATGTGTACCTGAAGTAGTATCTAGGGGGAAATAAAAAGCACTAAATATGTATATTAGAAAAGAAGAAAGGTCTCAGACTTCAGCTTCCACTTTAAGAAACCAGTAAAAGAAGATTAAATTAATCCCAAAATAAGCAAAAGAGAGGAAATAATGAAGATAAAACTGGAAATCAATGAAATAGAGGGCAGAAACAATAGAGAAAACCAACTAATCCAAAAGTGGTTTTATGATATCAATCAGATTTATAAATCTCTAGCTATATTGATAAAAAAAAAGAAGAGGGAAGATACAAATTACCAATTTCAGGCATGAAAGAGGCAACTCACTATAGGATTCATATATATTAAAAGAGTAATAAGTAAGAATTGTGAACAACATGCTAAAAATTCAACAACTAGATGAAGCAGACAAATTCCTTGAAAGACAAGTTACTAAAGCTCATTCAAGAAGAAATAAACAACCCAAATAGCCATATATCTATTAGATAAATTTAATCTGCAGTTGAAATTCTTCCCACAAATTAAAAGGCCCAGATGGCTTCACTAGTGAATTCTAACAAACATTTGGGAAATAAAAAAACACCACTTCTATGAAAATCTTCCAGAAAATTGAAGACGTGAAAATATTTCTTAACTCATTCTTTGAGGCCAGAATTATTCTGATCCTGAAACAAAGATATCACAGGGAAAAACAAACACACAAACAAGAAAAACCCTGCAGACCACTATCTTCATGAACATAGATGCAAACATTCTTAATACATTTTCAGCAAATTCAATCCAATGAAATATTGAAAGGATAACATACCATGACCAAGTTGTGTTACTGTAGGAATGCAAGATTGGTTTAATAATAAGAACTTCAAGAAAGTTAATGTAATTCACCATATTAACAAACCAAATAAGAAAAACTATATTATCATCTCAATAGGTGCATAAAGCATTTTATAAAGCCCAACATCCAGGGGTGCCTGGGTGGCTCAGTTGGTTGAGCATCTGCCTTTGGCTCAGGTCATGATCCCGGGGTCCTGGAATTGAGCCCCGAGTTGGGCTCCCTCCTCAGCAGGGAGTCTGCTTCTCCCTCTCCCTCTACCCCTCTTTGTATGCTCTCTCTCTCTCTCTCTTTTTAAAGATTTTATTTATTTGACAGAGAGAGACACAGTGAGAGAGGAAACAAAAGCCGGGGGAGTGGGAGAGGGAGAAGCAGGCTTCCCGCAGAGGAGGGAGCCCGATGCGGGGCTCAATCCCAGGACCCTGGGATCATGACCTGAGCCGAAGGCAGACGGCTTAACAACTGAGCCACCCACGCGCCCCAGTGTGCCTTGTCTCTTTCTCTTGCTCACTCTCTCACAAATAAAATCTTAAAAAAAAAAATCCAACATCCATCCCTCCACCCTGATAAAAATAGTAAGCAAACTATGAACAAAAGAGAACTTCCTCAACCTGATAAGGTTGAGAATGAAAATCCTACAACTAACATTATACCTAACAATCCACTCTAATCGTATGTATTCAACATTGTCCTGGAGTTACAGGCCAGTGTAATCAAACAAGAAAAAGAAATTAATGAGATCAGATTGGAAAGGAAGCAGTAAAACTGCCTTTATTCACAGATGACATGATTATTTATGATAAAAATCCAGTGAGATCTACAAAAAAGCTATTAATAAAAGTGTGTAGCAAGATTGCAAGATACAAAAATTGATTGTGTTTTTACCTACTAGTAACAAATAATACTTGTACAATAGCATCAAAATTGAAATATTTAGGAAAAATGAGACAGAAGATGTGTAAGACTTACAATATCAAAAACTACAAAATATTATTGAGAGAAACAAAAGAATATCTAAATAAGTAGAGACACATACCTTGTTAGTGGGTTGGAAATTTTAATATTGTTCAAATGTCAATTTTCCCCAGATGATCTATAGATTCAACACAATTTCAATCAAAATCTTAGTAGACTATTTTGTAAGAAATTGACAAACTGATTCTAAAATTCTCATGACAGTTCAAAGGCCTAGAATGGCCAAAACAGCTGTCATAAAGAACAACAAAGTTGGAGGACTAACATTACCTGATTTCAAGACTTAATATAAAGCCTCAGTAACAAAATAGCGTGGTGTTAACATGAAGACAGACAAATAAAGCAATAGAACAGAATAGAGATTTCAGAAGTCCATAAATATATGTACAACTCATTTTGACAAAAGTACAAAAGCAAATCAGTGAGGAAAGGATAGTTTTTTTTTTTTTTTAAGAACAGTCTTTTCAATAAATGGAGTTGGAACAGTTGCATATGTGCATGCCAAGAGCAAATTTCAATCCATACTTCTCAACAGATACAAAAATTAACTCAAAATAGATCAGAGACCTAAATGTAAAATATAGAACTTCTAGAAAAAAAAAAAAACAACAGGAGAAAATCTTTGTGACTGTGAGTTGGGCAGAACTTTCTTAGATACAACATCAAAAACATGATCCATTAATTTATAAATTTGACTTCACCCGGGCACCTGGGTGCCTCAGTTGGTTGAGCATTCAATTCTTGATTTCAGCTCAGGTCTGGATCTCTGGCTTGTGGGATTGAGCTCCAAGTGGGGCTCTGTGCTCAGCGTGGAGTGTGCTTGAGATTCTCTCTCCCTTTTCCTCTGCCCCTACCCCGTTCACACTCAAGATCTTTAACTCTCTCTAAAATAAATAAAATCTTAAAATAAATAAATTTTTTAAAGAAAATAAATAAATAAATTTGACTTCACCAAAATAAAAAAAATTGTGCTGTTCAAAAGACATCATTAGGAGAATGAAAAGATAAGCTATATACTGGGAGGAAATCTTTGCAAATCATATCTGATAAAGGACTTGCATCGAGAGTTTATATATGAGTATATATATATATATATATATGTATATATATACATATATATCTCAAAACTCAGTAATTAGAAAATAAGCCAAATTAAAAATAGTCAAAAGATTTGAATAGACAATTCACCAAAGAAGATACATGCATAACCAACAATCACAGGAAAATATGCTTAAAGCATTAGACTTTAGATAAATGCAAATTAAAACCATAATGAGATACCACTCATACCTATTAGGATGGCTAAAATTAAAAAGACTGACAATATCAAATGTTGGTGAGGATATGGAGCAACTAGAACACTCGTACACTAATGGTGGGAATTTAAAATGGTACAAACATGGGCGCCTGGGTGGCTCAGTCGGTTAAGTGTCTGCCTTAGGCTCAGGTCATGATCCCAGGGTCCTGGGATTGAGCCCTGCGTCGGGCTCCCTCCTCCATAGGGAGTCTGCTTCTCCCTCTCCCTTTGCCCCTCTCCCCCTGCCTTCACTTGTGCTTGCTCTCTCTCTCCCTCTCACTCACTCTCTCAAATAATAAGTAAGATCTTAAAAAAAAAAGTTAGATACCAACCATATGATCCAGCCACTCCATTCCTAGTTATTTATCCTAGAGAAACAAAAGCAAATGCCTATAAAAAGACTTGTACACAAATATTGATAGAGTTTAATAGCTCCTACTGGGAATAACACAATGTCCACCAATAGATGAAGGAACAAAGAAATTGTGGTATATTCATACTATGTAATACTACTCATAAATAAAAAGGAATGAAGTGTTGACACACACAACATACTAGTGAAAGAAGCCACACATACTGTACTGTTCCATTTATATAAAGCTTTAGAAAATGCAAACTAATCAATAATTGCAGAAGGTAATTGAGTGGAAAAATGTACAACATGCATGAACAGATGGGGAATTCCAGCAGAGGGGTGGAAACCAAAAGAAAGCATCAAATGGATACACATAAAATTTTTATGAAGATTTCCTTCAACAGGTTCATCAGAAGACTTGATATGGCCAAGGAATGAATCAGTAAACATGAATATATTTCAATAGACATTGCCCAGACTGAAATACAAAGTGGAAAAAGAGTGGGAAAAAATTGAACAGAGGAGCATCAAAAAGCTGTGGGATAATAACAAAAAGTTTTAAATAATGTTATTGGAGTCCCAAAAGAAGAGAGAAAGAATGGAGCAGAACAAATGTTTAAAGAATGTCTCTAAGAATTTTACAAAAGAATTGAAAGGTAACAAACTGTAGATCCAAGAATCTCAGAGAACTCCAAGCCCAATAAACACACACACACACACGACACATCATATTCAAACTACTGACACACCAATAGAAGAGAAAATAACACAGCTATGGAGAGAAAATACGTTGCTTACATAAGAGCATGGATTATACTTATAGCCAAGTTCTCATCAGAAAATAGGCAAGCTGAAAATAGAGTGACATCTTTAAAATGCTGAGAGAAAAATATGTCAATCCAGAATTCTCTGTACAGGGAGAATATCTTTCAAAAATGGGGTGAAAGAAAGACTTCTAAAGAAAAACCTAAAACCTGAGAAAATTCATTGCTTGCACACCTATGCTACAAAACCTGTAAAGGACGTTCTTTGGGAAGAAATTTGATATAAGGAGGAATATGGTACCAAACAGAAACTTTGGCCAACATACAAAAATGAACTCTAGCAATGGTGAAGTTGAAGGTAAATACTAAAAGATGCAAACATTTTTTCTAATCTCTCTAAAACATAACTATCTAAAGCAAAAATAGTAACAATGTATAATTTTTTAAATATTTATTTATTTATTTTAGAGAGGGAGAGAGGAGAGAGAAGGGGTACAGGGAGAAGAAGAGGGATAGAAACTCCAACAGACTGCCCACTGAGCGTGGAGCCCAATGCAGGGCTTGACCTCCCGACCCTGAGATCATGACCTGAGCCAAAACCAGGAGTCAGACACTTAACCAACTAAGCCACCCAGGTGCCCCAACAATGTATAGTTTATAGCATCATGTGTAAGTAAATTCTGTGACAAAAATTTAGCACAAAGGACGAAATGGAGAAACTAGAAGTTTATTGAAAATTGTGATATCATACCAATATGTCCAATACCCATCCAACACCATAGGTTCCATTCTAAATTTCTCCCTTTTATATTTGTACCTTCCTTCTCCAGCTGTGAGAAACATGTTTCCCTAAATCCTTAATCTCTTTACTTAATCAATTCCTTTCAATGTAACCACCTCTGCCACTGATGTTCCACAATGCCAGTGCCTCCCCTCACCATACTCTGACAACATATGCCAGGAAGCACACAGCCACTTGGAAGCTCTTCTCAACCCCCCTGGGCTCTAGAAATCTGCCCTGGTCTTCCCTCTTTCATGAACACTCTCCTGCCTTTCTTGGGGTCCAACTCCCTGCACCTGGCCCCTACTGTGTGGGTGTCCTCTTCACCTAGCTAAGGCTCTGACACTCTGCACCAAGATGCCTCCTATGTGGACATCCTCCTCACTGAGGCTCTGAAACCCCGTGCTGAGCTGTCACCCATGTGGACACCTCATGGTCTCTGGTCAAGTTCTTACACCCCACATTGGGCCATACCCTCACATGAATGCCTTCTTGAAATTAAAGTGCTGTGCTGAGTCATATTGGAGCTTGAGGCAAAAGAATAATTCAGTAATACTGATCCTTTGTTTAATATTTTTGATATTTTGCTCATTATGGATTTTTTTGCATTTATTCTGCTTTTTTAAAGTAATACATTAAAATGTGATTTATCTTGATTAATGAATTATTGGACACACTCTTAATGTTTTTAGCCAAGGTGAGTGCCTCACTCTCCTTACCCTGGTCCTGGCCCTGCATCTTCACCTCGACCTACATGAATGCCTTCTATTTTCTGTCCTCCCTAATGGCTTTTGGGTTGAATTGTTCAGAATGGGAAGAGAAAGAAAGGGAAACTGGAAGAGACTTCTAACTTCTAAGTATTTAGCATATTTTCAGTGCTCATATTTGTATTCTTGGACTGGACACTGCAAATGTTTGGGGCAAAGGGAATCAGTGAAAATTCTTAAATTAATAGATGTTTCCTTCTTCTTAAAGAACTCCAGGGGCGCCTGGGTGGCTCAGTTGGTTAAGCGACTGCCTTCAGCTCAGGTCATGACCCTGGAGTCCCAGGATGGAGTCCCACATCGGGCTTCCTGCTCAGCAGGGAGTCTGCCTCTCCCTCTGACCCTCTTCCCTCTCATGCTCTCTATCCCTCATTCTCTCTCTCTCTCTCAAATAAATAAATATAATCTTTAAAAAAAAAAAAAAAAGAACTCCAGACTCAGCTCAAATACAAATGTTTATCTCTTCTCTAAAGGAAATGTTTACAATTCTTTAGCCATTTTGGGGGGATAATATTTATTTATTTTTAAAGATTTTATTTATTTACTTGAGAGAGAGAATGAGAGAGAGAGAGAGAGCGAGCATGAGGGGGGGAGGGTCAGAGGGAGAAGCAGACTCCCCGCTGAGCAGGGAGCCCGATGCGGGACTCGATCCCGGGACTCCAGGATCATGACCTGAGCCGAAGGCAGTCGCTTAACCAACGGAGCCACCCAGGCGCCCGATAATATTTAAATATATTTTCTTTCAAAAAAGTAAAACTTCACCTCCTTACTTTTCCCCAAGCTCTGCCAACAATCCTTGTCCCTTGACTTCTCTTATTTAAGAATTCAATGTATCTTTCCCCAGAACTCTCCCCATTCTTTCACATACATGCATACGCTTGCTTATTTGGAAATAACGCAGAAGCAGAACAGAGGGTGGACTGAGGTAGTCTCAATGGTCCCAGCCTCCTGGTATTCATGACCTTGTGTGAGCCCCTCCCCTCAAGTGTGGGAAGGACCTACAACTTGCTTCTTGTAACCAGGAGAATGCAGCAGAGGTAACAATATCTGTGATTGTAGGTAAGTAATTATATTACATAGGATGACACACAAAATGGTAGAGTAGGAAGCCCTAGGAGTTGATCCCTCCACTGAAGCAATGATGGAGGAGGAAAGAGTGAATGGAACCAACCATTTTGGAACTCTGAAACCTGATTGGATACTTACAGCAATCAGAGGAATGTTTCATGAAGGGAGAAGCTGCTATTCTTTGGTAAGAGAGAAGTGTGCAGTAACCGTCTACCATTCCCTGTTCCGCAGTCTTGCCACAGCTGTGGGGAGAGGGACCCATGTTGCGAGAGTGACTGGCTTGTGCCAGGGTGGGCCGTAGGGTCATTCTTCTTCACATATTTGGGGTTGTATGTTTTGGTTGGTCTGGCAGTGTTTTGAGGGGCCAGTGCAGATGCTTGCCTTGGTTTCAGACCTCTCAGCTGCAGCAGCTGAAGGCCCCTGGCAGGATCTACGGGGAGATTTAAAGAGACAAAAAGAAACAAAAAAAAAAATTTTTTTTTCTTTTTTGAGCCAGACATTTAAAGAAATCTTTGTCAGGTCACTGGCTGACCACAAATTTAATGGAACAGAAACTTCCCTGACCATTCAATACAAGGAATACACACTTTGCAAGAATAGTTTGGAAAAGTCACAAATGGACAGTTCCAACCTTCAACAAGCAAAAACCAGCAATCCCTGAGGAGTGGGAGCATCAGATTTACAGAGTGACTTCATTATGATATTCGCAACATCTGGTTCTCAACTAAAATTACAAAACATACAAATAAAATGCAAGGAATGACCCATTCACAGGAAAAAAAACTTGACAGGATACATCCCTGAGGAAGACTAGACATTGGCATTGCTGGTCAAGAACATGAAATCAATTCTTAAATATGCTTGATGAGCTAAAGGGAACCATGGACAAAGAACTACAAGAAATCAGGAAAATGATGTTTGAAGAAAATGAGAATATCAACTAAAAGATAGAGACACAAAAAGGAGCTAAATAAAAATTCTGGAGCTGAAAATTATAACCGAAATGAAAAATTCACTAGAGGGGTTCAACATCTGATTTGAACAGGCAGAAGAAAGGATCAGTAAACTTAAAGATAAGGTGATTGAAATTATACAGTCTGATGGGCAGAAAGAAAAAATAATAAAAAAATGAGCAGAACCTAAGGGGCCTGTAGGACACTACCATGCATATTGACAAATGCATTATAGGAGTCTGAGGAGAGAGAGAGGAAGGGGCAGAAAAGTATTTGAAGATATAATGGCTGAAAACTTCCCCAATCTGAAAAACAAGCAAACAAACAGACAAACAAACCACGAATTACATATCTAAGAAGCTCAGCAAATCTCAAGCAGGATAAACTCAAAGAGATCCATGCTGAGACACATTAGAGTGAAACTGTCAAAATCCAAAGACAGGGAATTTTGAAAGTAGCAGGAGTACAGCAACTTATCACATACAAGGACTCCTCAAAAGATAGCTACCTGACTTCTCCTCAGAAACTACGGAGGCCAGAAGGCAGTGAGATGATATATGTGAGGTCCTGAAAGAAAAAAATTCAACCAAGAATTCTATATCCAGCAAAACTCTCCTTCAAGAGTGAAGGAGAAATTAAGATATTTCCAGATAAACCAAAGCGACAGAGTTTATTACCAGTGGACCTTCCCTACAAGATATGCTAAAGGGAGTCCTTCGGGTTTAATTGAAAGGACAACAGACTGTAACTTAAAGTCATAAAGAACATTGGTAAATGTAACTACATAGGTAAATATAGAAGCCAGTATTATTGTACTTCTGATTTGTAGCCAATCTTTTTTTCGTATATGATTTAAAAGATAAGTGCACAACACAATAATTATAAATCTGTGTTAATGGGCAATAAAGATGTAATCTGTGGCAAAAACAACATAAAGGGGAAGGGACAGGGATTTACAGGGGCAGAATGTTGATATGCTATTGAAACAAAGTTGGTATTACTCAAACTAGGTTGCTATGAGGCTAAGAGGTTAATTGCAATCCCCAAAGTAACCACTAAGAAAATAACTAAAAAGTGTACAGAGAAGGGGGGGGGACACAACTGGGTGGCTCAGTCCGTTAAGTGTCTGACTCTTGATTTTGGCTCAGGTCATGATCTCGGGGTTGTGAGATCAAGCTCCATCTTGGGCTCTGCACTGGGCATGGAACCTGCTAGGGATTCTCTCTTTCCCTTTCTCTCTGCCCCTCCTCTCTCCCCTACTTGCGCACATTCTCTCTCTCTCTCAAAAATAAAACTAAAAGAAATATATATATATATACAGAAAAGGAAAGAAGAAGGGAATCAAAATAGCTTTCTACAAAAAAAAATCAACTATAATCAAATACAAAAAGAGGGAGTAATGGAGGAAACTGAAGATCAGAAAAATACAAAACAGAAAATGAATAGCTAAATGGCACAGTAAATCCTTCCTTATCAGTAATTAATTTAAATGTAAATGGCTTAAGTTCTCCAATTAAAAGACAGAGATGGGAAGATTGGGCATAAAAACATGATCTATCTATATGCTACCTATAAGAGACTCACTTCAGATACAAAGACATAGAGAAGTCAAAGTAAAAGGATGGAAAAAGATATTCCACTCAAATAGTAACCAAAAGAGAGCTGACTATATTATTTTTCCGACAAAATAGACTTTAGGCCAAAAAGATTATAAGAGATAATAAGGACATTACATATTGAACATATTAATAAAAGATGCAATCCAGCATCTGCGGTTATAAACCTATACCTACCTAACAAAGGAGACCTAAAATATATATGAAGCAAAAACTGACAGAACTGAAAGGAGAAATAGACAGTTCTGTCATAACAGTTGATTTCAATACCTTACTTTCAATAAGGGATAGAACAATGAAACAGAAGACCAATAAGAAAATGGGGCATTTGGGGCTCCTGGCTAGCTCAGTTGGAAGAATGTGTGACTCTTGATCTCGAGGTTGTGAGTTCTAGCCCCATGTTGGGTGTAGAGATTACTTAAATAAATAAAACTTTAAAAAAAAAGAAAGAAAATAGAGGACTTAAACAGTATTATAAATCGACTGGACCTAGCAGAGATATACAGAACACTACCTAAAAACAGCTGAATACACGTTCTTCTCAAGTACATATGGAACGTTCTCCAGGACAGCTCACCTGTTAGACCACAAAACAAGTCTTAACAAATCATAAGAGATTGAAATGATACAAAGTATCTTTTCTGATCACAAGGGAAAGAAACTGAATTTCAATAACAGAAGGAAAACTGGAAAATTCACAAATATGTGGAATTCAAACAATACACTCTTTTTTTTCTTTTTCAAATTTTTATTTAAATTCTCTTTAGTGGGGCACCTGGGTGGCTCAGTCGTTAAGCGTCTGCCTTCAGCTCAGGTCATGATCCCAGGGTCCTGGGATCGAGCCCCGCACTGGGCTCCCTGCTCGGCGGGAAGCCTGCTTCTCCCTCTCCGTCTGCCCTTGCTTGTGTTCCCTCTCTCGCTGTGTCTCCCTGTCAAATAAATAAATAAAATCTTTTAAAAAAAATAAAAAACAAAAATAAATTCTCTTTAGTTAACATATAGTGTAATATTGATTTCTGGAGTAGAATTTAGTGACTCATCACTTACATATAACACCCAATGCTCATCACAACAGGTGCCCTCCTTAATACCCATCACCCATCTAGCCCATCCCCAACCCACCTCCTTCCATCAACCCTCAGTTTGTTCTCTATCATGAAGAGTCTCTTATGGTTTATTGCCCCCCTCTCTCTTTTTTCCCCCTCCCATATGTTCATCTGTTTTGTTTCTTAAATTCCACATATGAGTGAAATCATATGGTATTTTTCTTTCTCTGGCTGACTTATTTTGCTTAGCGTAATGCACACTAGCTCCACCCATGTTGCTGCAAATGGGATGGCTGAGTAATATTCCATTGCATACATACATCATGTCTTCTTTATCCATTCATCAGGTGATGGACACTTAGGCTCTTTCCACAGTCTGGCTATTGTTGATAATGTCGCTATAAACATGGGGGGTACATGTACCCCTTAGAATCTCTATTTTTGTATCCTCTGGGTAAATACCTAGCAGTGCAATTGCTGTGTTATAGGGTAGTTCTATTTTTAACTTTTTGAGGAACTTCCATACTGTTCTCCAGAGTGGCTACACCAGCTTGCATTCCCGCCAACAATGTAGGAGGGTTCCCCTTTCTCCTGTCAACATCTGTTGTTTCCTGAGTTGATAATTTTATCCATTCTGACAGGTGTGAGGTGATATCTCATGGTGGTTTTGATTTGCAATTCCCTGATGTTGAGTGAGGTTGAGCATCTTTTCATGTGTCTGTTAGCCATCTGGAGGTCTCCTTTGGAAAAATATCTATTCATGTCTTCTGCCCATTTGTTAACTGGGTTATTTGTTCCTTTGGGTGTTAAGTTTGTTAAGTTCTTTATAGATTTTGGATACTAACCCTTTATCAGATATGTCATTTGCAAATATCTTCTCCCATTCTGTAGGCTGCCTTTTAATTTTGTTGGTTCTTTCCTTCACTGTGCAGAAGCTTTTTATCTCGATGAGGTCCTGATAGTTCATCAAACAACACTTAAATAACCAAATCGGATGATAACTTGGGATGGATGAAAATGAAGACAGAGCACACCAAAACTCACGGGATGCAGATAAAGTAACACTAGAGGCATTCATAGCTGTGAATGCCTGTATTAAAATGGAAGAAAGATCTCAAATCAATAACCTAACCATATACCTTAAAGAACTAGAAAAAGAAGAGTAAACCAAGCCCAAATTCAGGAGAAGGAAGGAAAATAGTAAGGATTAGAGTAGAGGCAAACATAATGGAGGAGAAAGAACAAAACCAAAAGTAGGTTCTTTGAAAAGCTCTACGGAATTCACAAACCTTTGGCTAGATTAACTAAGGCAAAAAAAAAAAAAAAAAAGAAGAAGAAGAAGAAAGAAAGGAAGAAAGAACACTCAAATGACTAAAATCAGTAATGGAAGGACAAATAGGTTCTGCTTATGATTCTACCATAACTGGAACAGGCATAGTTCATAGAGACAGAGAGTCGGGTAGAGGTTGCCAGGGGTTGGGGGAGGGGAGTGGAGAGTTGTTGCTTAATGCGTAAAGAGTTTCTGTTTGGGATGATGAAAAAGTTCTGGAAACAGTGGCGATAGTTACACAACACTGTGAATGTGCTTGATGCCACTGAACTTGTACACTCTAAAATGGATAAAATGGTAAATTTTATGTTATGTAAAAGATTTACATTATGTAAAATAAAAGATTTTATGTCTATCTTGCTTGGAGACCCCCTTGTGGGCTTTGAAGAAGCAGGCTGCCAAGTTGCTAGCTGCCTACGGAGTAAGCAGGGAGCTGTGGGAGGACTCCAGCCCCCAGCCAGCAAGGAACCCAGGCCTGCAGTCTGGAGACTGGCAAGGAACTGAGTGAGTCCTGCCAACACCATGTGAGCGTGCAAGCAGCTCCCTCCCCGGGTGAGCTTCAGATGAGAACGCAGCTCTGGCCAACTCCTTGATTCAAGCTCTGTGAGACCCAGTGCAGAAGCAGAAGACCAGTGAAGCCATGCCCAATTCCCCACTCACAAAAACTGTGATAATAAATTTGTGTTGTTGGAAACTCCTAAATTTGTGGTGATGTTGTTAGGGAGAAATAGGTAACTGGTAAATGCAAGCAGCTTTGTACTGTACTATCAGTAACTTTTCCCTTTTTTGCTTAAAAATATGTCTTGGGAAACTATGGATTCTGTCACAGATCATTCTAGCTCTTTCATTTAAACTGCTGTCCACATTTTGTGGTGCTACTGAAGACCAGAGCATTTGCAATTTTTGCCTTTACAAATAATGTGATCAGTGATGTTCTAATCCATGCCTCCTCTGTGCTTCTGTAGGGCAGGAACCAAGGCATGTGATTACATCTGTGTTTTAATGCCCCTGTCCATTGCCCTGCAAAGTGCCTGTACTGAGTTGTGCTCTGAAGCCGAGCCCAGGGGCCTCCATTTCTCCCTTAACTTTTGTTTGTGCCTCACCATCCACCATCTGAATGCCCCACTAGCCTGCAACTCCTTGAGGGCAGGAAGCACAACCTTTGAGTCGTTGTGCCCCAGAGCTCAGCCCAGGACCTGGCACATGGCACAGAAACCCCCCAAGATGTGGGCATCCTTTCTTCTCTACCTGCACTCTTTTCTTAACATCTGGGCTGCACCTGCAGCCCTCTAGGGACAGTCTCCTGGCCATGGTGGATAGACTATAGGTGACCCTGGGAGTTGGACAATGCAGCTTAAATGGGCCACTGCTGGGGTAAAGATTACAACCAGAGCCCCTTGGGGAAAGCAGACCCTAAGACTTACAAAGGCAGGGGCTCTGCCCAGAGGAGGATGGAGATATGCAGAGAGAAGACACGGAGAGGAGCAGACAGCACAGCTCCCAAGAGTCCTGGCTCTTCTTCCATCTCTGTGGCAAATCCCCCTCCCTTTGGGAAGGCCCAGGGTTTCTGTTCCTTGCAATCCAAGGTGGCCTAAGACAAAGAGCTTCTCAGGGCTTATGAGATAAAGTGGACTTGTTCTCTGGGGATCTCAAGATGCTGTGCTGGAGATCTCCCAAAGGTTCAGGAGAAAGGCCATAGGTGGACATGGGGCCTTCCTCCTTCATGCCTTTCCATTTCCAGGGCCCCAGGACCTACCCCCCTTGGAGTCCCCTTGTGCTTCCTCTCTACTTACCTGGATTCCTTTCTTCCTGCTTACCTCGAGCAGTGCCCTGAACACTGGGTGAATCCACAGTTGGCAAAGTGGAGCCAAGCCCCGGCCTTATACCCTGCTCACAGGGCCCAGTGAGCTTCATTCACTGAGAATGCCAAACTGGCCAACAGGGTGTGGCAGCCCCAACTGAGCAAACCCAGTGTTCTAGTTAATTCAGCAGTGGGAATGTGTGACTTGGAGCCAGATGGACTGGACTCAGAGCCTGGCTCAGCCCTTACTTTTGTGGCCTTGGGCAAGTCACCTAACCTCCTGCCCTCAGTTTTCCCATCTGGAAATGTGCACAATAATCATTCCTCCTGTGTCGGGAGTCAGTGAAGCACTGTTCAGTGCTCTAGGATCTCTGTTCTTGAAAACTCCTTGCAGGGGTGGCTGGGTGGCTCAGTTGGTTGGGCGTCTGGCTCTTGATTTCAGCTTGGGTCATGATCTCAGGGTCATGAAATCAAGCCCCGAGCTGGGCTCCTTGCTGGGCCCAGAAATGGACCCCCAACTCTATTGTCAACTAATCTTCAACAAAGCAGGAAAGAATATCTAATGGAAAAAAGACAGTCTCTTCAAAAATGGTGTTGGGAAAATTGGACAGCCACATGCATATGAATGAAACTGGACCATTTTCTTATACCATACACAAAAATAGACTCAAAATGGATGAAAGACCTAAATGTGAGATAGGAATCCATCAAAATCCTAGAAGAGAACACAAGCAGCAACCTCTTTGACCTCGGCTGCAGCAACTTCTTCCTAGACACATCTCCAAAGGCAAGGGAAACAAAGGCAAAAATGAACTATTGGGACTTCATCAAGATAAAAAGCTTTTGCACAGGGGCGCCTGGGTGGCTCAGTCGGTTAAGGGTCTACCTTCTGCTCAGGTCATGATCCCAGGGTCCTGGGATTGAGCCCCTCATCAGGCTCCCTGCTTGGCGGGAAGCCTGCTTCTTCCCCTCCTACTCCCCCTGTTCGTGTTCCTTCTCTCGCTGTGTTTTTCTCTGTCAAATAAATAAATACAATCTTTTAAAAAAAAGAAAAAAACTTTTGCACAACAAAGGAAACAGTCGACAAAACCAAAAGACAACCGACAGAATGGGAGAAGATATTTGCAAATGACATATCAGATAAAGGGCTAGGATAAAAAAATCTATAAAGAACTTATCAAACTTGGGGCACCTGGGTGGCTCAGTCATTAAGCGTCTGCCTTGGGCTCAGGTCATGATCCCAGGGTCCTGGGATCGAGCCCCACATCGGGCTCCCTGCTCAGCGGGAAGCCTGCTTCTCCCACTCCCACTCCCCCTGCTTGTGTTCCCTCTCTCACTGTGTCTCGCTCTGTCAAAAAATAAATAAAATCTTAAAAAAAAAGAACTTATCAAACTCAACAAATAATCCAATCAAGAAATGGGAAGAAGACATGAACAGACATTTCTCCAAAGAAGACGTCCAAATGGCCAACAGATACATGAAAAAATGCTCAACATCACTCAGCATCAGGGAAATACAAATCAAAACCTCAATGAGATACCACCTCACACCAGTCAGAACAGCTAAAATTAACAAGTCAGGTAATGACAGATGTTGGCGAGGACGTGGAGAAAGGGGAACCCTCCTACACTGTTGGTGGGAATGCAAGCTGGTGCAGCCACTCTGGAAAACAGTATGGAGGTTCCTCAAAAAGTTGAAAATAGAGCTACCCTATGACCCAGCAATTGCACTACTAGGGATTTACCCCAAAGATACAAATGTAGTGATCCGCAGGGGTACCTGCACCCTAATGTTATCAGCAGGAATGTCCACAATTGCCAAACTATGGAAAGAGCCCAGATATCCATCGACAGATGAACGGATAAAGAAGATGTGGTCTATATATACATTGGTATATTACTCAACCATCAAAAAAATGAGATCTTGCCATTTGCAACGACGTGGATGGAACTAGAGGGTATTATGCTAAGTGAAATAAGTCAGTCAGAGAAAGACCATTGTCGTATGATTTCACTCATATGTGGAATTTAAGAAACAAAGCAGAGGCACATAGGGGAAGGGAGGGAAAAATAAAACAAGATGGAATTAGAGAAGGAGACAAACCATAGAGACTCTTAATCATAGGAAACAAACTGAGGGTTGCTGGAGTGGAGGGGGGATGGGGGAATGGGGTAATTGGGTGATGGGCATTAAGGAGGACACATGATGTCATGAGCACTGGGTATTGTATGCAACTGATGAATCACTGAAATCTACTTCTGAAACTAGTAATATATTACATGTTAATCAATAGAATTTAAATAAAAAAATTCTCTTTCTCCCTCTGCCCCTCCCCCCGCCCCCTCTCCTCCCCCCGCCGCCCCGTCCCCTGTTCATGCGTGCTCTCTCTCTTAAAAAAAAGTCCTTCTTGGGGATTAAGAGTACACTTATGATGATGAGCACTGAGTAACAGAGTTACTGAATCACTAGATTGTACACCTGAAACTAACATAACACTGTACGTTAACTATACTGAAATTTGAAAATATCCTTCCTGGTCCCCTGTCCGCCTCCCCCTGCTGCCCTGTCCCTCCCGCCCCCCCCCCCCCCCGCCCCCCCGCCTAGCAAAACCTCCCCCCACTGTTGCCCGAGGTCACTGCCCTCTTGCTCACCCGCCTTCCTTCTTCACCCTCCACATGGAATTCCTGAGGCTGCCTCCCCGAGGCCACTTGCCCAAGCAAGCAGCCAGCCCCTTGTCCCTGTCTCAGCCAGCCCTCGGCAGCATCTGACATGGTTCCATGTCCTCCCTGAAACAGCGCCTTCTCTCGGGACCCAGGACGTCTCACTCTCCTGGTGGAAGAAGACGTGCCGTCTCTCTCCGCTGTTCGGCCTCGCCCGCCCTCCCCTCTCTCCGCAGACCGCCTGCTCTGGCCTCCCGGCTTCGGACACCATCTCTGCTGACGGCTCCCGATGGCTCCCGATGGCTCCCTCCTGGCCTGTAGACTCGCATCCCCTGTCCTCCCGACACCTAACAGACATCTCAGCCTTAGCACCTCCACAGCCTGGATTCCCTGCCCGCCTCCCCGCAGCCCCCCAGCAGGAGGCAGCGGAGCCTAGCGGCAGAGGCGTGGAAGCTGGGGTCCTAGGGTGTGAATCGGGCTCTGGCCCCCACTGCTGGGTGACGCTGGACGACGCTGGCCTCAGTTTCCCCTCTGTGGGCTGGAGGTGATGATGATAACGATACTTCTGTCGCATAGGGTTGTCGCAATGAATTAATGTGCAAAGTGCCCTGCTTCCCATCTGCTGGAAATGACATCACTACCGTCCCCGCTTCTCAAGCCCCAGACGGAGAGGCCGTCCTGGCTTCTGGTGTGTTTGGGGGGGTGGTGTGGAAAGAAACAGTGGGAGTCCGGGTGACTCATCTTCCAAAACATGTCTCCACCTTCATGTGCGTCTCTCCGTCCAGGAGCACTCCCCGGTCCCAGCCACGTCACTGTCACTGCAGCCTGGGACAACGGAGCAGCCTCCCGACCAGCCCTGTGCGCTGCCCCCAGCCTGCCCTCCGTGTTGCCACCACAGCCATCACTTACTCGAGAGATTGATTGATTGATTGATTGATTGATTTTTTGAAGATTTTATTTATTTATTTGACAGAGAGAGACACAGCGAGAGAGGGAACACAAGCAGGGGGAGAGGGAGAGGGAGAAGCAGGCTTCCCGCCGAGCAGGGAGCCCGAAGTGGGGCTCGATCCCAGGACCCTGAGATCATGACCTGAGCCGAAGGCAGACGCTTAACGACTGAGCCGCCCAGGCGCCCCATACTTGAGAGATTTAAATGGCAACTCAATGTCATCCTTCCTTTCCCTTCTTCTTTTAGCTTTTCATCATGGAAATTTCCAGACATGCACAGAGAGGGAGTAGGCAGCAGACCCTGGTGCACCCCACCAACCGTGTTCGATAGCAACGACATGCTGTCTTGTGGCATCTTTCCCCCCATCACCTTCCCCTCATGCCGAGGCCTGGCTGGATCAGCATGCGACTCTTAATCTCCAGTCGTGAGTTCAAGCCCCAAGTTCGTTAGGCCTGGGGCCTACTTTAAAAAAAAAAAAAAAAAAAAGTGATTCCCAGACAGCACGCCACTTCATCCGTAAAGACTTCAGTGCAACAAAATAATGTGTAAACCCCAAATCAGATGACATTATTCTTCTGCAGAGCACCCTCCTGGGCCTCCACCTCCTCCCTGCTCCTCGCTGGGCTGGCCGTGTCCTCCTGGCCTGGCCCCACTGTTTCTTCCACTCTCCCCTTGCCCTTCTGTTGTCCACACTCACCAGCTTCTCCCCGTCCAGGGGCTTTGCGGTCCCTCCTCCCTCTGCCTGGATCTCCCATTTCCCAGATTTTTCATGAATGCTTCCCTCTGGCCACATGCATCCTTAGTCCACATTTGGATTTTTTTCCTACTGCAGTGAGAAGCCACCGAGGGACCCGGGCGGGGCGGGGGGAGGTAATCGTGATCTGGGTTGTATTTTTAAACCATCATTCTGGCTGCCTTGGAGGATGAGTTGTGGGTGGGGGTGGGGGCGCAGGAGGGCCGTAGTCTGAGATAATTAAATGAGATGATAGCTATAAAGCTCTCAAAGGCTGGTACACAGTCTGTCCCACAGGAAGAGAGCCCGGTCTAGGAGCATGCAGGGGCGAGAGTTCTTCAGTGCGGGGTTACCAGGAAGGCTTCCCGCTGCCAGGGGAGCGAGGCTGGAGGGATTCCCCTGGAGGGGGGCAGAGCTGGGGGTGCTGGGTGCGACCAGGACCAGCACGCAGCGGGGAGGAGGGAGGCTTGGCCGCCAGGGGGAGCCCTTGGACTTCCCTGGCTTGGGGACACGGGGCTGCCCCCTCTCCCCCCCCCCCCCCCCCGGGGAAATGGGCTGGCTCCGTGCCTCGGGTGTCCCAGCTGCCTGTGTCCGTAAATCCTGTCCTGCCACTTGTGTGGAGGGTGGTCTCAGGCAAGCCATTTGGCCTTCCTACACCTTGGTCTCCTCACTGGAGGGAAGAGAGACCCTTTGGGGGCCAAGCCTCGAATCTGATTTTCCCTGTGCCTTGGCCTTCCATTCAGACTCTCAAACAGGGGCCCTGCTGCTCTGGGCACTGAACCAGCCAAAGCCCCTGCCCCGGGAGTAAAACGCTAGGAAGAGGGACTCCGAACCCCCTCTGCTGGGCAGCCTTCCCTGACCTTCCCAGGAGGGTCAGGTGCCTCCTCTGTGCGCCCACCGCTTGCCTTCTTCCTTGTGTTCCTCACGTCTCCCCCACCAGTGTGAGCTCCTGCGGGTAAGGCGGGTGGATTCATCTCCGAATCCCCAATTGGTTGGCCAACAGTGGGTGCTCAATAAACACCTGCTGAGCCAACGCTGAATGGGTCTTTCGAGCAGGCCAGGAACGGCGGCCTGCTCACTGCAGTCTCGTGGCCTCCAAGGCAGGGGGACAGCCGGGGACTCAGACCCATGGCCCCCATAGAGTTGGACATCCATGGTCTCCACCTCCTGTGAGCTCTCTGGAGCCTGGCTCTCCCTCCTGCTCTGCTCGGCCGGGACCCACTAACAGGGTTTGCCTTGGTCTGGGATCCCAGGCAGAGCAGCTTGGCCTTTCTCTTGGGAAGGAATATTAGCCGGGAAAGGGGTGGTCATGTTTGTGTTTTGAGGGGCCCCTGGTTATACGGTGGAGGATGGCTGGGTTGGGGCTGGCAGTTGGCGGCGGGGCCCCAGGCAGCCCCGGCAGCAGCAGCAGCAGGGGCCTGTTCCTAAGAATATGGGGAAGGGGCGCCTGGCTGGCTCAGTCAGCGGAGCAGGTGACTCCTGATCTCAGGGTTGTGAATTTGAGCCCCACAATGGATGTGGAGATTACTTTAAAATCTTAAAAAAAAAAAAAGAGTGTGGGGGGTGGTTGGTGCGACCCCAGGTTGAAGCCCAGGTCTCTAGCTCAGGTAAACAGCAATGCCTCTAGGTTTAGGAAGAACGCTAAGGGCCCAACACACTCGGGGCCACTGCTGAACTTGGTCTTGGACGCCATGAGTTTGAGGCACCTGTGGCCCACCCACGGAGCCAAAACGACTAGATGGTTGGGACTGTTCCCCCCCCACGGAGGGCGGGATGGAGACTGCAACCAGTTTTCGTGGGATGAAAGGCCGGGAAGTCCCCGGCTGGGACAGGGAGACAGGGAGGCCCTGACATCTCAAGCCCCCATTCCAAGTGGGGGTGCCGGGCAGAGGTCCCCCGGTCGCAAGCTGAGGATGAAAGCCATCCCTGTGGGTTGCCCCTCCTCCTACCTCCCCAGAAGGGAACAAAGCACCCAGTTTGTGGGGACGGCCTCCAACCTCTGGCTCACACACGATACTCAACCAGCCAGGGTGTGAAACCTGCCCTTTGCAGGCAGGGAGGTCCCAGCCCAGGCTGCCAGGTGGCGGCCGGCAGAGGAAAGGGCATCCTCCAAAACCCTGATCCTCTAAGCTGACGAGCAGAGCTGCCGTCCAGGGACAGTGGTGCAGGACGGCCAGCCGCTCCGGCCGGGAGCTGGGACAAGCCCTTCCAGCCACAGCCAGCACCGATACCTGTGATCGCACGCACGGATGGGCTCGGGTGTGTGGCGACGTCCCCCGGGGAAGGAGAAACAAAAGAGACACAGGCTGGTTGAGGCCCAGCTGTCAGGACACACGGCGTGGCTCCGAGACGGGCAGAGGCCACAGAGGGGAAAGGCGGCTGCTGGACCGACCACAGACGGACAGGACAGGCTGCAGAAGCCCGGGCAGAGCTGGGAGGCAGGTGATGACCACAGGGATGCTCTGATCGCCCTGCTCCCCACTCTATTTCTCCATCCTTGGCTCCTACGGGATTTCTAGGTGATTCTAGGTCTCCCCATTCCACAGATGAAGAAGCAGAGTTCTGGAACATGCCACCCTCGCTCCCAGTACACTCGGTCTGGGAACACAGCTTTCCGAGGTGCCCACCAGCTCTCACTGCCTTGGGCAGGTGGGCAGAGCGAAGGCCTCGCTCCCCCTGGACCCCAGAGCACGTCTCCCTGTCCTGTGCCTCCTCAGGGGCCCCACCTTTTAAGGTGGGATCTAGTGCTGCTGTGTCGGGGCCGAGGTGGGGGTTAAGTGGGTTCGTGCGTTAAGCACAAGGACAGCGGCTGGCGCGGGACAGGCACTTCATGTCAGCTCTGAGGGCTGGAAGCTGGGAACCCGGGGATGTCATCCTGCTAGGGAGACAAGAGCCCTGGGTGCACCTAGGCCTGGGGCGCCCCCGGGTTCCAGGGTGACATGGGGTAAGGGTTAGGGATGGTCCTGCCACAGTGGCTGATTGGGTTTCCACGAGGCATGAACTGTGCAGGTTCACCGAGAAGTCAGTCCGGGCAGGTCCAGGCTGACCCGGCCACACTGGGAAGCTCACCTGGTCAACGTGTTGGACTCAGCTCTCTCGTGCCCAAATCAGGCTCTAAGCTCGCACCACACCAAACAATTCAGAAAAGGGACACCTGCAGGAAGGCCCCATCTCCAGCGGGTGTCAGAGATGCCCAGAGCCTGGGGTCCCCTACCCCGCACCGAGCGTGGGGCACGTTCGGGCATAATAGTGAGGCCCCAGAAAGTGGTGCGGACACAGAAGACCCCAGAACCTGGTGTTACAGTAAATGCCGATGAACGTGAACCCCATCTCGCGCGTCCCAGGAAGCACCCCCTGGTGTGATGGTGGACAGGACACGGCCTACACTCATGGGGGGACACAGGTCTGAATGGAAAGGCGGTCATTGCTTTAATTCGGGTCGGGATCCACACTGGGGCCCTGCCAGCCCCGCTGTAGTGGGATCACCGCCCATTCCATGGACATGATTGTTTACAAAAATAAATATGAAAAAGCAGCAACTCTTGAGTGATCGAGGAATTAATCTGACAGCAAGTAAATGTGTTGAAGCGTCCGGCACACCTCCTAATTGCACCAAAAGGATCTGGAAGCACTTGGTTTGGTCTCAGAGGCAAAATGGAAGGAGCGGTGGGCTGGCCTCCTCGGCCCCTCACATTTCGGAGTCTGCGTACATGCCATTGATGAGATAGTCCACCTGCGTGTACTCTTTCTTCCTGTAGCTCTCATAGGCTTGCAGGACTAACAGAACCAAAACTATGATGAGAAGAGTCACCCCGAGCAAGAGCACTGCCAGGAGGAAACCTTTGTTCACCAGAGATGGGGTGAGGGGCTTGGTGGTGACCACCAGGTACTGGCCTTGGGTGCTAAGTGGGCACAAGGCTGTGGTCGGCATCTTCGAGCCCCTGGGACTCCCGGGCGTTGGGGTGGTGGACGCGGCACCAGGAGAGGTTTCAGGCCGCACCTGCTCGGGGGTCTGGGTTGTGCCCGGCCCCGCGGTCCCCCATGTCGATGGAGCAGGGATCGGCCGGGTTGTGGGGGATGTGGCCTCCCCCTTGGGGGTCGGGCGGGTGTGGGGTGCAGGTGCTGACGCTGTGCTGGTAGTCGGCTCCTGGGCCTGGGCCGTAGTGCTGGTCACTGCTATGGTGGCCACGGGAGCCACGGAAGTCACAGATGGGCGGGTGGGCTCTGAGGCTGTGCTGGAGAGGGTGGGTGTGGGCCCACCTGCTGTGCCAGCCACAGCCGCTGACGCCTGGACGGTGGGGGCTTGTGTGGACACGTTAAGTGCTTGGGGACCTGAGGGGGGCGCGGGGTTGGCTGTGGAGTTGCCGGGGGCGTGCTGGGAAGGGCTGCGGGCACTCGCTGTAGTCTCAGGGGCAGGCTGAGTGCTGGTGGCCGCTGTCGTCAGAGCTGCTGTTCCCGGCAGCAGGCTGCCGCTCGGCACCTGCACGCGAGGGACGCTGACAGTGGTGGAGGACGGGGTCCGCCACAACGACGCTGAGGCAGGTGGCGGGGGTGCCCTGGAGGCCACTCGGTCAGGGGCACCTTCCGTCCCTGCGTCTGTCCTGAGAGTTCTCCCTGCTGTGATCACAGGAGAGCTGGCGCTGGCCACCGGGCTCCCTGTGGCCAATGGGACAGGAGAAGGTGTCACCGCGGTCATTGTTTCAGACGTTCCATTAAGGACTCTCGTAACTGTCATCACAGATGCATTTCCGTCCGGATTATTTGTCTTGTTGAGGACTAAGTGCCATTGAAGTCAAAAAAGGGAGAAAAAGATACCATCACTTTCCATCCTGTGCAGGTAGATGATTCAGAGAGTGTCTTAATTTCTGGCCTATCGGCCTGGCCTGGGTGGCCTTTCCCCTCAGCCCAGTGAGAACAAAGGAGGTGGTGTGTGAACACGTTTCCCTCTTATCTTCCCCCTGAGCACATGGAGCCTGCTACCCCTCGGAGGGGCACTTGGCACTTTGATGTAAAAACTCCCTGGTTTTCTGAACCCTGAGCCCATTGAAGGCTCAAGAGCTTCACTCTTTGATCCAATTCCCAAAACATCAGACAGAGTGAAAGTCTCACCTTAGAGGTGGGATTCACCATCAACAAAACCCATCAAACACACACCCGGCTTTAGAAACCAGATAAATCATTGCCCAGATATTCACACCATAAAACAATTCTTGGCTTTCTGAAAGGATTTGTGGCAGGAATTCCTGGAGACGAACAGTGCTTGGCACAGAGCAGGAGTGTAATGAAATATCTGATGTGTGAACAGATGAATTCCCCAGTGAAGATCAGGTTTATAGAAGAAATTCTGCAGGGCCAAGCGAGTGCCCCTCTCAGGACTCAGAGGCCCAGTCCCTTGGGGGCTTTCTACCCAAGCTGGCCCTGGAAAAGTCTGGCCTGACAACCCTCCCCAGCGCAGCACCTGGGCGGCTCTGGGGCCCCCAACTCGCTGGCCTAGGCCTGCACGCGTCCCTTGGCCTCAGGGTGCTTTGGGATCACTGTCAGCCTGGCCAGCAGTCACAGAGCTTTCTCACTTACGTGGATCCTTGATTGGCGCTAGGCTCTCAGATAAGGACAAGGAGGAAATCCAAACGAGCACAAGAGCTGTCCACATCTTGTGGGTGAGCCAGGAGCAAGGCTGGGCGGTCCCTGAGGCTCCCAGCTGGCCACTCCTCAGGCTGCTAATGATTCCCTGCTGCTTGGCTGAAGGATCTGTGGTCAAGAAAGGTGTCTGGTCAGTAATGCACAGCCTCACCTGGGACATGGGGCATGGCACGGTGCCCACTGTGGAGGGTTCTGGAAGGTCCAGGGTGCAAATCGAGCTGAGTGCTTTGACCAGGGCCTGGCACCCAGAACAGTGTGATGTGTCTCAACCATGGTGATCTAGTGATCTGTCCCATGTCTGCATTTGATGGGTTTAAAGGACTCCTTGACCACTTTCACTATGTGTCTCAACCTTTGCAAGGGCCCACTTTCCTACCTAGAGTTCCTAATGTCAAAGAGCAGTAGAGAAAGGGCCAAGACCTGACCATGCTCCCAAGGCCAAGGCCTTTTGATAACCAAGATTGGTCAAGGTCACATATCAGGCCCAACGTACTTCTGTACACTCCACAATAGCTGACCACACCTTTCACATGGGAGATACCATTTAGCTAGAGCCAGGCAGCTATCTCCCATTCATCTATCTATCCATCATGTGTCATCCACCCACCCATCCATCATCCACCCATCCACTACCCATCTATCTATCCATCATCCACCCATCCATCATCCACCCATCTATCCATCCACCCACCCATCCATCATCCACCCATCCATCATCCACCCATCCACTACCCATCTATCTATCCATCATCCACCCATYCATCATCCACCCATCCACTACCCATCTATCTATCCATCATCCACCCATCCATCATCCACCCATCCATCCATCCATCCAATATTCCCTGAGTGCCTGCTCATGTGCCGGGCAGTACATGTAGAACAAAAAGATAAAAGCCACACAGCTCTTTCCTCCAGGGAGCCTGCCATCCAGTAGGAGACACAGAAAAGAGGTCACTGCAAGCTGTTGCAAGCACGGAGCAGAGGTGTGACTCAGTGCCTGGAAGCAGGCAGGGATGACACATGGGAAGGCCTTGATATGTAAGTTGGGGGCTGGTCCTCTGTGTGGAGGCCCCAAAGGTGGGTGGGGGAGCACAGGGTGCTGTGAGGCCCAGAGAAGGCACTGAATTCTGGTGGGTGGAGGGGTGTGGCCAGGGAAGGCTTCCTGGGAAAGCAACAGGTGACCCATGTTCTGAAAGATGGATGGAATCCACCTGGTGGGGAAGGGATGGGGGAGGCGGGTGGGAGGGCACAGCAAATGACAGCAGCAGGGCCAGAGGCTGAGGGACAGTGTGCTGTGACCTGGGATTAGACCAGAGACTGGCAGGGGGGCTGAGGCACGAAGGTGCTTGGGCAGGAGGGACAGATGAGGGGCAGGCATGAGAGAAGCCCAGCAAGGAGGCAGCAGGGGTAGCAATGCAGGCAGGAGGGGACAAGGTCACAGGAGGCCGAAGGACTGGACCAGGGGGTGCCCCTGTGAGAGACAGAGGTAGTTGTGAGGACCTGGTCACCCAGCTGCCTGCAGAAACTTCCAGAAATGCCACAACAGCTGAGCCTCACCAAGAGGAGGACTGGGCCCAGCCAGAGCTGGCTTCCCGAGCACACAGGGGTCTCCTCACCCTCACCCTGGGGCCCTCCAGTGTGCTGGCGGGCTGGGGTCCCTCGCTGCAGGGGTACAATGGGGAGCAGAGGGGCCCACTGGCCTCAAGTGTGCCATCACTTCATGCCCTGCTCCTGTCCTGAGTCCCGCATGGCTGCCTGCAGGGCCCAGGTCCTCTCTAGACAACGACACAGTCCCACGCAGTCATGACTGGTCCCATGACTTAACAACTGATCCGGGCACAGGGCACACAGAACACAGGCTTGCTGGGAGTGGAGGGCAGGCAATGAGCCTGGGGCTCCTGAGGACACCTCTGAAATCAGTCCTGCCTGAAGACACCCAAGGCCTTTGGTCTTTCTGCTGGTCCTTACCATGAAGTTCTTTAGTTGCATAGAATGTCATGGAAGGCAGCGCTCGAGTCATGCTAAGTGAAAATGTCCTGACCAGCTCCTCACCTGGCTTGGAGGATACCCACTACCCTCCCTGGCCCTGCAACTAGACCGGCTCCTGGTGACTGGGGCAGGCTCACTGTCTTTCCATGAGCCCTGAGTCACAAATCAATCACTTTCATGCATCCCCATCCCAGCCCTGATCCACATGCCACCCCACAGCTTCCAGAAAGGTCCCTGGAACCCACAAAGGTGACCCAGCTTCCACTGCTCAGACCCCATACTATCCCGGGATAACCCCTAAACTCATTAACATGGCCAACGTGGCCTTCAAAATCTGGCCCTGCTACCTCTGCCCGATGGGCCCAGCCCCACTTGGCACGTGGAATTCCTGCAGGTTCCAACCCAGCACCAGGCTTAGCCACCAGTCTGCCCCAACAAGCACAACCAGCCCTGCTGGGAGCTCCGCCAAGGAGCCCCTGCATGGCAGAAAGGGACATGTAGAGAGTGGCCACACGGTGGTTTTCTATCTCCTGTGATCAGAGGGAACTGTGGGAAAGTGGCCCCATGACTGGAAAGTCCCACAAGCACAAACCCTTCTGGAAGGCTGGTGCATTCCTTGATGCTTCTCACCCCTTTGCAAGAGTCCCTAGCTTTATTTTAGCTTCAAGTTACACCTTCCATCCAAAACTGTCCGTAAGGGCTCCTGGGAGCTTAGAGGTCTAGAGGATTCAGCCCAGAAGCTACCGATCTGCATCTGTTTTCTTCCTTTTTTTTTTTTTAAAGATTTTATTTATTTATTTGACAGAGGGAGAGAGAGTCAGAGAGCACAAGCAGGGGGAGGGGCGGAGGGAGAGGGAGAAGCAGGCTCCCCACCGAGCAGGGAGCCCCACATGGGGCCTGATCCTAGGACCCCAGGATCATGACCTGAGCCGAAGGCAGACGCCCAACCCACTGAGCCACCCAGGCGCCCCTGCATCTGTTTTCTGGAGTATAAAAGGCATTTTTTGTTCTGACAGAAACAAGTGGGGGCAGGGTGGGGAGAGAAGAAACAAACCAATACCATAAGAAGAAAGGACTGAAACTGGAAGGTTTCAGGAACAAAGAACCCACACACCCCACGAGCTGAGGCAATGCAGTTGGGCTCTTGGTAAATAAATGTATTTAAATGGCTCATTCTTTGGCCAGTCACATCTACAGAATGTATTTAAAATGCTACCACTGCTGAGCCTAACGTGCTCCCTGCCCGGATCTGGGGTCCGCTGGGGCGGGATAACGTGACCAGAGCTTCTGGCATGTACCCCAGGCCTTAGGGACTTCTGCTGCCCCCCTCACCACAAATCTCTAGGGCAGGGTCAGCAAACGTTTTCTGTAAAGAGCTAGACAGCAAATGGTTTAGATTTTGTGGGCCATTTGTAAATGATGGGTGTGGCGGTGTCCCGATAAAACTTTATTTACAAAAACAGACAGGAGGTGGGACTTGGCCCATGGGCCATAGTTTGCCAACCCTGCTCTAGCATTGGAATGAACTTCAGAGCGGATAATCCAGCTAAGGGACGGAGGAACTGATTCACTCTGCCCAATGGATTTCCTCCTTCCCTTTCAGTTCCTCATGCAGAACAGACACGGACTGCACTGTCTCGTTCGTGATCTGGTGACAGCCTCTAGTCTGTCTCTTCCTGGGAAGGCTGCTGCCACGAGGCTCCTCCTTCACCCCCAGCATCAGTGAGGGGCAAGCATTGTGATATTTCAACACCAGGCCAAGAGAAAACCTCTTGTGGTATCCAGTGTTTGTCACAAGAACAGAAGAGGGCCACAGAGGACCACATGCTCCCAGCCCCTCCTGTCCATCCCTGCTCATGGCCCCACCCTCCCGGTCTACCTGGGAAGGCAGAACCTCTGACGGTGAAGCGCCACAGAACAGGCCCCTCCTGGCTGCGGCAAAGCTTGGGCCCTCTCTGGGCTCACTGTCCCGACACCGAGCAGGTGGCCCTGCAGGCAGGGCCATGGACACTCACCAGACGCAGTTGCTCAGGGTGTGCTCTCGAGCTGGGCCGTTGTCCTTCCTGGAGAGCGGCAGGCTTGGCACCGTGTGCTTGCTGGCTGAGGTCTGGCTTTGCAGGAGGGGAGAGCAGCTTCGAGGAGCACTTGCTGGCCATGGCATGCTTTGTGGCACACGTGGGACATGGGCAGATGCCCCACTCTGGGAACAGACGCATCTATGGTTTGAAAAAAAGAGTAAATATTCCTTAGGAAAAGCATAGGGGGAAAAAACCCAGGGAGGAGGGAGGCACTGACATAGCAGCCTTAAACAGATCATCGTGCTGGGAAGAAGTATTAGAACTTTCAATGTCAAGACTTACGATGTAGCACTTTCTACTGCTGGAATTTCTTCAAAGGAATCAAGTGGATGGATGTTTAAAGATGAAGGTCTAAAAAGATGTTCATCGCAGCGTTATTTATAACAGCAAAACAACTGGAATGGTTATAGAAGATATGGTCCCAACCACATATAAAATACTATGGCAGCCGTTCAGAAATACACTGGCTGGCTCCGTCAGGTGGAGCATGTGACTCTTGATCTCAGGTTGTGAGATCGAGCCCCGCGTTGGGTGCAGAGATGGCTTAAAAATAAAAATTTAAAAAAATACATAGCTTTCTATTTATTGACACGGGCCGCATGCATCATTAGATGAAAAAAGCAGGTCATACAACAGCATACACACCGTGACTCTCTTTTTATTTAAATAGACATTTGTTAAGGGGTCTGGAGAGATTTACACCACAGCATTAATGATGATTATGCCTGGGGAATTAATTTACTGGTGATTTCCATTTTCTACTTCATATATATATACACATATGTGTGTGTATATATATACATATATATATATCTTCTTTTTTTGCCCAAGCATGTATCGCTTTTGGAAAACATTTCTGAAAGGCTCATGAAAGAAACCAATGTCCAATTTTCTTCAAGTATTTTGAGCTACGGGGCAGAAAGGCACAGAGTAACACCACTGGATATAGTTTCACATGTAGATTTTAATAATTTACAGAAACTCCATAATTTACATATCAGGAATTGCATTTTTCTAGGAGCCAACCAAAACTTTAGAGGAACCAGAAGGACAGTTGTAATGCAAAGATAGTAACCAGCACAAGTGATTCTCTCATTGATGAATATTTAATGTAAACTCGGGAGATCATGAAATAGCTCTCACTTCCCACAGGGTCAGATATTAGGAGGTGGTGAAGCGTGAGGAGCGCCACGGGCCCACTCTCTAATGCAAACACCCACAAGGGCATGCACAGCCACACGCACGCACAATGCACACGCACACACAAGCCCGCACACTACCACATATGGGTACATGTGTGCGCAAGCGCACACACACTTACAAACACAAAGGTGAGCGCATAGATGGAGCATTTTTCTAAGACTATGTCAAGAAACTCATCAAGTTTCTCAAGAAACTTCTACTGGATACCGTCACTGCTTATTCCCTCCCAGCCTGTGGGGCCAGTGATCACCCCCACAGAGATGGAAAATGGCAGCTGTAGAGCCCAGACCCGGCACTCCCCTCTTTGGCCATGACTCCACCCCTCTGGAATGGGCCTGCCTCCACTTCCCAAAAGCATATTCTAAATGTCAGGATTCACGTGTGAGGACCTGCACTAATCTTTTTAAGTTGACTCACAATGGACAAACCATTAACAAGATTTAAAATATTTTGTCTTGCAAAGGCTTTAGTGAGCCTTAAGCAAGGGGCCAGCCAGTTATTCTCATTATTAGGGTGCAGGGAGACTAGGTAGACCGAGGCCTCAGACTACAATAGGTGGAAAGGAAAGAGCCCCCTGGGGCAAGAAGGGAATAAACAAGAAAGAATTAAGTTATTATTAAGTGGAAGACCCACAAATGGGAAGACAGGAGTTAGGCTGGTGCTGGGAGTCCCTCTTTTTCAGGGTCAGCTCCCCACAAGTTCTGCTGGGAAGTGGCAGCACTCTTTGAGCCAGGTGACCCTTCATCAGAAAGGCATCCCCAGACTGTGGCCCTAGGTGTCAACTTCCTGATCCTTTTCTGGTTCATGATCTCGTGATGCCTTCTAATACCTCCTGTCTCTGAATTCTTGTGTTTCCAACCTTGGCTTGATTTTTTCTTTAAAAGATTTCATTTATTCATTTGAGAGAGAGAGAGAGAGAGAGAGAGCACAAGCAGGAGGAGCTGCAGAGGGAGATGGAGAAGCAGGCTCTCCACTGAGCAGGGAGCCCGACATGGGGCTCAATCCCAGGACCCTGAGATCACAACCTGAGCTGAAGGCAGACGCTTGACTGAGCCACCTGGTTGTGCCTTGGCTTGATTTTTTCAAAAACTCTTTTAGGAACCTGTTTGTTATATGCTCAGTCCTGTGTGCAGGTTACATGGAATCAGATTCCAAATTGCTGGATTCCTTTTCCTGGCCTAGACAGGTTCCTAAGATCTAATACAAGTAATCCTTAGGCTTGGTAAGGGATTGTAAGTGTTACCCCCGCATTCCATCACTCTAGTAAGATTTAAATCAGCAGCAACATGGCCTGGGCCCCTACTCCGAGCTGGAGAAGCTTTATAAACCAAGGAGCAGGAAATGCGGAAACAAATACAGGGTAAACCACAGATACCTAATCCCAACACATCACCTGGCTGAACTTTGGCAGCAGAACCCAAGGAACACAGGTTTGTGGTTTTGCGTATATAGACCTTGCCCTGTGGTCTAAAGGATGTGTCTTCGTGGCAGATGGGAACCTGAAACGGGTATCGTTTTAATTACATTGCTTGCTTCCAGGTTTCTGTAAGTTTTGATATCACAGCTAAATGCTGATCAAAGGGTAGTTTTTGCTGGCAATGTGCTGTGCAAATCTGGCTTTCCCTTGTCCATGAAGCAAGTCCAGTATATAGGTGGAAAATGCGTATTTTAAATACTTTCCTCACCGATTTCATTGAAATTTTTAGAGATGCTTCTTCTGGGGGTAAAAATAACTGCACGTTGGTATAGGCAGATTTCTAAGCATGATGTTTATGTCTTATGGCAAACCATGTGGGTGCTGATTCCTCTGTCAGCCTGATCGTTAACTGCACACAGTAAGCAGCCGCGGGGCTCTCACACCCGGGAGGGAGGCAGGCAGACGGAAAGGCACAACCCCCTCCCAGGTGGAGGGCCTGGGGGGAAGGCCTGGGTCACCCACGAGGCCAACTCTTTCTCGGAGGGCAGCACGTCTGGGGCCCAGCCTTGCCCCGGGAAAACCTTTCAGTTCCCCATATGGGAGTGTCCCGACTCTCCCACCCTTCGCTCCCAAACTCGAACGAGCCGGGCCTCTTCCCCGGTTTGGGATCCGCCTGAAGCCCTCCTCCTCCCTCCAGCCTCTCGGTCCCCCAACCGTCCCTTCCTCTCTCCTGTCCTCCTCGTCTTGCACCTGCGCCCCGTCTGATCTTTTCTCGGTTCCCCCCCCTGCCTCTCATGCCCCCATTCAAGCCTCCTCCTGCCCCCACCTCCCTCTTTCGGTCGCAAGCCGGTTCAGGGAGCCGTGACAACAGCTCCCCGGACGGCGGCGCGGGCCCCTTACCCGGGCGCGGCAGGCCTGCGGCGGCCGGGCGGCCGTCGGACGGCGGGGAAGTGCCCGCGGCCCGGCGTGGAGACGTGGCCGGCAGCGGAGCAGCGCACCCAAGCCAAGACTGCTCGAGGCAGCCGCCCTAGCTCAGGCCCCGCCCGGGCCGCCCCGGAACTGACGTCACCGGAGGCGGGCCCAGGAGGGCGGGGCAGCTCCGGCCGGAGCTGGGAGCAGCTCGGCGGTGTCAGGCGCAGCCGAAAGGGAGCCGGGAGCGAGGGGCGTGGCTGCCCCTCAGGCTCCGCCCAGTACGGGGCGGCTCGGGCTCCGTCGCGCTCGTGGCCGGAAGCGGCCAGAAGCGGCTATTTCGGACGGGTGTCCGGCGGAAGTGGTGGTCCTCCGCTTCGGCTGCGGGGCTGTGAGAGCTGGGGGGGGCCCGAGTAGGGGCCCGAGCCCTGGGGGTGGCCCACACTGCCGCGCTCCTCCCTCACACGGTCCAGCCCTGGCGGTCCAGTTAGTAAGGAATCGTGGGGGTGGTGGCTGCAGTGCTCTGAACGCGTGCCACGTGCCAAGCCCCGCGCTGGGTTCCGTGATTTACCTGTCAAGTTCGTTGATTTAATTCTGCGACAGCACTATAGGGGCTCTGTGCCTGTTTTACAGATGCAGAAGATGAGGCTCAATGTTTAGTAATTGTAAGACGCGGGATGACAATGCGGCGCAGAAGATGAGACTCAATGTTTAGTAATTGTAAGACGCGGGATGACAATGCGGCCAAACGGCATAAAGGAAAGTGTATAGGACTTGACTTAGAAGTAGGCTTTGCAAATGCCTAGTTGTGTGACTGAATCCCACTCTGTGTGAAACTTAGGACCCCCAAGTCCAAAGAAAGCCTGTCTGTGAAGGATGATCTCGTGGGAAAAACAAAAGGCTTTATTTTCAGTCCGTTGTGTAACCTGTCTTGGGGTCCTGGACTAAGAAACGAAACCAGACGGTGTGCAAAGACGAGATCACCTCCCTGCACTGAGCTCTGGGAGCTCCTGAAACTCAGTTTAGAGCTGCCATCTCCAGTTCAACCTCATAGTTTCAAGTCGTGTAGAACTTAGCCTGCAAAAAACAAGTTTGCCGAGACCCAGGCCAGTTGGGAGGGTTTGTGAAGACAAGATCCTTTTGCTTTGTGTTTGCTTTGATTTTCCCAACTCGCTCAGATCTAACATAAGAAGTGCACTATCTCTGTTCAGGAGAAAATACACCCAAATAGCCGGTGGTAGTTCTATGCCTGTCTTCCTCAAAAATCAACATCTGTGACTGTAAAATCAGGACAATTTTTACTGCTGGGGCTGAAATTACAAAGATAAAGACCCAAGCCTCCTCTAAGAGCTCATAGTCTAGGGCAGGGGTCTGCTGGCCCTCTGTCTGCTTTTGTAAATAAAGTTTTATTGGGATACGGTTATACCTTTTATATATTGTCTAGGCTTTTGCCCTGCAAGGGCAGGGTTGAATAATGGCAGCAAAAACCATATGACTCCCAACACCTGAAATATTTACTACCTGGTCCTTTACAGAAAATATTTGTGAGCCCCCAGCCTAAGGTGTTACTAGAAAATGGTTTTCAGATAACAGTGGAACTATGTTGCCAAGATGGTCCAGAATACAGGGAAACTCATTCTCTCGTAGAGGAACCTTGCACCTTTTCAGTGGATTGGAGTCATCTGGAGCCTAGTGTTGAGCATATCTTTGGGAACTGCATAGCTGCTTCTGCAGAGTATTATGAAGAGTAGAGCAGGGCTGGTGCACTGCTGTTGATGGCAGTGGATGCATTAAGAGAAAGCTTTTGTCTCAGAGTACAGATCATCTCAGGGCTTTCTATGCAAATATAGCAGAGCCCAGTGCTCTTAGTCATTGAACTACATTATTATTTGACTATAGTCCATACTAGATTTCACATGCAAAGAGCTCTGGAGTAACCCTGCCTGGCTTCAAACCCCAGCTCCACTTATTGGCTGAGTGACAGTGAGTGAGAAGCTTAGACTTTCTGTGCCTCAGTTTTATCTTTACTCATGGTAGTTCTGTTCAGCAAGGTCTCCATGAAGACCGACTTAGTAAATTCTGAACCATCACTCCTAGGGAAAAAAACAAGGGCAATATTTCCCTTCATGCTCAACCCTTCATTGTCATTATTAATCGAAGGTTCCTTTTTACTCTGTAAACAGAAAAATAAGGACATGAAAATTATGAGACTTTGTAGAATAAAGATGGATAATGAAGAGGATAGAAATATAATTCTGTACGCCTTATTGGGCTGCTGTTCCTGACCTGTCACTTACAGTGTTCGGAAATACCGAGTTTGGCAATCTCCTAGGTATTTACCCAAAGGAAGTGAAAACATATGGACACACAAAGACCTGCATGAAAATGTCTACAGCAACTTTTTTCACAATTGCCAAAAACTGGAAACACTCAAATGACAATCAGTGGGTGAGAGGATTTAAAATTTCTGTACATCTATACAATGGACTGCTACTCAGCCATGGAAAGCAGAATTACTGATAACAGTCACCAACACTGAAGAATCTCAAAGGCATTATGCTAAGAGAAACCAGACAGAAGAAACTACTGTTGAGGAAGGTCATTGAGAGGATGTGACCTCCGGTTGACCTGTGAGCTGGACCCGGGCACTCAGAGGCTACTCAGCCTCTCCCCCGTCCTTGGAATGTGGGTTCTGCTTGCCTTTCCTGCTCCCAGAGGCTGCTCCAAGGATGTAGGCTTGAGACGGTTGACGTGGTGTTGAGAACACCTGTGTGGTGTATGGGACTGAAACTTGTTAAGGCCTCTCTCTCTCTATAAACTTCCAAGATTCGGCAGCTGGTGCAGGGATTCACTCACATTGATGCCAATCAAGACAAGCCTCGTATGTAAGTTCCCTTCACTTATTGAAACTGCCACCCACCAACCTGGAGTGGCCTTTCTCTTTCTTTGGTCTCTTCTTGCCCTCTGCATTTTGGGGCCAGTTTCGGATTATACACGGGAAGCTCCCAGAAAGGTTACAAACCGACAACGACATACAGTATTATTCCATTTATATGACCTTCATGAAAAGAAAAAAGCATAGAAACAGAAATCAGTAGTCACCAGGGGATGGGAGAGGGAACAGGAATTGGCTTAGACTTGCCAAATAAAGTACAGGTTGCCCAGCTAAATTTGCTAAATCTGGCAACTCTAGATTGACTACAAAGGAGTATAAGGGAATTTTGGGGGGTGATGTAGATATTCTATATCTTGATTGTAGTGATGGTTGCACGACTGTATACATTTGTTTTTTTTTAAAGATTTTATTTGTTTATTTGAGAGAGAGAGAATGAGAGATAGAGAGCACGAGAAGGAAGAGGGTCAGAGGGAGAAGCAGACTCCCCGCTGAGCCGGGAGCCCGATGCGGGACTCGATCCCAGGACTCCAGGATCATGACCTGAGCCGAAGGCAGTCGCTTAACCAACTGAGCCACCCCGGCACCCGACTGTATATATTTGTTACAACTCATGAAAATGTGAATTTTACTGAATGTAAACTATGCCTCAATACATTTAACTGAAAAAACAAAACAAATGCTCTGCTGTAAAGAAAGGCAAAAATTAAAGGATTGTGATGTTAGTTACATGAGTGTGTGTGTGTATAAGTAGAACTGAACACTTAAAATGTACGCATTTTGTTGCATGTAAATTATATCCCAATAAAGTTTTTTTCTTAAAGATTTTATTTATTTATTTGACAGAGAGAGACACAGCGAGAGAGGGAACACAAGCAGGGGGAGTGGGAGAGGGAGAAGCAGGCTTCCCGCTGAGCAGGGAGCCCGATGTGGGGCTCAGTCCCAGGACCCTGGGATCATGACCCGAGCCAAAGGCAGATGCCCAACGACTGAGCCACCCAGGCGCCCCAATAAAGTTGGTTTTTAAAAAATTACACGCGGGATAAAGAGTGTCATTTCGTGGGCGCCTGGGTGGCTCAGTTGGTTAAGCATCTGCCATCAGCTCAGGTCATGATCTCAGAGTCCTGGGGTCGAGTCCTGTATCAGGCTCCCTGCTCAGTGGGGAGTCTGCTTCTCCCTCTCCCTCTGCCCTTTGCCCCCACTTGTGCTCTCTCTCTCAAATAAATAAACAAAATCTTAAAAAAGAAAGAAGAATTTCACTTCAAATTGATAAAAGATCCAACACAGTAGGAAGATGTCACACAGGGTTACCTGGGTGGCTCAGTTGGTTGAGTGTCTAACTCTTGATTTCAGCTCAGGTCTTGATCTCAGGATTGTGGGTTCTGGCCCCATGTTGGTCTCCACACTTAAAAAAAAAAAAAAAGGAAGATGTAACATTTCTAAATATTCTAAATGGGAATACACCCAATAACAAGACCTCAAAACATACAAAGCAAAATTGGCAGAGGAGAAATAGAAAAACCCCCAACATAGGGAGAGATTTGAATACGTTCCTTTTAGTAAGGTATGGAACTGGTAAATCCTGGCCTCATGGACATATAAAGATCACTCCACCAATAACTGAAGAGTCAGTAGCATTAGTGGATGTCCTGAGGGAAAGGATTAAGAGTATGATTTATCAGGGCACCGGCGTGGCACAGTTGGTTAAGCATCTGACTTTCAGGTCATGATCTCAGGGTTGCGGGATCGAGCCTTGTGTCGGGCTCTACCCTCAGTGTGGAGTCTGCTTGTCCCTCTCCCTCTGCTGCCCTTCAACACCCCGCTTGTGCTCTCTATCTCTAAAATAAATAAATCCTTTTTAAAAAAAAAATGCTTATCAAATTTGCAGCTAACACTGGATTTTTAACCAGCTGTGTCTTGGCTCACCTTCAACCCTTGGGTTGGCCCCACAGGGCCACCTTGTCCAGGGCTCTGTGGAGGGTGGCGATGCAGAGAAAGTTCTGCTGGCAAACCCTGGGGGCCCCCAGGCAGCAAATACAGATACTCCACTCCACTGCAAAGTTCTCCAGTCTAAGGAGGGGCCGTTACCAGCATCTCTTTCAATGCTGCAGAACCTCCTGCTGCCTTCACGGACAAGGGCTGCATGTTGCTGGAGGCGTTCATATTCCAGAAACCTAAGGAGCATGGCTCAGAGTCCAAGAAATGAAAAACTAAGGGTGCAGGGACTTTGAGGTCAAGCAGGGACTCTCATCAGAAATGGCTGATTAAAAAAAAAAATGGTTTTAAATATTTATCTCCTACTAACTCAAACAACGTATCTTGAATATCCCGATTTCCAAAATTTTGAAGAGATCATTGTTGAAAATCTTGATCAAGAATTCTGAGTGGTCGTTGAAAGCAAGTGTTCAATATGTATGACATGGAGGGAGAGGAAATGGCAGGAATCTCTATTACAATTTAGTACAAAATGGCTAACATGGTTTGATAAAAATTCTCAGTAAACTAGGGATAAGAGAATCTTTACTCAAAATGATAAAGAATGATTATTTTAAACTATTATCCCACATCGTACTTATTGATTAAAATTAAAAAAAAAAAACTGGAGATAGTCCTAGAAAGATCAGAAACAAGACAACCATTCTCAAGCTCTTGGTGAACATCGTTCTAGTCAAAGGAATGAGACGAAAACTACAAGGTTTTCTTTTAAAGACAAGCTGTCATTATTTACATGAGATATTATTAACTACCTAAATGTCTAAGAGAGTCAACTTAAAAGTGAATTAAAAGTTACAAGAACAAGTCAATCATCTGTCTGGATACAAAATAAATACATGTCAGTAGATTTCTTGTATACCAACAGTAACGAGCTAAAAACATTTTTAAAAATATATTTGTTTGTTTGTTTGTTTGTTTAAAGTAGGCTCCACACCCAATGGTGGGGCTTGAACTCAAGACCCCAAGATGAAGAGTCACTCTACCCACTAAGCCAGCCAGGCACCCTTAAAAAATTTTTAACGTCAGTTACTCTGATAATAAAATTATAAAATACCTAGAGATACGTTAGTAGAAACATTCAGGATTTAAGCAGGCTTTCTAATTTGCTTTATATAGAGAATTTTAAAAATAAACTTGAATAAATGAAGAGGTACGTCAGGTTTCTGGACAGGAAATTGAAATCTTATAAAGATGTCAATTTTCCCAAGTTAATCCATAGGTTTAATGCAATTCTAATAAAAAACTCGTTTGTATTCTCTTGGAACTTGTGAAAATAATTCTAACATTGGGGATGCCTGGCTGGCTCAGTTGGTCGAACATGACTGTAGATATCTGGGTCGTGAGTTCAAGCCCCATGTTGGGCGTAGAGCCTACCCAAAAAGGCCCCATGCCTTGAAAAATGCACATGGAGGTGCTTCTCTTCCTCTGCATCAGGGAAGAGGTGCCACCCTCTACTGCTCCTGGGCACTGCCTTCTACCAACCTCCTCATCCCACCTCTGATGGCATCAGGCCATTGTCATCCCCCACCCCTCCTTTGATATCATCAAGAGGGACTCCATGGTTTGTGTGCTCTGACTTCCTCTGCCCCCCGTCACGGTGACCTTCCTGGCTTCTCCACCTCAGTTGGCCATCCCAAGGCCACAGTCGGGACCCTGTCGTTCATGTGCAGAGGATCCCCACTCTTGAGCCATCCTTCCAGCTGTGACCCACCTCATTACTCCCGCTGCACCTGTCCATGAGCCTCATCCTCATCTGCAGCCCCTTCCCCTTTCTGCTTTCTCGCCCTTTGCCCTGCTGTCCTCCAGCTGGGATTCTGCGATCCAACAAGGAAGTCACTCTTTTGCCAACAACTTCACCTTCCTTGCCCGTCAGCGCACCCATATGGCAACACTACGCCGCTGGATGAGTCCAGCTGTCTACCTTTTTCATGCCTACACCTGGGTGCTGAAGAAGATCCCTGGTGTGTGGCCTCGGCAGGGCCCTCTGGGCTGCCAGAAATCCCACACTTTCCTGGGAGGCCCTTTGCTTCCACTTCCTTCCACCTTCTTCAAACCTCCTCACTCACTCTCTCCACCTACACACAGGCGGGCCTGGTCCACAGCCACTCTTTCCTTCTCCCTTTCTATCAAGTTGGAAGAGGAGCTCCCGCCTGTAAAAGATGATCTCCTCACCTGGTCTCCAGTGTTCCCTGTAGAACCCGAGCCTGCCAACTAACCACTCCCCTTCTCTCTGGTCCACCTCTCCTTCTCTACTGGCGTCTTCCCATTAACAGTGCAACACTCGAGTTCTCATCTAAATTCCTGAGGTGGATGTTTATTCCATTAACTTTCCACCTTGTCTTTTTTTCTTTTTTTTTAAAATTTTTTTATTGTTATGTTAATCACCATATATTACATCATTAGTTTTTGGTGCCACCTTGTCTTTTTTTCTAAGATATGCGTGTAAGACTAAAAACGTCCTCGATGTGCTGCCTTCACTGTACCCCACAGTTCTGGGATATAGTATTCTCATTATTTTTCAGTTAAAAAATATTTCTCAATTCCTATCTGAATTATTCCTTGGATCCATTTGTTACTTGAGCGTGTGTTTCTTAATTTCCAAACAAATGGGGATTTTCCAAATTTTTATTTGTTTTTGATTTCTGGGTGAATTGCACTGTGGTCAGAGAGTATGTTCTATAGTATTTTAATCCCTTGAGATTTGTTGAAACTGCTTTATGAGCCAGTATATGGTCACTTCGCACAAATATTCTGAGTGTGCCTGAAAAAAATGTGTGATCTTCAGTGCTCTATACCCATAAATCAAGCCATTCGTTATTTATGTTTTTCAAATATCCTATAGCCTTACTGATTTTTTGTGTACTTGTTCTGTCAGTCAGTGAGAGAGAAGGGTTAAAATATCCTGTGGATTGTAGATTTTCCATTTTTCCTTGCTGTTCTATCAATTTTTGCTTTACTTACTTGAAGGGCTGTGCTATCAGGTGCATATCAATTTATTTATTTATTTTTAAGATTTTTTTTTTAAGATTTTATTTATTTATTCATGAGAGACAGAGGGAGAGAGAGAGAGAGAAGCAGAGGGAGAAGCAGGCTCCCAAGGAGCAGGGAGCCCGATGCGGGACTCGATCCCAGGATCCTGGGATCACGACCTGAGCCGAAGGCAGACACTTAACCATCTGAGCCACCCAGGCGCCCTATTTTTAAGATTTTTATTTATTTATTTATTTGAAAGAGAGAAAGCATGAGCAGGGGGAGGGGCAGAGGGGGAGGGAGGAAGAATCTAAAGCAGACTCCACACTGAGCAGGAGCCAGGCTTGGGGCTAAATCCCAGGACAGCGAGATCATGACCCAGGAAAGCAGCCTGCTCTAAGACTTGTGGGAAGCCATATTGAGATCTCTAGTAATAATGCAGGAAGCTAAACAATAACTTCTGTAACAGCCAGCCCAGTATGGCCAGGATTTGATTAATAAGTGCCAATTTCCATAATTTTTGTCCCTGCTTCCCACTTAAGGCCAAGCACAAGTCTGCCTACGACTTCCCAGGCCAACAGCCTCCAATCAGCGCACACCTGGAGCCTCCCCACCCCCCCACCCCCCTCCCCCTCCCCCTCCACTACCCTGCATAAAACCTCCCCGCCTGCCCTGAGTCTCTGCTAAACATAAGTGATGGTGGTTGACTCCCTTACTGTAGCAAGCTTGCCCTTGCCTTGTTTCATTTGGGTGATCTTCGTTTATTTTCACACTTGCTGTTCATTTCTTTGACTACAACAGAAGTGACCCTCCTCAGGGGCTGCAGAGCCTTCCTGTCCACCACATGGGCACTCTGGCTTGCAGCTGAGAAAAGACAGCGCCCTGCCCCGACACACGTCCTCGGAGGGCCCAGCTTGCTGAGTGCCTTGCGGCCAGGCCCCTTGAACAAAGGCTCCCTTGTCCACCGCGTGTGGGCTTTCTGCTGCCCAAGAGACACATTTGCAGTTGGGTTCCCTGGAAGTCAGACTCTGAGATGCCAGGATTTGTGTGCAAGAGGTTTATTGTGGAGGTTTTTGGGAATAGACCCCCTGTGGGGAAGTGCAGACGCAGAACTGGACAGAAGAAACAGCGGGACTGAGATGCAGACAGAGTGCAGCCTCAGCTCATGCTACAGGGATCTCTGCAGCGGGGACTAGGGTCCTGAGCCTTGCCCCGCCCCTTCTGCCCCACATCGACCAGTCATTGAATGCAGCTGCCCCAGGAAGGGGCCAAGACCTTGGAACAGGCAGCTTCCATTGTCCAAGAGCAAGTTCAGGAGAGGGACTCCACTGGGAGCGGCTGGCCGCCCGCACTCCAAGAGGCCAGGGAATGAGTGCTTCAGTGTCGGGGGAGGAAGGATGTGAGGGGTCTGTCGGGCTGCACCTCGGAACCCCAAAGCCTGCCCTACCAGAAGCCAAAGGAACCTGCACATTTGTATCAGCGGAGAAAAAAATGGCAGTCGGTTTGCGGACTTCAGTACCTCAAGGGAGTGAGGTCAAGCCGAACAAGGTTGCTCCCATGGGGTCAGAGCTCACAGAACAGGCTGAGAGAGAATAATGGGTGCCTCAGAGTGGATGCACATAGGCTGTGGACAGTTTCCCAAAACCAAAAAGACATTTCCAGCATGAAAAATTTGAAAGAGGAAATATATATATATAAAAAAAGTAGTCACAGGTGAAAACCTTCTGAAAGATCAGATGGAAAAGCTGAGAACAGAAAGCAAAATTATAGTGAAAATGGAAATTAACACAAAAGAGAGCAGAGATCTGCAAGTCAGATCTGGAAGCCCCCTGCCCTGAAGGATGGAACTTCCAGAAGGGAAAGGCGGGTGGAGATGGAGTAGGGATGGCAGGGGTAACAGAGCTGGCCCCAGCCTCTGGGAGTCTTCCCTGGCCACCATCCCCTGCAGCCACATGTGAGGTGTATACTTGGGGGCTAGGCCTTCCCTGGGGGATGGCCAGCTTTGGCAGCCCATGCCCTGCCCGTGCAAGCTTGCGGGCCTACGGGTCACTTTTGTTTCCGTTTTTTTGTTTTGTTTTGTTTTGTTTATTTATAATTTATTTCTGAGAGAGAGGGAGGGAGGGAGAGGGAGAGAATCCTAAGCAGACTCCACACTGAGCATGGAGGCTGACCAGGGCTGATCTCACTACCCTGAGATCATGAGCCAAGCCGAAGCCACAAGTCATATGCCCAACGGGCTGAGCCACTCAGGTGCCCCAGGTCACTTTTGTTTTGATGCTCCAACTGTATAGGGTTTTATTTTATTTTTATTTTTAAGATTTTATTTATTTATTTGACAGAGAGAGAGCACAAGCAGGGGGAGCAGCAAAGGGAGGGGGAGAAGCAGGCTGCCCGCTGAGCAGGGAGCCCAATGCCAGGTGCCCCTGTATAGGGTTTTAAAGTCTGGTCTCATGACTTCTTTGGCAAAACAGTTCCCTCTAAGCATTAGACGGCGACTTTTGACCTGTTTGTTTTCGGGCTGTTGGCCTGCACAAGGAGCCACACCCGCAACGCTGTCTTCAACACCCTCAGCCAGGATTGCATTTCCTTGTCCTCTGACCACCCGAGCTGCTCCTCCTCGCAGAGTCTGGTCTCTGTCCCTGAGCTGAGCATTTGGGGGTCTTTGCACTTACAACCCCTGGTGGCCTTGTTTCATGCTACAAAGTGTCTAGAAGCAATTGGACTTTCTTCACCCACAAGGCTCCAAATTTCCAGACTCTTACTATTTTATTCCTTTTGCTTGAGAAAGGTTCGTTTTGCCTGAGCCTCTCACCTCCTTCTAACACTTGGCTAACAGTCACTGGGACAGCCAGGGTGCACTGTTAGTGTTCTGGTGCTCACACTCCCCCCGGGTGCGCAGGCTTCGTAGGTATGTAGCTGATCTTGCAAGTCATCACGGGCGACTGTTGAACCTAACGCCCGCCTCCGGGTTACATGGGTCTGTCTGGTACCCATTTCCACCCTGCCCACTGCCTGGCTGCTGAGCCAGCACCATATAATTTAGTTTCTCCCTCCCGTTTGTTGTTTTAACAGTAGCACCCCTCTTCTGGGACAAATTTGGTATTAGGATAATACCGTCTGCTCTGAGAGTGGCTTACCCTATTGGACTTTAATGTTACAAAGTTCAGAATGCTAATTCACATGCTTTCCGATTCCACGCCGCAGGTAATTCCACGCCACAGGTAACCTTTGCGAAACCACGACTTGCTGGGTTCCAGTGAAGAAACAGAGAAACCAGCCACAATTACTTGAAAAGGTTGCCAACACACTCTTCTCTCTCCAGCTCCGTGAACGTGTGAGGCCCTGTTTTCTTCATATACTCAATCCAAACAACATTTTGCAATACATTGAATGCAGAAATAGATATGAGAGGCCAGACATTAAAGAGATCTGTGAGCATTTAAAGCAATGTTGGGGGGCTTCTGGGTGGCTCAGTCGGTTAAGCGTCTGCCTTCGGCTCAGGGCATGTTCCCAGGACCCTGGGATCGAGTCCCGAGGCGGGCTCTCTGCTCAGCGGGGAGCCTGCTTCTCCCTCTCCCACTGCCCCACCTCCCCCGTGCGTGCACGCGCGCGCGCGCACACACACACACACACACACACACTCTCTCTCTCTCTCTCAAATGAATAAATAAACTCCTTAAAAAATAATAATAATAAATAAAATAAAATTTAAAAAGGTACATTCTCGAGGCGCCTGGGTGGCTCAGTCATTAGGCCTCTGCCTTCGGCTCAGGTCATGATCCCAGGATCCTGGGATCGAGTCCCGCATGGGGCTCCCTGCTCAGCGGGAAGCCTGCTTCTCCCTCTCCTGCTCCCCCTGCTTGTGTTCCCTCTCTCTCTGGGTCTCTCTCTGTCAAATAAATAAAATCTTCAAACAATAAAAAAATAAAAAGGTATATTCTCAACCCTCGCATTGGCTGTTCCTCCTTTCTGGAATGTTCTTCCTCCAGAGGTCCTCTTGACCCCATCCTCTGCTCCTTCTGGTCTTTGCTTCTTAGTCTACCTTCTTGGTGAGATCTTTCCTGACAACCCTCTGTTGTCCTGAGATCTGTCCTGATCTCCTAACCCTGCTTCACATTTTCTTTTTTTCTTTCATAATTTTTCGAACATATTATAAAATTTATGTATTACTTATTATCTGTCTCTCCCCCCTCTAAAGTGTAAGCTCCATGACAGCAGTGGTCTTCTTTTTTGGAATTGAAAGCTCCTAGAACAGTACCTGGCACACAGTAGGTGCCCAGTAAATATGAGATGGATAAATGCCAGCTTGATATACAGAAGAAACGTTCATCCAAGTCCTGTGCGCACAGAGCGTACAGGAGCTGTAAAGTTGTCTACTACCCTTCGGCTCTGATTTGAGCCCGACCCCCTCATCTTCCCCAACTTCTAGCCCCATGTCATGGCTACGTTCTGAACCTGGAGTCTTAGCGAAGTCTGATCCGGTAACTCTCGTGCATACTGCCCCATGGGGCCATAACCACAGGGAGACCCAAAGATGCACACGCAGGGCTGCCAGCTGCAGTATTAGGTCCAACGCTGAGAACACGGAGAAGGCTAGACGCCGTGCAGAATGCTTCAGTAGGTTGTACTCTATCCATAGCAAAATTACGAAGCAGCTATTAAAAATGATGCCTGCGGAGAACATCTAAGAATATGGGGAAATGCTCGGGACATAACATCAGGTGGGGCAAAAAAAGCAAGGTAAAAAATTGCATAAAAGATGCAATTACTCTTTTGTATCTCATGCATTTCATGTGAATGTATTGCCGGTTTAAATATGTAAAGAACAAAATAAAAGTTGCAGTTAAAAAAAGAATGAAAAGATATGTATAAACGTAGGGGGGAAGTTGTTAAATTATCCTTTCTCTCTCTGTTTTTTTTTTTTTTTTAGCTGAAATTATTAAAAAGTTAAAAAAGCCTGAAAAAATAAAAATAAAAAAAAAAAAAAAAGATGCACCTCAACCCTGATCTTGGTTTCTAAATACCATTCTTTTAAAGTAGGCTCCACACCCAGCATGGAGCCCAACGTGGGGCTTGAACTCACGACCCTGAGATCAAGACCTGAGCCGAGATCAAGAGTCAGACACTTACCCCATTGAGCCACCCAGGTGCCCCTAAATACTCTTCTTTGTAAAAGGAACAAGGCTCCCTGGAGAACTGGTTAAGTGGTTGACTCTAGGGCTGGGCAGGGAATAGACCAGATAATCCTGGAGGACCTTGCAGAGCCAACATGTAGGGAAATGCTAATGGTAATAATAATAATAATTATTATAATTATAAAGTACCCCTAATGGAGGGTGTTTGTCAAAGGAACACAGGAGCCAATTGAAGGAGTTCCCAATGACCCAAGCTGGAGAAATTTGAGCACGAAAACAAGTAAAATAGTATTAAACTAAACCCTAAGTATAAAATAAATATCCATGAGTGATATAAGTAAATGACTTACTAAGTAAACAGGAGTCAGGGAGACAGTTCAATGTCCCACACAGAGGAATCCTAAATAATTTATACAGATGCCCCACCCTCAGGGAGGTGGAACACCACGCCCTCCCATCCATGTGGGTTGCAACAAGGGACTTCCTTCCAAAGAGTACAGTATGGAAACGGGGGGGGGGGGGGGCCGGAGAGTAACTTGGCAGTGGAGAAATCGCACACACACACCTCAGCCAGGAGGCCAAAGTCAGCATGAACAGTGGGTAGGGCCGTCATGTTGAAGTTCCCTTCATGTGATGTGATGAGAAGGCGCTTTACCTCTGTGGTCTTCCTCCCCCAAGCCCCAAACCCCTGCCTAATCATGAGAAAAAAATTCCAAAGGAGAGATATTCTGCGAATCGTGACCAGCGTTCCTTGAAACCGCCAAGGTGAGCCCAAGCAAGGAAAGCCTGAGAAACCGTTCCAGCCCAGATGAGCCTACGAAGACAAGACTAAATGTGATGTGACATCTCATATGGGCTCCTGGAACGGAAAAAGAATGTTAGGTAAGAACTATGGGAATCTGGGGGCGCCTGGGTGGCTCAGTCGTTAAGCGTCTGCCTTGAGCTCAGGTCATGATCCCAGGGTCCCGGGATGGAGCCCCACGTCGGGCTCCCTGCTCCGCGGGGAAGCCTGCTTCTTCTCCCTCTCCCACTCCCCCTGCTTGTGTTCCCTCTCTCGCTGTCTCTGTCAAATAAATAAATAAAATCTTTAGGGTGCCTGGGTGGCTCAGTTGGTTAAGCGACTGCCTTCGGCTCAGGTCATGATCCTGGAGTCCCAGGATCGAGTCCCGCATCGGGCTCCCTGCTCAGCAGGGAGTCTGCTTCTCCCTCTGACTCTCTCCCCTCTCATGCTCTCTCTCTATCTCATTCTGTCTCAAATAAATAAATAAAATCTTAAAAAATAAATAAATAAAATCTTTAAAACAAAAACAAAAACAAAAAAACCATGGGAATCTGGGGGCACCTGGGTGGCTCTGTTGGTTAGGCATCTGACTCTTTTTTTTTTTAAAGATTTTGTTTATTTATTTGACAGAGAGAGACATAGCGAGAGCAGAAACACAAGCAGGGGGAATGGCAGAGGGAGAAGCAGGCTTCCTGCCGAGCAGGGAGCCCGATGTGGGGCTCGATCCCAGGACCCCGGGATCATGACCTGAGCCAAAGGCAGACGCTTAACGACTGAGCCACCCAGGCGCTCTAGGTATCTGACTCTTAGCTCAGGTCTTGATCTCAGGGTAGAGAGTAGGGCCCTGCATTGAGCTCCACATTGGGCAGGGAGCCTACTTAAAACACACATACACACACACACACACACACACACACACACACACACAACTATGGAAATCTGAATAAAGCATGGACCTCAGACACTAAGAATGTTATTGGTTCATTAATTGTGTATCATGCTAAAGTAAGATGTTAATAACACAGGAACCTGGGTGTGGACTGTATATGATCACTCTACTGTCTCTGTAACTCCCAATCGGAAACTGTTCCAAAAATTAAATGTGTACTTAAAATGCAGTTTGATAAAATAATGAAATAATATGTAGACATATTGGAAAGGAGGGAGTAAAATTCTCTCTTTCTCTCTTTTTGGTAGCTGATATGATTACATAGATAGAAAACCCAAGATAGAAACATTTTAAAATAATTAAAATACTGGCGCGCCTAGGTGGCTCAGGTGGCTAGGTGTCTGACTTGATTTGGGCTCAGGTCACAATCTCAGGGTGGTGAGATGGAGCGCTGAGTTGGGCTCCACACTGGGTGTGGAGTCTGCTTAGGATTCTCTCTCTCCCCTACTCCCTCTGCCCCTCCCCTCCCTGCTGGTGTGCATGTTCTTTCTCTACAAATAAACAAGTAAATAAATAAAAAATTAAAATAAAAAACAAGATGAAACAGGACAGACTTAGTACCCAGATCTTGGTTTCTAAATACCATTATCCCATCAAAGGAGCCAGGGCTCCTTGGAGAACCCATGATTCTAGCTCTGGGGCAGGGAAAATCGAAGTTGGTCCCAGAGCGTCTTACGGGGCCAGACACTAGGGAAGCAGCGGGGCGGGGGCAGGGGTGGGGGTGGGGCACATTACAGGGACCAGAGCCAAGTACAGAGCTCCCATGACCAGTGTTGCAACAGCTGGCCTCACAAAATAAATAAGGGCAGTATGCGATTATGACCCAAAGAATAAAACCAATATCCATGGGTGCACACTGGTCTACATAACTGAGAAGAAGGAAGAAATGCAGAATGCTGTCTCGCGGTTTCTCAGGCGCACCGAGGCTTCCTCCCGCACACAGTGGAGGTTACCGCTACTGCGTACAGTCATTGATTTCGATTTAACCAAATGTTTGCCATTTTGGTTGCCTCCCTTTGCCCTGAAGAACACGTTCAAGCAGCGTCTCCGCTGAGGGTGTGTTGGCAAACTCCCTTCCTTCTGTCTATCTGAAAAGGGCTCTCTTTGGCCCCGTGTTTGAAGACGGTTTTGCTGGGTGTGGGAGGCATGGTGCAGGTGTTTCCGCTCCGAGGTCCTCCGCCGCTGCCCTGGGCCGGGCTGGTGGGCCCTGGCCGGTCGCCATTCCGTCCTTCCCTCTGGCTGGCTTTGGGAGCTCTTTCTTTCTGCTGTCCTGCGGTCTCGCTGTTGGGCCAGCTGGTAACTTGCTGCCTGCTCAGTGGCAGGGGACCTGGAGGGCACTGGGGACAGTGGGGCGGAGGACCGATGGCTTGTCCTGCTTCTGTGTGTTCCTGCCCTCCGCATCCTCGTGGGGGCCACCGGCGGGACACCTCGCCACGACAGGCTTCCCCAGCATGCGAGGGTGGATTTCCGGGGACTGCTGCTGGTAGCACACCTCGGGGAACTCCCCGGCACCTTCAGCCCTCTTGGGTGAAGGCTGGGTCTCTGCCCGGGGATCACCTTTGCGGGGCTCTCTGGCTCAGCCCCTCTGCTGCGCCTGTGTTCTTTGGCGTTCTCGGTACCTCTTGCTCCCTGACCGCCATCACTCCCCTCCCCGTTATTTTCTTCTTTAGCATAAACTTTCCTTGTTCAATGACGGTGTGATTTCTGTCTCTTGACTGGACCTGAACGTATCCCTACGTGTGTAGGTGTGGATTTCTTTTTCTTTTTTTCTTTTCTTTAAAAAAAAAAAAAATCCTGCTTGTGGAGCGCCTGGGCGGCTCAGTCGGTTAAGCATCTGCCTCCGGCTCAGGTCATGGTCCCGGGGGTCCTGGGATTGAGCCCTGTGTCGGGCTCCCCGCTCAGTGGGGAGCCTGCTTCTCCCTCTCCCCTCTGCTTCTCCCCCCACTCATGCTCTCTCTTTCACATAAATAAATCATAAATAAATAAAATCTTAAAAAATGTGGGAAACAATTTCTTAAAAAATAATAAAATAAATAAAAAATCCTGCTTGGGATTCACTGGGTTTTCTGAGTCCAAGGACTTTGGGTCAGTGACCACTTCTCTAAACTTCTGCAAACTCTCAACCATTAGGACACTGAATATTGCCTCTGCCCCTCTGTGGTTTTTCCTTCTGCCGGCTGTTGCTCCGCTAGATCTCCTTGCCCCACCCCCCTACCCTGTGTCTCTTCATCTTTTTGAAAAATCTTTGTTGAGATATAATTCACATACCATACAGGTCACCTATTTCAAGCGAAGAATACAAAAGTTTTTTGTATGTTCACAGAGTTGTGCAACCATCCCTTCAACTGACGCCGGAACATTTCATCACCCCAAGAAGAAACCCCATGGCCATCAGCGGTCGCTCTCCATCTTCCCATCCCCCCAGCCCTTGGCAACCTCTAATCTGCTTTTTCTGTCTCTACGGATTTGCCTCTCCTGGATGTTTGAAATAAACGGAGTCATACAATATGTGGTCTTTTGTGCCTGGCTTCTTTCATTTAGCATAAGTTTCAAGGTTCCTCCCCGTTGTAGTGTGTATAAGCACTGCATTCCTTTTTATTGCCAAATACTATTCCCCTAGTATCGATAAATCGCATTCTGGACATCAGGGCGGTTGGGTTGTTTCTACTTTGGGGCTATCACGGATAATGCCGCTGCGAAATTTCATGTGCACATTTTCATGTGGATTTTTCCCTTCGCTTCTCTTGAGTAGATGCCTGGGAATGTGGTGGTACTAGGTGTAACCTTTAGAAGAGCTTCCAGAGGGTTTCCAGTAGAAACAGCATAGAGCACACACACCATTGTACATTCCCACCAGGAATGTGGAGCTAACTTCCTTTTCACCTGCTTGTCTCTCTGGACTTTGCTCCGGGCAATCGCTTCCATCTGTCTCCAGAGCACTCGCCGGTGTTGCCAGATCCTTAACCAGGCCATTCGTTTCCCAGGTGCAATGATAGTTTTTATTTCTGAAATCCTTCTTTAGTCCTCTTCTGCAATTTCCCTGAAAAATGTGATGGCTTCTTGCTTTTTCGTCATACTTTCAATAGCCTGTTTTCTTTTTTTTTTTTTTTAAAGATTTTATTTATTTATTGAGAGAGAGAGAGAGAGAGAGAGAGCGCACACGTGCACGCAAGCGGGGGAGGGGCAGAGGGAGAGGGAGAGAGAGAGAGAACTTTAAGCAGGTTCCACACTCAGCGCAGAGCCCGACGTGGGGCTCGAGCTCACTACCCTGAGATCATGACCTGAGCCGAAATCAAGAGTCAGATGCTTAACCAACTGAGCCACCCAGGTGCCCCCAGTTTTATTTCTTTGAACATTTGAAGAAGGCTTTTTTTTAATGGTTCATAACTGAAGTTTCTCTGGAACTTGAGTGTCTGCAGCTTTTATGGCTCTGAACCACAGTTTGCTTTTTCTGCTGACCCTTGCTCATGGTGGTTCATTTCCTGATGTGCTCTATGAGTTCCATAACTCGATTAGCGGGAAGCCTTCAAGGGCTGTGTCTGAAGTGCATTCCCTCCTGAGCTGCCTTGGCTTTGCCAGGCTTTGTGGAGCTCTACCAACGGGGACCACTTTGGATTACACCCTCAACTTCAAACTTTATGTGGCTTCTTGCTCCAAGCCCCTGGGAGTACAGCGCCATGCTGAGACATTCTCAGGGAGACGTTTATCTTCCTTCTTTTTCTGCTCTACTCAGAGCCGAGGCCAACGTAAGGAGGTCTTCTCCCTCTCACCCCCACAGCCCCCCAATTCTGTTGCTGTTTACTTACTGAGGATGTCTCTTTTCTGGGGGATCTCAGCACCCTGGGGGTTTCTGATCTGACCTTCCTCCTTGCTCAGGCCCAGAGCTTTGCTCCTGTTTGCAATGTGCTGCCCTCCCAGGGGTTCTTGGGGACAGAGACATCCCCAGGTCAAAGCCAGCTGCAGCCCTCCATGATTGTGTTTTCATTTAATGCAGAATTTCAAATATACGTAAATATACAAAGAACAATGTGACGACCCCAGTGAACATTTCAATTAGTTCAGTGAAGTAATGACACAGCCAACTTTGAAACCCACTTACCCTCGGTATGGTTTGGAAGCAAATTCTAGACATTATGCTGTTCCATCTGAAACTACTTTGGTATGCATCTCCAAACAATGAGAACTCTTTTTTTTTTTTTTTTAAGATTTATTTATTTATTTATTTATTTGACAGAGAGAGACCCAGCGAGAGAGGGAATACAAGCAGGGGGAGTGGCAGAGGGAGAAGCAGGCTCCCCACTGAGCAGGGAGCCCGACGTGGGCTTTGATCCCAGGACCCCAGTATCATGACCTGAGCCGAAGGCAGACGCCTACCGACTGAGCCACCCAGGCGCCCCCAAACAATGAGAACTCTTTAAAAATATGGCCTTAACGTCTGCATTCACACACCAAAAATTTAAAATAATAATCTCCTAGTATCATCAGTATTTACACCTCTGCTATAATCAGTGTTCAACTTCCCAGTTGTCTCAAAAATATTAATATGGCTTTCTTTTTATTTTCGGCCTGGAAGATGTCCCCTACTGTCCCGCCAACTCCACCATGCCTTAAAAAAAAGTTTTTTAAAATTAATATTGTCTCAGTATTTTTACGTGCTCTGTATTAAGAGGTGCTATCTGGATATCTAGCTTGTCATTCTGCCAGAAACAGAAGCTTCTGACTACAATTTTGCTGTAAAAATGTCATCTCAGGAGCACCTGGCTGGCTCCGTTGGTTGAGCCTGCGACTCTTGTAAGTTGGAGCCCCGTGTTGGGTGTAGAGATCACTTAAAAATAAAATCTTAAAAAAAAAAAAAAGGTCGTCTCCACATGTATGCCTGGGAAAAAAAAGACTAGAAGGAAATAAATAACAGTGCTAACAGCAGTGAGCTCTGTCATGAGATTATATATGATTTTTCTTGTCTTCTTTATCCTTTCCTGTCTGCAATGAGCATGAACGAATTCTATAATCAGAATACAAAATAAATCCCATTAATTTTCTAATTGAAACCATAAGCACCGCCTCTGAAACTGGGCTCCTCTCTCTTTGACTTTTAGCCTCACTGACACCAGCCTTACTGTAATGATCATAGGGCTGCCCCAGGCCACTTGCACGTTCCTCAGTCTATTGAGGCTGGCAAGGGATGGGGTGGGGGTCCTGACTGCATCCCCCCTCCACACCTGCCCATTGTCTTGCCTTTGGCTGAGGGTCCTGAACCAGTGGGGAGGGGGCAAGGCAGACCAACAGTGGAGCTCTACCTAGAGTTTTTCCCAGGAAATCCAGCAAACCTGCCCAGGGCAGACATGCGGAAGGACAACCATCAAAGTGTCCATCAGCAGCTCCCACCTTGGTTGAGGGGATTTGGGAGGAAATTAACCTCCCTGACCCTGCAGAGGTCACTTGGACAGCCTTCGGTGCAGGTTTGTGCAGGACTTGGAGGGTGCCACCCCCACCCCCACCAATCCCATCTCCTGGGCCCCTTGGCTGATGCAGGCAGTGGCTCCAGACCAACCTCTCTGAGCCTGTTTTCTCACCACAAAATGGAGACACCTCTGCCTGCAGGGGTGACATGGATGCTCAGTTGCTGTTATGGATCTCTAGATGTGTAGGTCCCCAGTGTGGGCCGAGAAACAACGTGCCCTGCTTGTGATAGTCGTGGGCCGACCAGGGAGACTCCGAGCAGCCCTGCCCTGAAGGGCACCTACCCAGGTGTTATGAGGTTGCAGCCTGGACGCCCAGGACCCCTCCTCCAGGCACATGCAGGAAGCCCAGCCCCGTCCTTGCTGCTGAATCCCCCCGGGGGATCTCTGAACGCTGCTGGTGACATTTTATGTGCACTACCTGGTTATCCTTTCTTCCTTTCTTTCTCTCTCTCTTTCTTTCTTTCTTTCTTTCTTTCTTTCTTTCTTTCTTTCTTTCTTTCTTTCTTTCTTTCTTTCTTTCTTCTCTCTCTCTCTCTCTCTCTCTTCCTCCCTCCCTTCCTTTCTTTCTTTGGATTCTTTCTACCAAACCCCTTTAGTAACTAATGTGAGCCTTAGGTGTTCAGGTAAGATTTTTCCAGGTCTGGCTACCTGGTTATCTTCATCCCCAACACAGCCAAGCCAGCAGCTACTATTAACTGAGCACCTTAGCACCGACTAGAAAACTGAGGACCCCGGAGGGCGGGGGGTTCAATAATTTGCCCAAGTGGCCATTCCAACAGCGTCCGCTGATCCCGGAGCCCGCGTTCTTTCCTCTTATCTTGACAGCATCTGGTGTGTGCGGTGTTTCTCTGGGAGGTCGTCTTGGCAAGTGCGCTTTCTTTCCCCAGCGCCGGGGAAGAGCCAGGCCGGGCAGGATGCTGCTGCCCCCTCCTGGCAGCACGGCTCATTGCAGGCCCGAGGACCCGGAGCGCCCGGAGCACCGAGATGCCTCCTCAGTCAACCCTCACTGGCCTCAGCGGCTTCTCCCCAGAAAGGACGCAGAGCCCGGTGGAGACGAGAAGTAACGGAGTCTGCAGTTCCATCCTTGCTCACTGAGGAACCTCAGTCAAGTCACCTACGGTGAAACCGACAGTTTCCCCCACTGTAAAATGGGCATAAATGAGACCTTCCTTGAAGGGCTGTTAGGAGGCAAGGAGCTCAGCGGGCCTCCGGGAGAGCCTGCCCTGCAGCCTCCGGCGCAGGGAGAGCATTGAGAAGGCCTGTGGTCCGCTTCCTCCTTGCAGGGAGAAAACAGTGTGGTACAAAATCTGCAGCACTTTGTTGACTGTGAGGCGGGGGGGTGGGGGCACATCAAAGGCGCCGGGTGCCCTTGCCCACTGCCCGCTGTGATCTTTGGTCAGAGAATTACGGAAAAGCAGGAAGGACGCGTGATCCTGGCCTGGGAGAGGACACTGGCAAGAGGCACGCCCCCCTGGCCTGGCACCCCCAAGCTGCAGGCTCTCAGCCTCCCCTGCTGCACCCGATAAGGGCTGAGGGCCAAGGCCCAGAGAGGCGCAAGCAAGCCCAGGGTCTCGCTCGCCGGCTTTGTGAGGGGTTCCGTGGCCTTACTGCCCCGACGCTCCAGCAAGTGTATCTTTCGGCTCGAAGCTATCCTGCTGACCCTCTGAGGCCGCTCCCCCCAGAGCCTCGGCAGGGGGAGGGAGAAGCCTTCATGGGACTAGTAGGGACCCAAGACCCCCTGGGCGTGCCCTCAGCCACAAACAGCCCTGAGACCCGCACCCTCCCCCACCTGGTCCCCGCAAAGCCTCCTGTCCTGGGCGCCTTCCTTGACTTTCCTTCCCATCACCGCTCCTGGGGTGTCTACGTCCCAGGATCCCACTGGGAGGGAGTGTGTCCTGCAGCAAGGAAGGGGTTGAGACCCATCCCCCGGCTAGGCTCCTGGAGCGCCCTGAGGGGACAACGCACAGTATTCCAGCAGTGCAGAGCCCTCATTAGGGGGAATGCCCTGTCTGGATCCCTGCCCCTACAGCCTGCCTACCTCCAGATCCCCTTCCCCTCCGCACCGCAAAAATCAGCTGCGCCTGGCCCCAGACCTGAGTGTCACCATTCCACGCACACACGCTGTCTCCTACCGGGGGCACCAGCCTCTCCACGGCTGCCCGTCCCAGCTGACCCTCGGTGAGGGCATAGTTCACCCGGTTCACCCTCGCTGGTGGCTGGCGGGGGCCTCCTGCACACGGAGTTTCTGTAGCACCCACTTACTCCTCACCGCCCTCTGTCCCCCTCTTGAGCCCCCTCGGCCTCACCCAGGGGCCATCACGCCCGCAGAAGGGCAGCAGCTAGACCCAGAGAGCCAGGCGCTGGGAGGACTAACCAGCCTGGAGGATCCGAGCCTGGCCGGTGGCGAGGGGATGGATGCCAGCAGGAGAGCACGCTCCAAACCTGGGGCCTGGTAGAAACAGGAGCCATGGGGCACTGGGGAGCCAGAGAGGGTTTATGTGTAGGGAGGGCCACAATCAGATGGGCATTTCAGGACCATCGGGCTGGTTATGCTGGCAGCCAGACTGCAGTGGAGAGAGCCCGGGGGCCCGTAGCTAGCCGTGGAGATGGAGAAAAGTGGCACAGCGGAGGGCCAGGCCAGCAGCAGGAGGGGCTGGGACTGGGAGAGGGGTGTCACAGAACGGGGGTGCGAGGTGACTCAAGGAAGCACTGGAGGGAGGCCTGGGGTGGAGGAAGCTGCAGAATCGAGAAGCAAGATATAGCAGGAACGGGCTTTGGGGTCGGCAGTGGAAGATCACGGCCGGGGCAGGATCGAATGAGCAGGAGGTGGGCTGGAGAGGCTTGACAGCTGAGGGCCACAGAGAGGAAAGAATGAAGGGGAATGGTGACTGGGTCGTGCTTTCCTAAGAAGGCAGCCCCTCGCTCCAGGTTGCACGCTGAGCCAGTGGAGCTGGAAGCGGGGGGGCGGGGGGGGGGTGTCGGGTCCTGGTGGGAGGCGAGTTCCCCGGGGAAGGAGAGGTGATTGGTGCAAGGAAGGGGATTAGCCTGGCAGGAGGAGGACCACGGCAGAGCCAGGAGGCCTGGGTTCAAATTTTAGCCCGGCCATTTTCCAGCTGTGTGACTCCGTGCGGGTGCCCTGCCCGTTCTGAGCGGTGGTGTCTCTCTTGAGGGGTGGAGATATTGTGGGACTTTTCACCCCAGCGTTGCCTGATATTGAAGACCTCAAACAAAACAGGAAGCGCCATCCTGCCTGGGGCTCCAAGCTCTAGGGGACCCCCCCCCCACCCCCTCCAGGCTGCCCATCCCCCATCGTGGGCATGCTCCCTGCCCCCCACCCCACCTTTGACCCCGAATCCCTGCTGCAACAACACAAGGCACAGAGTCCAGGCTGTGTGCGCGGCTCCCCCAGACCTACCCTCCCACCTGCTGCTGTCACCTGGGGCAGAGGTCTGGTGAGCTCACCTGACTCTTGTTACCAGGCTCCAACGCAGAACTCCAACCAATCCAAGAAGTTCTACGCAGCACTGCCTTCCTGATGTTACGAAGGTGGGTTTGTCCAGCGGGAGGATAGAACACTCAGTGTCCCATAGTCTGTGGGCTCATTTATAACTTCTTGTTTTTCAGTGACTACCTGTAATTTTATTACCTAGATTCTAAATTTGCTAAGGTTTTGCCACATTGCCAAAAATATAAATATTGAGGACAGTTGTGGACAATATGGTGTTTCTCCACTGAATAGTTTGGAAGAGATCTCCTAGGAAAACTCTCCTACAAACACATAGTCTGTCACATCCAAAAAAAAAAAAAAATGCTCATGGAGTGCCTGGGGGGTTCAGTGGGTTAAGCATCCCCCTCTTGGTTTCGGCTCCCCGCTCAGCGCGGAGTCTGCTTCCACCTCTCCCTCTGCCCCTCCCCCTGCTCGTGAACCCTCCCGCTCGCTCTCTCTCTCAAATAAGTAAATAAAAAAATTTTTAAATGCTCATAATTTTTAATGTCAAAATTATTTTTTAAGCAGGATATCATCAGCCAGGATATCTCTTTTGTCTCTTTTTATTCAGGAAAATCCCTCTCCTTAAAAAACAAATCCGACATCCACGAGTTCAAGAGGGATTTTCAACTTTTAGGTGGCAGGCACAGTGTAAGGCCTGCTTTGCACTTTTGCCCTGGGTCCCCCATGTGCTTAGGGTCAGGGCCTTGCAGAGGGGAGCTTGGTTCCACCGGCCCTAGGGCAATCCACTTGTTCCCGTATGCCTGGGACCTTCCCAGTTTAAGCTCTGAAAGTCCCGAGTTCTGGGAACCCGTCGGTGCCAGGCAAACTGGGATGGCTGGGCACCTAACTAGCCCACTGCCCAGTGAAAGCATAGAAGAGGAGAAGGCAGAGTGAGAAGAAAGAGAGGTTCTGAGGTGGGTCCCTTTCATCTCAAGACCTGACAAAAGGGGCTCCAAGGAACCAGGGGGACATATGTCCCTGGAGCTGGGTCTGTGTCTGGTGCTTGCTCCATGCCTGATAAATTAAAGGCCAAGGCCATTGCTGTGGCTGCCTGGCCAGCCACAGAACTGGGCAAAGTCATGTGTCCAGGGGTCAGATGGCATCCGAGAAATAGCCAAGGTGCCCACAAAGAGCCCGAGAGGGAAAGAATCAACATTTGGAATCCCTAAACCTACAGGCCCCCAGTCAGGCCACAGGGACGCCTGTCTGTCCCCCCACCCCAGCCCTTTCCCGCCCCCATGTCCCTCCCTCCCCCTGCTCCAGCCTTGAGGAGGAGAGCAGAGGCCAACTGGCCCTCTCCCGCTTTGGCTCCCCTGCCCCCAGCCCCGTCTAGCTGGAGGAAGGGAGAAGTAGTGACTTTTTTTGTTAAGATTTTATTTATTTATTTGACAGAGAGAGACCCAGCGAGAGAGGGAAGACAAGCAGGGGGAGTCGGAGAGGGAGAAGCAGGCCTCCCACGGAGCAGAGAGCCCAACGAGGGGCTCGATCCCAGGACCCCAGGATCATGACCTGAGCCGAAGGCAGCCGCTTAACGATTGAGCCACCAGGCGCCCCAGAAGTAGTGACTTTGAATAAACTTTAGTTTTGATCGTTAAGCCGGAACTGGAATTGCAGCTGCTAACCAATGCTGTTTTGGGGACCCAAAGTGACCCAAGGACCTCACTGCCCCCGAGAGTGACCAGGGAGTTGTGGCAGCTGCCTCAGTTTCCCCCCAGGTGTGTGGGCCCAGGTGCTTTCTGCCCTCACTGGTGGAGTCCTCCGTGTTCAACTAAGTGCCCGTCGCGTTCCTGGCCCCGGGTGAAAGCCAGGTGCATGTGAACCACTGTGCATTTCAAAACAGCTCCTCAAGGTCACGGATGACCAGCCATCTGCTGGGTCCAGTGGACAAGTCTCCATCCCCAGGCTTCTCGTCTCAGCAGCTGCCACACTTGGCCCCGGCCCTCCACTCACTTTCTCCCTGGCTTCTGGGAGCCCCTCTGTCCTGGTCCCCTCACCTCTGAGCTTGGAGGCCCCAACATGCCACCTTGGACCTCTTTCTGCTAGGATGCTTCTCCAGGATCGCGGCCTTAACATTGAAGATTCCCACCTTTCTGTGCCCAGCCCAGCCCTCCTCCCTGAACCCCAGACTCTCTCATTCTACTCCTCCGCTGGGAAGTAAATAACTGAGCTAGACAAGTTCAAGGCAGGATGCCACTCCCTGAGCCTGGGGTCTCTTGCCTTTCATTCAGCAACACTTACAATCTCAGCCCAGCCTTGCAGGTGCTCAAGCCAAAGGCTTTGACAGCATCCTTGATTCTTGCTCTTCATGTCCTCTCTCCCCTCAGAGAGACTCAGAATCCAACCACTTCTCATTTTCTCCACTGCCGCCAACCAAGTTCCCACTATCTTGAACTTGGACCCCTGCAGTGGCCCCTCCACTGGCCTGCTTGGTTCCTCTCCTGCCCCTGCTGCCTATTTCCTGCATAGTAGCTGACAGATTCCATGACATGGAAATCAGATCCTATGCTCCCTCTGCTCCTGGCCCTCTGGGGAGCCCCCTCTCACTCAGGGAGGTGAGGGCCTCCAAGACCCCACAGAGCTGGCCCACTCCTCTCTGACCTTGGCTCTCCCTGCTCGGCTCCTCTGGCCCCTCACAGTGCCTCTGGGCCTTTGCACCGGCCTTCCCTGCTGGCTGCAAGGCTCACTCCCTCCCTTCTTCCCGTCAACAGATGTTGCCAACAGATGCTGCCTTCTGTACCCCTTGACCCTCTTACCCTGCTTTATTTTTTCCAGAACAGGCATTACCATATGACTCCCTAGAGCACAGGTGGGAAACGTGTGTAAGAGAGCAGATAGCAAATATTTTAGGCTTTGCAGGCATACCATCTCTGTTGCAACTCCTCGACCTTGCCCTTGAAGACAGTTGGGGGATGGTACCCTGGACAAACCATTACCTCTCTGACCTCAGTTTCCTTCCCTGTAAAATGGGTTTGAGAAAATTAGGGTCTGTAGTAATCGCCTGTGGCTGTTGTAACAAACCATAGACTGGATGTCGTAAAACAGCAAACAGCGGAAGCGTATTCTCTCGCAGCCTGGAGGCCAGAAGTCGGAGATGCAGGTGTAGGCAGGGCTGCACTCCCTTCTGAGGCTCTGGGGGAGGATCCTTCCTGCCTCTTCCGCCTTCTGGGGGCTCCAGGCGCGCTCCTGGGCTCGTGGCTGCGTCCCTCACACCTTTGCCTCTGCGGTCACACAGGTTTCTCCTGCTCTTTCTCCTCCTCTTCTGTCTCAAATCACCCTCTGTCTTTCTGGTATAAGGACAACTGTCACTGGACTTCGGGTCCACCCGGATAATCCAGGATGATCTCTTCATTTTATGATCTTTAACTTAATGATACCTGCAAAGACATTTTGTCCAAGTAAGCTAACATTCCCAGGTTAGGGATTGGGAATGCGGATATGTCTTTTTTTTTGGGGGGGGGCACCATTTAACCCACTACAGACGTCTTTAAAGTGCCTTAAAAGGAAAACGAAACTGGAACATCAGCTTCTTAATCTGTAGCAAAAAGAAAATGAGATGGGCCAGACGCTTGTGTGGCTCGGTCAAGAACATGGTCCCCAAGGACGCAGCCCACACGGCTGCCAAGCCATCAGGAGGGCTGGAGCTCAGGGCTGCAGAAGGTCAGGGCTGGTGACAACTATCAGAGGGAGTGGGGGAGGTGGGGAGGTGACACTGAGTGGGCCCCAGCACGTCCATCTTCCTGCCCTGTCTGGGGCCCATGTTAATCACGATTCACATTCAGGCAGGGCTTTAAAGTCTAAAGAGCATTTTTCTGAGTCTCCTCTCATTCGAGATTCATGTCAGCACCGACAGATAAGAAGTCCATCAGATAGCACCAATCCCATTTTATGAATGAGGACGCTGAGGCTCAGAGAGGTAAAGTCCAGCTGATTCCGTAGCCACCATGCCCGCTACCATCTAAGCCTTCCACTGCCCACTCCCACGCGGCAGTGGCCGCCTTCCCTCGCCTGCCCCTGGCGCAGGTTGCTGGGAGGCGGTGGTGCAAGGGAGAGGCTGGTGGGGCCCAGTGACATCCCCACTGCGTGCCTCTACCGAGGAGCCCTTGGAAGGATGCTTGGGGCTCGGAGAGCCCAGGAACACTGGGAACCCAGTGCACACCTCTGATCACAGTGGCTGGAGGGCTCTCGTGCCCAGAATAACTCTCTCCAGAGTCAGCATGTTCCAGGTTGGGAGGGAAACCAAGAAGGCACTTTCCCCCAAGTGTCATGGGGCTGAGATGTCATCCTCCGATGGGCCCTAAATGGACCCCAGTTGAGCCCCTGTCCCCGGAAACGATTAGACCCGACAGGTGCCGAGCCCCGTTACCTCACTGGGACGGAACTTGCAACTGAGGGGTGAGTTGAGAGTGAACGCTTCCAAACGGGAGGCCTAAGAAAAGGTCGGTGGTGTGATGAGCTGTGACAGGCAGTCCTGTGGGGAAGTGGGAGCTTAGCACCCTCTCCGGTTGCTTCTCACATGAGGGAGGAGTCTAAAAATTACTTCCCTCGTGACGCCGGAATCCTGCAGAATCAAATAGGGACCGTTCTCATGTGTTCTCTGCAAACGACTTTTCTAAAGTTCTGATAGGAGTCAGGCAACCTAGGATCTTGTTCTGATGCCTCGAAACCTGGGGCTCAGTCCTTTCTTTCTTGGCGGGGGGCGGTCTCCGGAGGCTCCTGAACCTTTGGCATCTCAAGAGGCAGCACAGGAAAGTGCGGGGCACGCCCAGAGCCGCTGCCGGCCCGCCATCCCGAGCCGGTCATGGTGTCTTCTGGGTTGACTGAGTTCTCCCGCTCTGAGAGTCAAGCTTTCCATCTCTCTCCTGGAGAACAAAGAATCTCAATGTCTCTCTGTGTGTCCTTTTATTCTGGTTCATTCCCCTTTTAATCATTCGTATAACCGGGTATAGGGTCTTCAGCCTCTCTCTATTCCTTCTCAGCTCTAGAACCTTGATTCGAACTTTGGACCAGCTGCTGCTGCAGGTGTCCCCTTAGAGGAGCCCCTGGGGCTCTTCCCCAGTGCCTTTAGCGAGTCCCATTAGCTTTGCCTAAAGCATGCTGAACCCAGTTCCTTCTTGCCATTCGTGAGCATCCTGCCCCCCTCATCAGGCCAAGCCACCATCTCTCCCGGCTGCCATGAAACCCATATGCTGACCAGTCTCCCGCATCCCATCTTCTCTCCTGTCCTGTCCCTAGTCAGCAGCCAGAGTGCTCTTTTTATGAACATAAGTCAGAGCTTTTCACTCCATTCTGTCATTCAACAAACATTTACTGAGCACATACTGTATCCTGGTCTAGACACAGGGGATACACACGGAACAAAACAAAGGAAAATCTCTGTTCTCTGGAGCTCCCATTCTAGTGGAGGGCAGAAAAGTAAGTAAACAGTATGTCAGATGTTGGTCAGAGCCAAGGAGAAAAGTAAAACAAAGAAATGGAGCGGAGAGTACCTGCCGGGGCGGGTGGTGGAAGGGATGTGATTTACTATTTTCAAAGGGGGTCAGGGAAGGCCTGGCTGAGGAGCTGAAGATGTGCGGGAATAAATCAGGTGGATAACTGCGGTAAAAGAGTACCAGCAGAGAGAAGAGCTAGTGCAAAGGCCCTGAGGCAGGAGTGTGCCTGGTGTGTTTGAGGACCAGCAAGGAGACCTCTGTGGCTGGAGCAGGGTGAGGAAGAGGAAGGACAGTGCATTAGGAATCGGAGAGATAAAGGGACATATGTGGCCGGATCAGGCCCTTAGGTGCCATAAGGCCTTTGGCTTCTCTTCTGATTTGGGAGTCAGCAGATTCTTGAGCAGATGAGAGAATGTGATCTGTCTTGTTTCAACAGGCTCACTCTGGATGCTGGGAGAGGAGGCTGATGAGGGTCATGGCAGGAAGTGGGAGACTCGTTAGGGTGTGGGAGGTGTTGGTAGTGGGGGGGCTACAAGAACTGCACCCGGCCCCAGGAGAGGCAGCAGGACGGGCTACTGGAGCCGTGCATGGGGCCTGCCTGAGGAACAGCCAGGGTTTTTGCTACTTAAACCCCTGTAATGGCTTCCCGTTGCTCTTGTGATAAATTCTTGACACCTTTTCCAGGTCCGGTATGCACTGGCCCTGGCTAGCTTCTCCTAATTCAGCACTGCCCCCTTCCACCCGACCTGCAGCTTCTGCAGCCTTTGGGCTTCCTCCCACGAGTCCAGCATCCAGGCAGGCCCCTGCCCAGGGCCTTCACCCTTTGATGCTGTCTCCACCTGAACTGCTCTTCCCACAGCGCACCTGTTTCTGAGTTGTGGCTCGAATATCCCCACTCCCTAAGTCACAATGTCCCAAGACTTTGCAGCCCAACACCATCCACTTTTCATGGCAACCCTTGTAGTCTGTTAGTGGTGTTTTTGGTTTTCTGTTTTAAATGTTTCTGTCTCTTGTTTTATTTTATTATTTTATTTTATTTTATCTTATTTTATTTGTCTCCCTCTCTAGAACATAAGCCCCAGGAGGACAGAGACTTCTGCCTGACCATTAGCTTTGTAAAGCTGTCCCAAACACATGAGGAATGTGCATATCCTCCAGTATGTGGTTGCACATGTGAACTATAGCTCTCTCAGCACCTGTGAGGTAGGCATTGCTATACCTATTTTATAAGGGAGGAAAGACTACCGGAGAGGTTATATTTAGACCTGCCCAAGGGCACACCTGGTTCTAGGAAGCAGCAGAGCCAGAGTTTGAACTTGGGCCCACCAGTTCCAGAGCCGGTGCTTTGCCCCCTCCCAGGCCCTCCTGTGGCCTGAGGCTTCAGAGCTGAGCTGCCTGCTCAGATGGGCAGAGCTGGAAGGATGGGGGAGCTCGGGTGCATGCTGGCTCTACGAACCAAAGGTGAGGGCTGCCATCCTGGAGCAGCTTTCTGCCTCAGAGGGCCTAGAAGCATATTTGGAAGAAGAGCGCGTCTGCTGCTCAGTGCTCGTGCACTGTAATATAGAGGGCATATATTTAGTGTAAAAAAATAACCTCAAGCTCACCCCCACTCTCAGCTACTGCAGCTCCCGCCTCTGCCCATCATCCGCTTCTGTCCCTGCCTGGACCGCCTCGCCGTCGCCCTCCTCTGCCCTCCCGGGCGCCCTCGCCGGTGAGAACAGGTGTCTTGGGGCTGCCCCGCGCGACCGGACCCTGCCAGGGTGGCTGCGGTCTCGGGAAAGCGCACAGACCTGGCTCCGAGCTTCCGACGCCATAACTGCCCCGCGGTCTGCTCTTCCCACGCCCCGCCCCCTGTGCCTCAGTTTCCCCGTCGGTAACGGCAGGGGCCTTGCGGCTCTACAGGTGACACACCTGCTTCCGGGACTCGATCGGCCCCGGAGGGCCGCCCCCCCCCCCCCCCCCCCCCCCCCGGACTGTCAAGCCCGCGCCGCCCCCGCGCGCCCCCGGGGAGCCCCCGGGGAGGCGGGGGCGCGGGGAGGGCCGCGGGCCGGCTCCGGGGGGCGCCCGCGGGAGGGCGCGGCGGCGCGGGGGGCGGAGACGCGGCGCGGCTTCCGCTCCCGCGCCTCCTCCCTCCTCCCCCGCCGTCCTGGTCCGCAGCGCCCGAGGGGGGGAGGCGGCAGGCGCCGGGAGCCGCGCGAGGAGCTGCCGCCGCCGCCGCGCCATGGAGCCCGAGTGAGCGCGCGCGGGCCCGCCCGGCCCCGGACAACATGGAGGCGGCGCCGCCGCGGCTGCTGCTGCTCGCGCTCTGCTGCAGCCTGGCCCCCGCCGCGGGTAGGTGGGCGCGGGCCGCGGGGACAATGGCCCCGCGGCCAAGTGCGCGGCGCGCGGAAGCGACTTTGCAAGTTGGGGGCGAGTTGGGGCGCGCGCCGCGGGTGCCCGCCGCCCCCCGCCGCCCGGGGGCCGCGCGCGGGCCCTTTGTCTCGCCCGCCCGGGCCCCTCCCGGGAAGGCCGGGCCCCGTCCCGCGTCCCGGGCCGGCGAGGAGGGCGCGCAGGCGGCGCCGACCCCGCCAGGTGCGGCGCGGGCGGGTCCTCACCTGCCCGCGGCCCGGGGCGCGCTCCGAAGTGCGGCCGCGTGTAGCCGGCCGGGCGAGGCCGCGCCGGGACCGTGTGGACCCCGGGCGGCGGGCCGGCGCAGAGCGGGGACTTTCGGCCCAGAGACAGGCCTCGCCGCCCTGCGTCGGGGACTCTTCGGCGAGCCCGTTTCCGATGGCCGCGCGGCAAGCCCCGAGAACTGATTTAAGTTGCAGAGAAAGTTCTCAGATCGGGCGCCGGGCGGCCTGGCCTGTTGCGCTGCCCCCTTTCATCTGCGAGGCTGTCGGTTTCCAAGCGGACCGACACCTGCCAGGTGTCCGGAGGACCCGTCTGGTCGCCGGGCCCCCACCCCCACCCCCCCGCAGTGGCCCCGGGCCGGTGTCCACGCCAGGGGTGGCCTCGTGGGGCCGCCGCGCGGGGTGACGTGGTCGCAGAGCACGGCGTGGTCGGGAGGCGCGCTGGTGCCCTCACTCGTGCACAGCCTTTGGGAGATCGAGGGCTGGGGACCTTTCTCTCCAACTTTTGGTGTGTCCCAAGGGGTGGAGTTGAGGTCGGGAGGACTCAGGAAACCTAAGCGCGTTGTGAAACGCTACACATGTTCTTTTAATTTGGAGATTGCCATGTGGTTTTGAAGCAGATCTCTTGCTACCTAAATCATTCTCTTCGGATGTGAGTGTTTTGTTTTTCTGGAGTGTGGCTGGCCAAACTGGACAGGGCCACAGAGCCCTGGGCTCCCCGGGACGCCGTTCTGCTGCTGGTAGCAGATTTTTGGGGGCTGCTGGTGGTGGTGGTGGTGGGTAGCTCAGGTCCCTTTGTCTGGGCCTCTTTAAGGCGAACAGCTGTCTCCCTGAATATTTCCAGTGTGGGACATTGCAGGGAGGTGTCCTGGCCAGGCGCTGTGGTCTCGTTCCCGGCGCTGCGGCCCCTTCCTTGAGGTTTGGGGGGCGTAGAGCAGATAGTTTCCCCAGGTCCCTTTGCCTCCCAGCCCAAGCCTCCAAATGTTGGCGGGTTCACCCCAAATTTATCTCCCTCGGGAGCGTGTTTACATTTCTCGGCTATGTCTAATAGCAGCAAAACAAGGTGACGACAAAACAATGACAGTATCTGGGCAGTTCAGGCCAACGCGCTGCTTTTCTTTCCGGAAATGCCTGGATCACGGAGGCAAAAGGTTTTTTTTGTTTTTTTGGGGGAAGATGTTTGTTTTAAAGGTGGAGTTTCTCAGCGGGCTATGTTGCTTTTCACTTGGTTGCTGTTTTGGATTTCCTGTACCTTTCGGGGTGACGTTGCTGGAGTCGAATGCCTGTCGTTTTGTGGTTCGAGCCCCTAAGGAGAAGGAATCACATCTGTGGAGTTCAGTCGTGTAGGAGGCAAAAATAGAGTTGATTATTTTAACATTAGGAAGCATGTCAACAGCACCGGCTAATGTGGCAATCCAGTCCTAAAATGGAAGGAGGAGGCGAACTCCTTCTGCACAACTGCTTTGACTGTTCTTGATATGTTCTGCCCCTGATTTCTATGTTAGATTTATGCATTGGTCCGGAGTGGAGCCAGTAAGTTGGTAGCTAATTATTTTTTCTGATTGCTTCCTGTTGCAATTTGAAGCTGTGAGCCCACGGAAATGCCTTTGTTTTAGTGGTCCCTGTGCTGGGAATGGCCTTCCCCAGCTCCACAGGCCCAGGCCTCTCCCCTCTGGCCCCACAGCACTTGCTACAGGACCACCTGTCCAGGACCCTCCCTTCACCCCTCTGCCCCCCTCCCCCCAGCAAGGGTGGTTCCTGCGGATGCCTACTGCCTGGCCCACTGGAAGGGCCCAGCAGGTGGGTGCGGAGTTAATAACTAAATGCTGTGTGGAGTCCACTGAGAGAGGTCTCCCCCCTCCCCCCTCCCCACCCCCGGTTTTCAAAGCAGGGCCCACGTGCTTTTAGCCCTCCCTGTTCAAATCCAAGAATTTACCCCGACAACCCGTACGATCCCACATTTGCTGTGGAGATCCTGTCGCATTTGGAACCCATTTAATTTCAGCGGCACTGTATCACCACTCAGGCATTTAGCAGAATTTGCACACTGCTGTGGGGGGGGGCGGGTGGTGGTGGTGCAGTCAGGTGAGGAGGACTCAGCATGGCTGCTTGCCCTGCAACTTGGGCTGAGAATGGGGGCTCTGGGGTCAGACCAGCCTGGGTTTCCATGCTCAGGAGCTGTTCAACTTTGGGTGACTTACTTAGCTTTTTTGCATCCGGTGTCTTCCCCTGATCCCCCCCTACCCCGGGCCGTTCGGGGGCATGAAGTGTTATGCGTGAAACCCTTCGCACCATCCCCGGCCTGGGTGTGGGACCAGGGGTAACCGAAATACAGTGCCTCTTGTGTAGTAGGGTCTTTGATCTTTCTGGCCTAGAGGTCCAAAAGCTCTGGATTTTTCTTCTGCATGCGACCTTGGCTATCTAGTCCACTGTCCTGACTCATTTATTGCTGCATCATTGGTGGGGGCTCTTGAGGTGATTAGCAGCAGGACAGAGCCCGAGTACCAGGGGCTAACGTCAGCCTTGGTGCGTGGAGGAGCTTGAGCATCCAAGCCCACCTCGTGGGCCTCACTTTTCTCTTCTGTAAAACGGGATAATAATACTTCCTATCACTCAGTGAGTTAACACCTGCCTGGCACCCTGTCAGGTCTTACCATTGCTGCTATTACTCTTTGGCCCCTGGTGCCGTGTGACGTGTGGGGACAGAATGGCAGATGAGGTTGTCAGGATGTTCTGTGTCGACGGGAAGATAGGCGGACAGAAGCCGTTTGGGCGGCTGTGGGAGAGGTGGGCCCCAGGGTCTCTCCCTCACGGTCCCAGAGTCCTGTCTTCAACCATCAGGTGGTCTCCTCCAGTGAAAGAGGCCAGATCACCATGCAGAGTCTAGATGTGCTCCAGAAGGCGATGGAAGCTTCTGGAAGAATTTAGTCAGGAGTAGGAAATAGGAAATGCAGGCTGGAGTTGTCAGGCCTGTCCTAGGTGAAAGGTGTTGAATTGATTTTTTTTTTTTTTAATCGAGGTGAAAATCACGTAATATAAAATGAACCTTTCGAAAGGATACAGGTCATTGGCATTTAGTACATTCACTATGCTGTGCCACTGCCACCTCAATCTAGTTACAAACATTTCTGTCTCCCCAAAATAACACCCCACACCCATTAAACAAGAGCTTCCCATTCCCCTGCCATCAGCCCACTTTCGGTCTCAGTGGGGTTGCCTGTTCTGGATGTTTCTATACACGGCGTCATATGATACGTAGGCCGTCTGTGTCTGGCGGCTTCTGTCACTGAACCTCAGTGTTTTCTAGGTTCGTCCACGCTGTAGCGTGTGTCCCTGCCCCTTTCCTTTTCGATGCTGAGCAATATCCATCGTAGGGTCAGAGTGCATTTGGCTTATCCACTCACCCGTCAATGGACCGACCTTGGTTGGGGCCTTCTCTGCAGGCACGAGCTGCAGGCCGTGCCGTCCGAGTGGGGTTTGGAACGGTGGACGCCGTTTGAAGCTGGGCTGGGCGCGAGCAGATTTGTCCTTAGATCTGCGTCTCGGTTCAGAGACGTGAGAGCTGGTGGCCGAGGCTGGGGACAAGCAGAGGGCTGGTGCTGGCCTCCGGGAGGAGGTCTGCTGGGAGGTGGGCTGCGTGCCGTGTTCAGTACTGCCAAAGCCCTGGGAGACACTGGACATTTGTGGCTTGTGCGGTTTCTCGGACAGTCACTTATCATGTGCTCAGCACGGGGAGGCTCTGCTGGGGGTGAGGGGCTGCGTCCCGGGCTTGCTGGCATACTTGTCCGGAGAGCAGTGCTATGTCTGCCGCGAGGCAGGCCCCCTGGGGGGGCTGTCCTGGGGACAGCGTGGGTCCCAGGGCTGACCTGTTGAGGCGGCTGCAGGTCTGGCCAAGAGCCGACCCCAGGGTCCTGCCTGCTACTCCGTCCTGGTCTCTGCTTTCTCTGGCGAGTGGTTTGCTAGCTCGTGGCCTCAGGTTCCTCGTCTGCAAAAGTGGGATGTGACGTCTGGCTTGTGGGGTTCAGTGAGCCAGTGTCCGTGAGGAGGGACCAGGAGGCTCTTCCCTCAAGACAGGCCTCAGTGGGAAGGACACCAAGAGGTCCTGCTCCAGGTGTCCAGGTTGCCTTGTCAGTGTGCTAGACGGCACGATCAGAGGCAAGGTTGAGAGGCCCCCCCCCCAGTGGGGGGCCAGGAGTGCTGAGACCTGTCGGGGGTCTGGGTTTGGCGCTGGCTTGTCCCTGGTAGCCCTGAACCTGTCTAGAGCTCCAACCAGGAGCAGACCTGGCTGCTGACGCTTCCCTGGTAAGGAAGGGTGTCCCGCTCCCCAAAGCCCCGTGGTGCCCTTGTGCACGACCGTTCCGCCGCTCCTAAGCCCTGAGCAGCCCTGACTCCCGCACGCCTCCTAGGCCAGCCTTTGCCCACCTGGCTGGGGACAGTTAACCCGCCACGGGCCCTGCCCACAGCTCACTTGCCAGGGGAGTGCTCCCTCACAGTGGCAGCGTGGCCCCAGAACCTCGGGTCCAGATGCAGCCCATGCCCAGAGTCACATGTCCACTGTATCCTTCTTGCTCGGGGTGTCTCTTGCCATGGACCCCCCTGGGCGGTTATCATGGTGATGTCACGTGTGAGCCCTTTTGCAGGGGTGGGGCCTACTGTACTTTCTGGGTATTTTATTTGCATTATTGGTTGGTATTTAATTTAGTGCTTTCAGTTTGCCTCATTGCAATTTTCTAGTACTTAAAGGGAAGCAAAGATTCACTTGGGGAGGAGAGTAGTTTTTAGCCTTTTTGGGGTCTCAGGAACCCCTCTGAGAATATGGTAAGGCTCTTCTCCCTGGAAGGAGCCAGCGAGTGGTGCACACACACTGGGCTCCCGAGTGCCTCCCTGTGGGGTCCGGGGTGCACTTCCCTTCCACGAACCTCAGTTTCCTTCTTTTTTTTTTTTTTTTAAGATTTAATTAATTTATTTGAGAGAGAGAGAGAATGAGAGAGAGCACAAGCAGGGGGAGTGGCAGGCAGAGGGAGAGGCAGAGCGAGAAGCAGGCTTCCCGCGGAGCAAGGAGCCCGACATGGGGCTCGATCCCAGGACCCCGGGATCATGTCCTGAGCCGAAGGCAGACGCTTAACGACTGAGCCGCCCAGGTGTCCCTATTTCCACAATTTTTTTTTTTTTTTTTATTGCCTGAAACAGAAACTGGGTCTATAGAGTGGTCACACCCCATTCATTGCTCTCTGCAGCCCTGGCTGACCTCTCTCCTACTTTCCTGTGGCTGCAAATCTGCCTCTTTGTGGAATCATGCAGTGTTTGTCCTCTGGTGGCTGGCTTATTTCATTTAGCGTAATGTTTTCGGGTTCATCTGAGTTGTAGCGTGTGGCAGAACTCCCTTCCCTCTTACGGCTGAATCATAGCTCACTGTATGGATAGTGCACGTTTTGTTTGTCCGCGCACCTGTCGATGGACCCCGGGGCTCTTTACCCCTCTGGCTGCTGCTGAGAACATGGGTGTGCGAGCATCTCTCTGAGGCCCTGCTTTCACTTTAGGGGACGTGCCTGGGAGTGGAACCACTGGACCATATGGTAAGTCTGTGTTTGATTTTTTTTGATGATCCATCAAACTGTTGTTCAGCGGCTGCACTGCTTAAGTGGCTGGCAGCAGCCTGGGAGTTCCAGTTTCTCCACATCCTGCTCAACACTTGTTTGGTTTGCTTTGTTTTTTTTTTTTTTTTTTTGGTGCTGGATGGTTCTAGCCGTCCTAGTAGGTATGAGGCTGGTACTGTGTTGTAGTTTTGATCTGCATTTTCCTGGCAGCTGATGACATCGAGCATCTTTGCATGTACTTGTTGGCCATTTTCTTTTACAAATATGTATAAATATGTAAATGTAAGACGTACAGGAATACATATGCACTGCTTAAATATTTACCATGGTTCTTGTTTCTGTGAGGATGAGCATCTTTGTTTATTGTCTGTTTTATTTCTCTCCTCAGAGATGACCAGACCTCTAACACAGACTGTAACAAATGTATTACATTGTTTTGAACCGGTGTTCATATTTTTTACAAAAACCCAATCACTCTCTACCCGATTCTGTAGCCTTTTTTCCTTGCTGTCTTAAACATTTTCTGTATCTTTACTTTTCAGATCTTCATTCTTTTTAAAAGCTAAGCAGTATTTCATAGTACGGATCTACCATTCTTCATAGCTTTTATCCATTGGAGGAGCATGCACGTTTTTCCAGGCTTTCTTGTTATTATGAGGCATGCTGCAGTGACCACCTTGTTCACGCAGGTCTCCTTGCCCAAGAGAATATCCACTTGTAAGTTTGTAAAGATACTGACAAATTCCACCAAAGAGGCCGCACTGGTTTATACCCTACCAGGCATCTGTGAAAGTGTGTGCTTTCCTGTGCCCTCGCCAGTGCTGGCAGTGACCAGATTCCGCTTTTCTTAAATCGGTTTGTTTAAAAATTATAACACCTTTTTTTTTTTTTAAAGATTTTATTTATTTATTTGAGAGAGAGAGAGAGCGAGCACATGAGAGGGGATAGGGTCAGAGGAAGAAGCAGACTCCCTGCTGAGCAGGGAGCCCGATGCGGGACTCGATCCCGGGACTCCAGGATCATGACCTGAGCTGAAGGCAGTCGCTTAACCAACTGAGCCACCCAGGCGCCCCCAAAAATTATAACACCTTTTGATTTGCACATCCCTCATGACTGGCTTCTTGGCCATTTGGCCATTTGTATGTATTTTTCTGTAAATTGCCTACTCCTGTCCTGAGCCCATTTTTCTGTCGAGTTGTTTATCTTTTCCTTATTGATTTGTAGGAGCTGTTTATTTGGCACGGACCATAACTGTTAAATGTGTTCCACATTTTTTTCTAACCTGTTGTTAGTCTTTCACCCTTATTTCTGGTGGTTTATTATCATAAAGGCAGTAAAAAATTTCGTGTAATCAAAACTATGTCTATTCCCTTATGGTTTCTGGGTTTTGTGCTTCATTTCTCTCCCTTCAGATTGTAAACACCTCTTCCTTTATCTTCTTCCAGGGCTGTTATTGTTTTGTGTTCTATATTTGGACATTATTTTATCTGATTTTGGGGAGGTATGCGGTATGAGGTAGGGATCTGAACTGTCCCTGATGTGGCCCCCCCCCCCCCACTGTAAGTGGATAGGGAATTTTCCCAACACCACGACGGAACAGCCCATTCTATTCGCATTTATCTGAAATACCACTCACTGTTTTGTGTGCGGTGTTCACAGATGGCGTGGCTGCATATCCTGGCACCTTCTGCTCTGCTCCATCTTTCTGTACCAGGATGCTGTTTTAACCTCTGTAGCATCATAGCGTATTTAGAAACTGAGTGTGCCACTTCATGGTTGTCTTCAAAAAAATTGTGTCTGCTATTCTTGTACCTTTATTGTTTTTTTTTAAGATTTTATTTATTTATTTGACAGAGAGAGACACAGCGAGAGAGGGAACACAAGCAGGGGGAGTGGGAGAGGGAGAAGCAGGCTTCCCATGGAGCGGGGAGCCCGATGTGGGGCTCGATCCCAGGACCCTGGGATCATGACCTGAGCCGCAGGCGGACGCTTAATGACTGAGCCACCCAGGCGCCCCATTGTACCTTTATTCTTTTGTGATAAACTTCAGAGTCAGCCTATCAGGTTCCATCCTTTGATCTCTTGATCCAGAGACAGTAAATGGCCACATTCAACAGGTGTCAGAGGGCTGGACTTTAGAAGCGGTCTCCGACAAGCAAGCTGGCCTCTGGCTGTGGAAGTAAATTCATCTTCCGCTGTGAAGGAGCTGGTCTTCGTATTTTTGCTTCCTCTTGCATATGGAGTGCTTCAGAGGTGACATTTGTGCTGGATTGCCCGCCGCGCTCCTGTTCTCGGGCTCACACCAGTGTCTGCTCGGGAGCCGAGCTCTATTGCAACTAATTCCAGTGTTAGCCTGAAGGCAAATATAATTACTGCGTAAATTACTGCTCCCCTCCCCTAGTTCATTCCAGAATAAAATGTGAGTAACTTTAATTTCTTCCCTGGCTCGCACCCCTTTATTAGCCCAATGGGGAGGCGGTACCTGCCTAGCAGAAGTCTTAGGGAATTGCTCAATCCGGCATTAAAAGCCGCCCGAGCGCGTGGCCCTGGCCAGAACATGTCAGCCAGGTGCCTGGGTGCCTTCCAGACTGTCCACTTGCGGCAGCTACCACCCTGGAGTTGGCCCTGTGGGAGCTGAAGTGATGCCCACACTGCAAGATGTGTTTCAGAGCGAGATGTGTTCTCCAGTTGCTTTTTTGGGGGAAGGACATTTCTCTGAACTTTCTCCAGAACAGACTCGGTTCCAAAAAGAGACTGATGGGAGTGTGCACCGCCTTGGCACCCACCCACTTCCCCCTCCGCCCAGGATTCCTCCCACTGAGGCTGGAGTGCGGGGCCGACCCCAACAGCCGTTCTTCCTCTGCTCTGCAGGCCGGGTCTCCATTCCCTCCTGCACATTGGAAAGCCCGGATGCGCCTCCTTTCCTTCCCCCCTCCACCCCACTTCTCCGGCTCTGAGGCCTCACCTGTCGGCCCCCCACAGCACTCACCCTTGGAGTGGGAGACTACACCAGCTTCCAGCAGGTCTCCCAGAACCTCTCCCTGCCCGTTTTTACCTGTCACTCTGGCCAGATTAGGTTTTCCAAAACTAGTTTAATCATGTCCTTCCCCTTCTCAGAAAATGACACCAGTTTCCCAACATCTAAAGTTGGAACTTTTTGGCCTGGTATTCCGTGCGGCCCCTGGGCTGGCTTCAGCCCACCCCTGTGCTCCCTGGGGTGAGCGCTTATCCAGACAGATCTGTCTCCCCGTAGTCCAGAACCTTCCATGGCCCTCCCAGCCAGAGAGGGTCTTGGGGACAGAGGCTGCCTTCATGCTTGTGCTTCCACCTGCTGTCTGGCATCCCGTAGATGCTCTGTCGCTGTCTTGAGGATTCCCAAGGCCCCATCTGTCCAGGGAGCAAATCTTACCCATCCTTACCCCCTCTGGCCCCTAGATCTACAGCACGGTAAGCTCCCACCCCCATCCTGGTGTCCAGCGCTGTGTTCCCGGATTATAGAACACCTGTCCTACATAACAGAAGGCTTGTGGGGCCAAGTGTGGGAACCACTCCGGCAATAGAAACCCGTATTCCTGAGGTATGGACTCTGAGAGGGCCTGCTACAGATAAAGCTGTTTTACTTCAAGAAACCCAGTGCATCCTGGACACACTTCACCATGGAGTCCCGGGTCCATGAAACACCTACCTGCCACGGGGGGTGGTTGGTGCTGGCTGTCACCGTGACACCCGTGTTTGCGCAGAGTTCTCCTTCCCCACGGGCCAGCGCAGTATTGCCTCACAAGGGCCGCGAGGCTGGATCCCCAGCCCGGCCCGGGAGCAGCCCCGGCACAGGGGCCTTGTGTGGGCACCGCCCGCCTGAGAGGAGTGTGGGCCCGGTCATCTCGGTGCCAGCTGTGGCCCCAGCTTTGCCTCTCCCTGCAGAGCAGGTGAGCACCTGGCCTTGCGTGGGTGGAGCAGGACAGCCCCGAAGCATGTCCCCGTTTGCCGCCCCCCCACCCCGACCTGCTGGGCTGCGTACAGAGTGCCGCGTCCCTGGGGAGGACGTGGTGTGGGCCATCTGCAGCCCGGGGACGTCTCTGTCCGTCTTACCCCCGGGTGACCTCAGCAGAGGGAGTGGAATGTTCCACTGAGGCTCTCCTCATTTCCATGTCATCCTCACCTTCTTCCTGGAGAGGCTTGAGCCGCCAGCCGTGGAGCGTGCTGGCGATCGCTCAAGACGAAAGAGCAGTTTTCACTTGTCGGGCTACCATTTCTTTCTTTTTTTTTTTTTTAAAGATTTTATTTATTTATTTATTTGACAGAGACACAGCGAGAGAGGGAACACAAGCAGGGGGAGTGGGAGAGGGGGAGGCAGGCTTCCCCGCGGAGCAGGGAGCCCGATGCGGGACTCGATCCCCGGACTCTGGGATCATGACCTGAGCCGAAGGCAGACGCTTAACGCCTGAGCCACCCAGGCGCCCTGGGCTGCCGTTTCTAGTCTCTAAAACATTTTCCCTTTGTTTGGGAAGATTGTACCCTTTCAAGGAAAGGGCCTTTGTTAAGTATTAACCTTTTCTGCATATCTCTTCGGCCTGCAGGTGGCCCAGTGCAGATGGCTCGAGCTCTGTAAGGCCCGCCAGCAGCACGGGTGCCCGAAGCAGCCTGGGGGTTCCCTTTGCCTTCACGGGGGAGAGGGGGTCTTCATTCAGCGCCTCCGTGGCCCCTTGGGCCATGGACCTGGGCTGGAAGTAACCGATTTGGAGGGTGAAGTAGAATTATTCCAGGATCCAGGCAGGTGTGGCCACGAGGTGGGCACTGGGCCCCGGCAGCCCCCTTGCTCTGCTCCATCTGGGAGGATCCAGAAAGACCTGTTCAGAAACCCTCCCCGTGCCCCAACACCCCAAAGCATTCCTCCAGCCAGACTCCTGCATCCCTGTGTGGCCCAGTTCTTGAGACCTCTCTACAGAGCAAGGCCTTCCCGGGGCCCCACCCCCACCTGGATGGAATGTGACCGGAGGTGGGACGCCATCACGCAGGCCCAGGGATCCTGTTGGGGTCCTGCCTGACCGTGAGCCTGCGAGACAGAGTTCCCAGGGTCTCTAGGCACGTCATCACTGATCTCTCACCACGATAAGGGTGTGCGGTCTCTCCCGGAGGGCTGGGATCTGGGCACAGGGGAGGTTTGGGGTTTTCCTGAACGTCAGTAGCTGTGTCAGCAGAAGCAGGAGGGGATGCAGTTAGGAACGCGCTCCCATCCACGGTCAGTGAGGTCCTCGCTATCAAAAGTGACAGGGGACACATTTGGTTAAAGTGTCCCCCTTCCGCTCTTTGTGGGTGTGAAGAAGACAGGTGGGCCCCGTTTCTTCTCACCCGCCTGTAGTACCAAAGGTCAGCCGGGTCACCAGTGATTTCTCGGGAAGGTCACCCCACTGTAGCCCACTAGACATGGTATGTGTTTGCATCCCGCAGCTGCCCCCACTCCGGTGCTGGCCCCCCCAGCAGGGTCACTGTCTCGGGTACCCCTGGACTGAGGCATGCTGCACCCCAGCCTCCTTCCCTGCTGACGCCCCCAGGTTCACTGTGAACAGCTGAGGGGGCTGCTAGAGGGATCTGAGCACGGAGCCCAGAGGCCTCCTCCACCTGTTCCGGCCCCGCCCACGTTCCTGGCTCCGCTCTCAGCTCTGCGGCCTTGGGCAAGAGAGGTAACTCCTCTGGGCCTCAGTTTCCTCACGTGTCAGGGGATAATCGTTGCCCGAGGATGCAACGAGGCTACAAAGTGCTTAGCACGGGCCTGGTTCCCCGTGAGTGCTCAATAATTATTAGCTATTAGGGTTATTATTACAATCATAATTGTTATTCTCCGGGGAGAGGGCCCTCAGGGGATTCTGGAGTCAGGTTCAACTCCAGCTAAGCGGTGACTTGGCTGAAACCATCTTAGCTCAGACTCATCAGAAGCTGGAGTGCTGAGTTGCGTTAATGGCCGCATTGAGCCTGATCTCTCTGCACTGAATTTGCTTCCTTGCCTAGGTGAAGCCTGGCAGGGGTGGGCTCTGGAAGCCCTGGGCCTGGGGGAGCAGGTGCACATGTCCATGGGGGGCGGGGATGCCTCCCGGGCCTTTGCTCTGTCAGAGGTGTGGCCAGGGCGTGCTCTGGGCTTCGTTCCTTCATCTGGAGTCCTCGCCCGGTCGATTTGTGGGGTGTTACCAGCACACCCCTTACCTCCCCCTCCGCCTCCTCAGAGGAAGTTGTTAGGGAGCCCGCTTTCTTCTCTCCCTGTGCCCGACTTCTGACAGCCCCCGGCTGGGGCAGGGCGTCCTCCGTGGCAGACCGGCCGCCTGGCTGGCCAGCAATCGTCTCTGGGCCTCTTCTGTCTGTTGGCCCTCCTGCCCCATTAGTTTCCCGCTGGAGGCAGAGGAGGGAGCCCGGGCACCGAGTCTGCCCCCCCCAGGCGAGCTCCCTGCTCCACCCAGCTTCCCCACCCTGGGATGTGGACAGTCAGGGCCTTTGTCCCAGGTGGCCGACGGGGCCCTGTGCCCAGAGAGGCTGCTTTCCAGCCCGTGGGCCAGACCGGCTCTCCCATTGCCACCTCCATCTCTTCCACAGCCCGCAGGAGGGGCGCAGACCCCACAGCCCTGAGCTCCCCGAGCTCCCCGCCCTTTCCCTGCACCTGCCCTCTGGCCACGAGCCCAGGTGGGACCTGCCCGTCCCTTCCTCAGTCTAGGCTGGCTTTCCTGACTTCCTGTTGCCTCTAGCCCGAGAGTAATTTGAGCCTCTGGCAGGTGCTCCTGTGTGCCCGGCCCAGAACTAGGCCCCCGGGAGAGGATGAACACAGGCAGGCAGCGGCTCTGTCCTCATGTCCAGGCCGGGCCGGGGCCGGGAATAGAACACTCTGACCCTCGGTCAGTGGTGACTGCACTTTAGGTGAGGCCCTCCACCCCGTGCCACCCCTGTGCCACCTGGACCTCGGCTTTGTCTGGTCTCGCCTCCTGGGGAGAGCATGGCGGCCTCTCTGCCTGCCTGGTGGGCCATTCTTCCCCTGCTTTGACCTTCACACCAGCCCTGGAGGCAGGGAGGCTGGCCACATCTCCGTGGTCACCGAAGAGCCTCAGAGTGCTGACCTAGGTTTGGAGAGTGAGCCATTTGAGTGGCAGGCACGCCCTCCCCAGACCCCAGCACTCACTGCTCAGTGTGTGACAGGAATGTTAGGCCCTGTCATGAGGGAGATGTGTAGCTCCACGCTTAGAGCCCAGTGGTCCCTATGCAGGGGCCCTTGTGGAGTGTGGGTTCACACTCCTGGGTTGCTGTGTAGTTCTAATGCCTGGCATGTCCGTACCCCCTTCCTACACATGGGAACGTTGAATCTGAGGAGAACCTGGAGCCTGTACAGGGTTGTGCTGGGATGACAGTGGGGGGGTGGTGGGTGGGGTAGGAGCCTCAGAGATGAGCAGGAGGGGCTGCTGACCCACCCACCTGACCTGGCTCCCCCTCCAAAGCAGCAGTCTTCTGGGACCTGCTGTCTCGCCTGAGAAGGAGCAGTGTGGAGCACCAGGCTGCAGGTGCCCCTCTCTGTTCCGTTTCTTCTCCCTGGGGACAGAGGGGTTGTCCTGGAACACAGGACCCGGGTATGTGGTCAGGTGGTGGGAGGCCACCATCCCTAGGGGGCAGAGGCTGAGGGACGGGGCTTCCTCCTTGGCGTGTGGTAGGGTGACCGCAGTGTCTTGGGGGCTGAATATTGCTCCCTTGTCTCTCTGACCCTTCTGCAGAGAGATCTTGGGGTCATTCAATTGCCCCCTTAGGCAGAATGAATGAATTTCAAGTACTTTGGTAAGAACCTGCACTCTTTGCTCTCCTGTGTTGGTGAGTAGTGGAGGGTTACTTTGGGCAGGTTACCCACGAGGGGTCGTGCCTCAGTTCCCTGGTCTGCATGCCTGCCTACCAAAAGAGCTCCCCTAGGGCTTCTCCAAACCCTAATTCCAAACCCTAAAGAAACCTGAACCCTAATTTTGGGCTTCTCCACATTCTCATGAACCTCCAGACCCGACGCTTAGCTTGTTCCCGGGATAATCAGAGCTGGTCTTCAGTGCTGAGTGTTATAGGCAGCCCCCAGACCTGCATAAGATACTCAGGACTGAGAAGATCCAGCTCTTGAAGGCATGTTAGCGTTCAGAGAGGCTTCAGTGGGGACCAAGAGGCAAGAGGTTAAAGCAGACCACGGTGAGGATGGTTTCTACCTGTCCGCTTCTCTCTGCTTGGAAGAGCGGTGTCGCGAGCCTGAGGTCTTTTGTTTGGCTCCTGGCCGCAAACTGCTTTTTTCAGGAACAGTAGATCATTTGAAAGCAGAGCCTCCCAGTTTTGCCCCATAAAAAGGAGATTTTGCAGAGTGATGGTAAATTTGGCACGCCTTTATTATTTTTTTTTTTGCACCACTTAAAGAAAATAAAAGCTGGTACAAAGGTATGTTTGTTTCTGAAATGCGTTTCCTTTCCCAGATGTTCTTTTCTGCCAATTCCAAAATGCATTCTGAGCTCAGTTCTCATTTCCTCTCTGCCGAGCAGAACAATGGGATCTCTGTGACCACACGGGGAAAGCGCCGTCTTCCTCGCCAGTGGACCTGGGGGGGGGGGAGGGCTGCAGTGGTCCCACCTTCTCCCACTTCAGTGGAAACGACCCGTCGGTGCCAGCCCGGTTAGAGACCCCCGCTGACTGTTGCGGGTTTGGCAGCCCGCGTGCCCGTGCCCGTGGTGGAAACTTGCAGGGTGGGGGCTTAGAGGCACCGGGCGGTCTGCACCTTTGTTCCTGAATCTTGAGTTTGCTGTGTGGTCTTGCACGAAATTCTTGTATGTGCATTGCATTTGTGCACCCTGGGGTGTGGGACTATCTGTGCTCCCTGGAGCTGATCTGGCCCCTTCTTTCTTGCATCCAACACTGGTCCCTGGCCAAAGGGCAGGTATCCAGGACACAGTGCAGATGCCGAGCTGGCCGGAGAGCCAGATAGAACCGGGTGGGCATCACCAGAGTCAGCAGGGCCTCAGGCCTTCCTTGGCTCACTGGCCTGACCCCTTTTTCACTTGAGACGGGTGGTACGTGTGCTCCTTAGGAGCTGTGAACCACACACCTGCCCGTGCTCACACGTAATACACACATGCATGCATCCACGTGCAGTACCCTTAGAACCTTCTTGGTTGGTTTCCAGGGACTTTGAAGAGACTCATAAAAGCTTGCTCTTAGGATGATTTTGATACTGGTCTCCATTTAGAATGTTTTCTGTGGGGTGTGCATTTCATGAAATCTTTACTTTTTGGTCAATGCATCCTGCCTTAGAACACCCACGATACAACTATCTAGACTTAATAAATAAAAATAGCTGATAGTTACTGCACGTTTATAGTGTATCAGGCAGGTTCTAAGGGATGTTTAGTGACTCATTTAATCCTTGCAGCCACTCTGGGGACTGGGTGCCCGTTATATAGATGAGCAGACTAAGGTTAGGAGAGCCTGCAAAACTTGCTTGGGGTCATGCAGGGACTAAAATTGGCAGGCTGAGGCCCCACTGCCTACCCCTTAATTGCTTTTTGAATTATAAAAGTGTTTCCTTTCATCTATAAAGGAAATAGGCTGCAGAGCCCCCAGTGCATTTAAACGAGCGGCTTTCATTATTGGGGGGGTGAGGACACCAAGGCCAGAGGGCTCTCCTGGGTGGCCCCACCTTCTGTACGAACCTGAGCTGCCACCTGGTGCCTATTTCCATGGGGCCTCCAGGACACCGGGTGGAAGCTACTGCCCCCCTCCCCCTTGCTGGAATGGGCCGGCAGCGTCAGCCCCCCAGGGCCCCCGAGTCAGTCTCTGCCATGGCCTTGGGCCACTTCCGGGAGCGGGGAGCTGTTGAACCGAAATGGTATGTAATCAGAATGCTATATTTTGTCGAAAATAAGAATGTTAGTAACGGGCTGGTTTCTGGCAAGTCAAACTGGGACTCTGAAATACATATTTTTCCCTGCTCTGCCCTAAACCTTCTAATTAGTGAAAAACGCACATTTGCAAACATCCATCAAATGTCGTATTTCCTATAAACTTGTCCTAGGTATCACTGAGTTGGTAACATTCCATGGGGGCTAAATTAGACCTTGCAGAGTGCGTGTGTGCATGTGTGTGCGAGAAAGCACAAGGGAGTGGGAGGGAGACACTGGGGTGCCTGTTGGTGAGCCCTGGCCGCCCGTTTCCTTCCCTCGCAGGTGCTTGGGCCTTTGCTTCTGGCCCCCTCACCTGTCAGCACCTGCTGGGTCACTGCAGCGAAATGGATATATTCACCCAATGAAAACATAGCTGGTAGCGGAAATGGCTTTAGGGAGAAGCACTTCCCTCGCAGGGAAATCTCTGTGGTGTTTGTAACCAGACCCTGACATCCACCACCAATGGGCTCTGTTAACGGACTCCGTTTTGGAAAGGGCGATTTTTTTCTGGTAACCGGCCCTGGTGTGGGCTGTGTCCTCCCTCACTGGCATTGGGACCGGCTCTAGGGCCCCCTCCTCGTGCGCTTCTCTGGCCGGGTCCAAGGACGTGACCTTGGGGTCACAGTCAGTTGGGGTCATTTCCGGTTCTGTGCTGTGTTGGTGGGTAGGATGCTTTTTTGCCCGTGTGGACCAGTGTCCTGGAGCTTGTTGGGTCATTTGTATCTGGGGTGGTTTGTTGCATATGATTTCCCAGTAACCAGATGGAGAAAGTCTCCTTGTTAGGACTGACATCCTCCCGGTCGGAAGACCATGTGGCCCCAGAGAGCCCCCAGCCTTGGACACCAGTCTTCCTGTCCATGAAAAGCGGAGGAGGTGGCTGGGGGGTGGGAAGTGAGTGTGCCGAGCTGGAGATGGCCGGCATTCCAGGATCTGCCTCTGCCCAGTGTCTGCTAATGTGTCCTGTTCAGTTTTGCTTTTGTGTTTCCTGTTTTACTTCACCTTCAGGCCAGTATTTTTCAGAATGTGGCCCCTAGGTCAAAACTTCATGGTGCTCTTTCATCAGATATGCTTGGGAAATCCTGGGTATAGGACATGAACTAGGTTTCCTCACTGCAGGACTTCTCAGAGCCTTTAAAATGGCAGTTACATGCTAGACTATGTCCCCCTCTCCCTAGGCTCACTTTACAGGTTGGGGAAAAAGGGTGGTTACTGGTGTGTGAATTGGGTTGTGCCCAGAGTGACATGGGACATCCCCAGCACTGTTCTTTCCTGTCACCCTTGCTTTGGTGTGGCTTCTTCACACTTGTCACCCCTGGGAAGTAGTCTCACTCTGCTGACTGTACGGAGTCTAGCTTTGTGTCTGAGTCCAAGGTCAGAGTAAGCTCCTACCCACTCCCGTCAAGAGATTCGGTGAGATTTGTCAAGTTTGACATTCTTTGAGATTGCTTGTTGGTTGCTTTTGGGATTTGTCCCCTCAAATAGACTTGGGTGAGGAGTGGCATGGTGGGAGGTAGTGGAGGAAAAAGCCAGCTTAAGATCGGGGGCTCCACCCCTCGCCCCCCCCCCATTGGATGCTGTGTGGCCTCGGACAGCTGCTGGAGGGATTTGTCATCTTCAAAAAAAAAAAAGAGAGAGAAATAGATAAAATTGCTGCTCCATCAGGCCCAGGGGCGGGGGGGGGTGGTGTTTTGAGATTGAGTTGGGTTAAGGTAGAGGGTGATGAGCGCGCAGTAGGCCCGCAGCTGATGCCAGTTCCTTCCTCTGCCCATCCCTCTGCAAGTTGGGCTGGGGCCTGGGTGCTGGGGAACCGGCTTCCGTTGCGAAGGGGTTTCTGGGATTTGCAAGGTGTGAGGCTTGCTGACCATCTGACATTTATTCCCTGGAACGTGTCCTGGGTTGGGGGTGAGCCGATACTGGGTGGGAATTAGGGCCACACAGTCACCCCTGGAAGGGGCCCATGTCACTGGGGCCAGGGTTGGGACCCATAGACTGGCCCCTGGAGGCATTGGGCTACCCCGACTGCTACTCAGGGGTCACTCTGGCAGGCCCTCGCTGGGTCTGTGCCAGGTTCTGGGCCTTTGCTTGTCTCCCAGGACTTTGCGGAGTAGCTGAGCCCAGGTACAGCCCCCCTCATGCAGGAGGACAGCAGGGACCCCCCTAGCCCATCTCCCTGTTTGATGAAAATCCTCTTTAAGGGCTTCCTCTAAGCTTCTTTGTGCTCCGAGGTGTCTGAAACTTTATTTTCTTTGTATCTTTTGCCACTGATTTCTTCTTTCCTGCCCCACCCCCCAAACCTGCCCCTGTCGTTTCCTGTCTGCCTGCTTCCCTGACCTTTGAAATGTGGTCCCTGCTCAGGAAACTTGCCTGGGCCTCAGGGTTAATTACTCGTGTGTGTGTGTGTGTGTGTGTGTGTGTGTGTGTGTGTGTGTGTGTG
>NW_027397113.1:3491539-3521985 GCF_003265705.2 Callorhinus ursinus | reverse complement strand
GTGTGTGTGTGTGTGTGTGTGTGTGTGTGTGTGTGTGTGTTAGGAACAGCAGAAATGGGGCGACCAAACTGGAGGAAGAGGGCTGGCTCTGAGCGGCACCATGAGCCCAGGCTGGAGAGCCTATTGATGGAGGAGCAGGTGGGGAGACACCAGGAGCCCGGCAGGTGCAGGGCAAGCCTGAGGGCCTGGCACCAACCCGAGCGGCTGGACTGGGACAGGGAAGGTAGGTAATGGGAGGTGGGTGGCCTTGCTTCTGCAGCCAGTGATGTGCATAGACCTCAGGAAAGCAGCTTGATGAATGTCCACAGCTCACCGTCGTAGTCCAAGTCAAGAGTAGAACTTCTAGTGTTCCAGAAGATTCCTCGAGCTGCTTCCTAGCTTTCCCCTGCCCTCCTTGTCCTGGGAGGCACCACTCAAGTTTTGTCTGTTCTGAACTCCCCACCCTTGTGGTTGTAATAAAGCTCTCTCTTGGTGTCACAAGCAGCCTTGGTTGGGAAGTAGATAAGCAGTCCTTCGTAATGGGTTATCGTCTCATGCCAACCTTGGCCGTATCTGCTCTGGATTGGAAGCAAAATGGGAGATATATTTATTATTTTTGTGCAGATGTCAGCATACCTGATCGATGGCTGGGTCATTTTTGGGATAGCGCCTGGAACGGGAATGGCGGAAGGAGGGCCCTCTGCCAGAAGTGCCACATGCCGGGGCCAGCCTCCAAGGCGTGCGTCCCCTTGGGCAGCTGGGCCCTGCTGTGCATGGGTCCATGGGTGGCACCGGCCATCCCTGCCCCGAGGAGGTGGGCCAAGCCGGGTGGTCTCACTGAGGACCCCACTTTCACCTGGGCCGGGAGTGGGACCAGGAAGGGCTCGTGGGGGTGGGAATGGCTAGAGGCATGGTGGTAGGGAATGGGGTCTCCTTGGTCTACTCTGGGGGGAGTGGGAGCCTGCGGGGAGCCCGGTGGGCTGGGACCAGGTAGGAGGTGGGAGAGGCGTTTGGGCAGACCCCCGGCTGAGTGGGTCCAGGGTGAATAGATGGGTGGGGCAGGCTTTGGAGCTCTGACAGGGCAGGCGAGGGGGAAGCTGGGGGAGCAGAGTCTTCCTGGGGCTTTGGGAGAGGTTATCGAGGGTTCCGCTTGGGCTCAGCCCCTTCAGGCTGACAAGTTTGAGTTTGCTGAGCTTTCCATAAAAGGCAGAACATCTGTTCAGTTAAAGGAAACCCAGCGTTTATTACTGTTGTAAATGTCAAGTCTCCCCTTTAGAACGTTCAGGAACTGCAGAATGTGTCACGGAGGGGAACCTCTTTTAGTTGTGTGGAAAGACCCAGATGGAGGGTGAAACTCTGTTGCTGGGATCGTGGTCACCCCGGCACGAGGGGTTGCACACGGGGCCTCTGCGCCCCAGTGACAGGGTGCCTCCCTTGCGCTGGGCGCCAGGGCAGAGGCGCGGGGTGGGAAGGTTCCCGGCTTTGAGGAACTGCTCACATAAAAGGGAGTTTGGGCATTTGATACGACCGTCATCGAGAAGTTGCCCTGAGAAGCTGCAGTGGGATTTTGCTGAGGTCACTGCTCCCAGTAGAGCCACAGACATTTCCTGCCATTTTAGCATCCTCGCATTCCGTGCTCGGCAGACAAGTGCAGGCTCCTTGTACTTGGAGGTGAGGGACTGAAATTCTCCGAGCGCAGAGCTGGGGAGACTTGTTCACTTGCACTTTTGGGGACAGCACCGATTTCTCCTTGATCCCTGTCATTTTAGCCAGATCCGCGCCTCTCATGCATTTCCCCTAGAACTTTCCTGCCCTGGGGAGGGGGAAGAGGCTTGCACAGCTCCTTAAACATGCCCCCACCCCAGCCCGAGTGCCTTTGAGGTATGCTTTATCTTAACATTCAAGAGAATTCTGCAGTTTCTCTCTGTTCAAGTCATGCTCCTTTTTTTTTTTTTAAATGATGGTTTGAACTTTATCTGAAGTACCTAGGATTATATCTAAATAATAATATATAAGACTGTTCGGAAAAATAATACAATTTTATAGAAGGACCCTAAACAAGATTTAAATAAACGTTCGCGGATAGGAAGACACTATCCTAGAGATGTCACTTTCCCCCACATTGATCTGTGGCTTTAGCACGACTCCAGTGTCCTTCCTTCTCCCGGGCACAGATGCTGGCCCCCGGCACGTGAGGAAATGGGGTGATGATGGAGGTGCTGGTGGTGACGTGGCCGGGCCGCCCGGCCTCGGAGCTGCAGGGAGGGGTGCGGTGAGTGGTGGTGGGCGGCAGAGGCTGGGAGTGGCCGGGAAGTAGTTACATTGAGCAAATAAGTAAATGGATCGATGGTCACAAATGCCCGGTGTCCACTTTGGAGAAGCTGCTGACCAGCCCAGCGAGGGGAAAGATTAGAAAGCGCCCCGGGAAGTGTGTAAAGTTGCGAGGACTGCTGTGCACTGCTGGAGTTTTACCACGTGCGCGCGCGCGCACACACACGCACACACACACACCCGCACGCACACACACACGCGGAAGGAGGCACAGAAATAGTTCCGGGTGTGCGCATATATACACGACTGTCCACTCTCCTTAGCTATAGTCGCGTGTTCTGGGAAGCCGCTGCAGACATGAATTAGTGAAGGTGGGGAAATGCAGGGTTGGCTTCCCGGGAGCCTCTGGTCACACAGCAGCTTTCTTGTTTCGTGCTTTTGTCGAAAGACACCTTATTTCGTGTGCACTGCTGAGTCGTGAGCCCTGAACGCAAGGCCAGCAGGGCTGTGAGTCACGCCTGAAGGAAGCTCCTCTGGCGCGTGTTTGTCTGTGAGGCACGCATGCGACACGGCACTCCAGCCTGGGGACCGTTTTTAACGGTGACCCCACTACCGACAAGCACAGAAATATGAACAACACGGCGCTCACGAGGCCACAGAAAGGACACTGGCTTGCGGTGTGAGAGAGGAGACCAGGAGGCAGAGCGTCGCCTCCGTCTCTCCTGGTGGGACATGCAGGTTGGGTGACAGTTCTCTTGCCTCTGCATGTGCATGTCCGGGGACGGTCACAGACGCTCCACCGGTGACCTGGGGACTGTAATGAAACTTAGTGGGCCAACTCAGACACGCACAGTGTGTGCGGATAATGGGGGTGGCGTACGCTCGTGTTTTCAGGCTCTGTCTCCTGACAGCCCCGGAGACAGTGACATCCCAGTGGCAGCGAGCCCCGCCGGTGGCCAGGGCCGGGCTGCCGAAGCTCACTGTCCCTGGAGAGGAACCAGAGCTTGTCAGAGGAGAGGCCAGCTCGGGGCTGAGGGAGGGACAGGGGCACCTGTGCCTGGAGCATGTTATTGGCCAGAAAGTAAAGAAATCCTCAGGGGGCAGTGGGGAGGTGCCAGGAGGACACCGGAGCCAGCACGAAGGGAATCTCACTGTCCGAACGTAGGGAGGTATGGACATCAGAGTAAACGGGAATATTGGACTGTAACCCATCCAGTGAGCTAGGAAGAGGTGAGTCTACACTGGCTCAGATAAATGAGTACGTAGCACATTGCAGACACGCTTTAACGACGGCCCAACATTTGAGCCGGGAGCCCGATGCGGGACTCGATCCCGGGACTCCGGGATCATGACCTGAGCCGAAGGCAGTCATTTAACCAACTGAGCCGCCCAGGCACCCCAACGGCCCAACATTTGAAAACAGAACCCCGAATGCAGGCTATCTATACCTGTGGTTCTAAGTCATTCTTCTCAGTAGCTTGTGATACCCTGTAACATTACTACACCATCCGTTTTGGTTTATGCTGATGTGTTAAAATACATATCACATAAAATTTACTGTCTTCATCACGGAGAAGCGTCCAGCCCCCGTGGCATGGAGTACATTCACGAAGTTGTGCAAGCATCCCCTCCACCCACCTCCCCTCCCACGGTGACGTCGATACGCTCCCGAAGCCAGGCTTTTGCTCCCAGACAGCAGCGCGATAAGCATTCTTGTGTGTCTTTCTGTCCCGCTGGCTACGCTGTACCTTTTTGCCTTTTCGTTTTGGGAACCCTTTAAGATTCCGTAAAACATCCCAGCAGAGACTGTGGAACTCTGGGAGCTGGTTGTAAAGTGTGTAGGGGGGTGTAGAGGGCCCGAGACAGCCAGGACGTGCTGAGGAGGAATCAGGAGGGGCTGGCTGTGCCAGGTGTGGGGGCACGTGGTTGTGGTTGGGGGTCGGACAGGTAGACGAGAGCAGAGGGAAGGCAGAAGCAGACCCAGGCGTAGCTGGAGGTATGGCATGAGCAGGAGAGGCATGGTGGCTCCTGCCCCTGGGGATGGGGTGTGCCGGAGGGTGGTATCCATACCTGGTTTGAGAAACTGCTAGAAGGCATGCAGAGCTCTTAGATGTTGGGTAAGTTGCTTGTAAGCCATCGTGAGTAAAATTACCTTGAGTGCAAAGATGGATCTTGGTATTGAGCCTGGGCACGCTCGGCATTCACAAAGTCTTATTCATCCTTCAAGGCTCTGGTCTCCCTTCCTCCAGGAAGCCTGCCAGGTCCAGCCGAAGGTTCATTCTCCTTCAGGCTCCAGAAACCTCCCATCTGTGGCGCTCACCGGCCATTTCTTCTTGTTTAGGTTAACTGTGTGTGTGCAGTGTGTGTCCTGCCCAACTAAATTATAGGCTCCTTGAATGTGGCCCCACGTAGTCTTCCTTCCCTCGAGGGCTGGTGTGGGACGAAGGGTCACTCCTGGCTGATAAATCCACAGCTTGCGTCCGGGCCTCGCCTGCTCTGGTGAGCAATGTAACGCTTGGTGAGTATCAATAGGGCATGTACTAAAAGCGTTGCTTCTTTGGTGGAGTAGCAGAGGATTGGGTTACCTTGAGTTGGGTTGTATTTAGTGTAACCATGTGAACGGTGTAAAATACGGCCTATTGGAATGGAAGGCCAGACATCTGCTATGAATTCTATATATAAATACTGGATATGCTTACATGGGGTAGAGTGGGGTGGCTCGGGCTGGATTTTCAGACTCCTGCTCCTGCTGCAGTGGGGCAATTGGTCACGGGTCCTGGTCCCCAAGGGAGGAGGGAGAAGGAGCCGGCCTTTGTCCGACGCTGATTGGCCGAGGGGGGCCGGGAACATCAGACCGCCTGCAGACAGGTGGGAGGACCTGCTCCCAGGCCCCTAACGGGGAGGTATGGAGAACCCGCAGGACTCTTCGGGGTGTCCTGAGGGTCGTGGCAAGAAGGGGCCGTGGAAACCCAGGGCCGCAGAGAGGGTAATCTTCGCCTGGTTAAACCAAGGAAAACGTCCCAGGGGGATTCAGTCTGCTTGGGGCGCCCGTGTGCCTTTTAAGAGTAGATCTCATTTCCTGCCTCTCAAGTTTTGCCCCAGATCTCACGGCGAGAGGCCAGGTCCCGAGAGGCCAGGTCCCCTGGGTCCAAGGCTGGGCACATTCCTTTGGAGCAGAGCTGGCCCAGGGCTGGATGGAGGAAATAATTACTACCCCACCCCGGCTGCTGTCTACTGAACATTTCAAATGTGCTGCTTCTGGGCCGAGCCCTTGGATGTATTGCCCTGGTCAAGCCTCACAGTCTCCAAAGTGGAGGTATGGTGATCACCCCCATTTCAGACTAGACGTCACGGTCTGAGAGGGCTGGGTCTGAGCGGTCGCCCTGAGCTGGCTCCGGGGCTCACACCCTGTCCGTTGGCCCTTCTGATATATGGTCCTGAAAAATATATTGGCACAGGTAACCTTGTAGCAACATAAATGGAATTCAGGGCAAAAACGTGACAAGTATATCTACCTGGAGACCCAACAAGGTCATCTTCCCCCGTGTCCTGTTCGGTCTTTGGCGTGTGGGCCTTAACTGTGCAAGTACAAATCAGGGCTTAGAGTTAGGGTGGTGGGTGTGTTTCGACCTAACACGGTATCGTGCACGTTTTCTGATGTCACTGCAGCCACTTTCTTATTACTTTTGTGGATATGATTTTACGCCGAGAGAACAGTCTGGTTACCCCTGACTTTGGAGAAATTTTGTTCATTTTTTGTTACAAAGAAGGCTGCAGCAAATACCGTGACCAGGATGTTCTCTGGGATGATTTCCTGCCAGGGTGATCCCCGGGGAGAGGGTTTAGATGTTTTCATGGTCCTTAATACAGGTTGCCACTGTGTTTTCCAAAAGGGTTTTCCTGGCATCCGTGGCCATGAGGTGACAGTCTGATTTTTCGTGGTGACCTGTGTGGGTTCTGGAGCTGGGAAGTGGCTGGGCCCAGTGGCTCCCACTCCCACTGAGCCCAGAAGCTCAGCCCGTGAGTCAACAAATCATCCCTGGGTGGAGTGACTGGGGCAGGTCAAGGTCCCTTTCCCAGAGCTGCAGTTACCTCAGCTGAGACCCCTGACCCGCGGGGGGCTGTGGGATGAGAGGGGCTTGGGCCTATGGGCACGCTGCCTGGCAGGGAAGGAGTACATAGGACCAGCGTCTGCTCCGCCCACATGCTTCACCCCAGGACCTTTGCACTGGCCATTCCCTCCGCTGGTGACGCCTTCCCTTCCACCCTCCCTCACCCCTTCACGTCTGCCTGATTGTCACTTTCTCAGGGGGAGTGTCCTGACCATCTTACCTGAAATGACAGCCCCCACTCCCAGACCCCTTACCCTGCTCTGTTTTTGCAAACCATAGCATTGATGTTTCAAGGTACTAACTTGGCCTATCTATTGTATTTATTGCTTATTGTCCGTTTCCCCGTTGTAATATGGGCACGAAGGTGGGTTCCGCGTGTCCCAGAGGGTGCTACACAGCCGTCTGCCCCCACTCTCCTGGCTGGCTCTGTCCTGCTCTCAGTGCAGAGCACCACCCGTCTGTCCTGCTGTCCTGAGAGCTTCCTTGCCTTTCTGCTCTGCTCTCGTCTGTTCCATCTGGCCTTGCTCCCACCACATCCCCGTGGCAGGCTGGCTCCTGTGCATCCTGTTCCCAGCGTCTTTCCAGCCATGTCTCCCAGTGGGAAGGCCCCGTTGGCCAGGGTTGCCTAGGCCCGGAGCAGGCCACCGGGAGAGTGGGTGCTGCCTGTGTCAGCTGGGGAAGCCCCCCCTCGCTGTGAGTTCCCGGGGGACTGGGGTGAGGCTGGTGCCTCTGGGGACTCGGGAGTGGAGTGTGCCATGCTTTCTAAACATCCTAGAAGCAGGAACTGCTCCTCCTGGGAAGACCCTGCCTGCTGGGGCCATGCCTGCCCGGGCTGCAAGGAAGCTTGCCCGCCGCCCACCCACCCACCCATCCCTGGCTCTCCAGGGTGGCTCCCCTCCCCAGGAGTCTCACTTTGGGAAAAGCACAAGAAATTGAAAAACACCTCCCCCCCCCCCACTCATCTGTGGCCTTTGAAGGGTGCACCTGAACTGCCCAGAGTGTAAACCGTGGTGAAAATGTGGTCTTTCCAGTTTGGGGAGAAAGTACAGAGCAGAGCTAGGATTTTTTGTGCCTGGGGCAGCTTCCAGGAGCTCCCTTCCTCCCCCCCCCCCATCTTCCCAGCCCAGGCACCTCTGCTGTAGGGTTGGGTGTTTTGGATTTCTGGCTAATACCAGGGCTGGCAACTCCCCCTCCCCCTCCCACCTCCATAGCACCTCCCCTCCCGGCTAGAGAGCAGCTGATTGGAGACTGCTTGTCTGTGGGGCCGTTCACCTGATGATGCTCACACCTGGCACGTCTCCCCTGCAGCCCCTCACCTGTCATCACCAACCAACACTTGAATCTCTATGACCACAGGGAGCTTTGCTCCCTCCTGAGACAGATGCTAACTTATAGAAAGAGTAGTCAACAGCTCCCCCCTGCTTGCTTTGGCAAGGACTCGTCTGGCCAGAGCTGGGTCCTCCTTGGTAGGGGGACGTCATGGGGCCTTGGTGACAGCACCGTGTGTGCACCTGTGTGGGTCTGTCTCTGGGGAGAGGATCAGTTTATCAGAGAGCGTTGTGGTCCTCAGAAGGTGAAGAACCATAGTGTGGAATTTCAACTCCACGTGCCCGGGCAGGTCATGCCTTGGCTGGATGAGTGGGGACGAGCCAGGGGACCTGGCTGCAGGGAACCTCAGGAGCCTGGGCACCGTAAACCTCATGGGCGGAACGGGATTCCTGGTAATCCTTGCCCTGGGTGGCCAGGAACAGCACGGTGATGATGAATGGGAATGTGCCCCAGGCCTGCCACGTCACCTGGGTTTGCTCTGGGGTGTCTTTGTTGGCCGTGGCTTTGCCTGCCTGTGTCACTCTGTCCTCCCGGATCCCACATACAACCCTGTTTGCAGTGGAGGCCCCCCCGCCTCTGGTCCTCATGGATTCTTCCTCCTTGGAAGGTTCTGGACCCTCCATCGTCCTGGGCATCATTCCCTTCCCCCACTGTGCTCTATGGCTGGCCGGCACCTAAGTTTCAGATGGCACCAACTGCTGGCCAGGCCGCTGGTGGTGGGTGTCCCTCTTCACCGCCCGGAGCCTCTTACTGGGGGTGGTGACCTACACCCTTCTGGACTGTCCCCCTTTTCCTTCCCACCTCTCACAAGGCAGAGGTAATGTACCTTCTTAAAGTTGGGGTGCCGGAGGCTGGGTGGGGCTGGTGAACGCTATGTGTAGAGCAGCCGGGTGCTGGCCCTGGGGGCAGGGCCAGGAGCGTTCTTAGCCAGGCAGGTGGACCCTCGGCATGTTGGGAGCGATTCCTGTAAGAAGCTGGGAAAACGGGAAAAGTTCCACTTCTTAATGGTTAAAAACTCTTTAGTGAAGTAAGTATACACAGAAAAGTAATGCGTTTTTACAAACCAAATACACCCATGCAACCAGCACGTGAAAAGTGGTCCAAGGTGCAGTGGCTTTTGGTGCACTGTTGAGTCTTATCCTCCCCTTCCATAAAGTGGGCGCGATGTCTTGCGCAGCCTAAGCCTGCGCACAGGGTCCTCAGGACGCTTAGCGGGGAGCCCGCACGGCTCTGCGTATTGTGTGTGAGCAGCGGAGAGCAGTCGGCCTGTGGTGATGAATGTTCTTTGCTGTCTGCATCTGCTTGGGGCAGGGAGGGTTGAGTTCCGGGGACAGATGTCCTTTGTGGCCATCTCCTCCTTGCAGGAGGTCAGGATGCCCAGCTCAGATGTAGCTGTACCACCCCCGTTTGATCTTTACGGGCGTCCGTTCCCGCCTCCTGACATCATGATGCCGGTGATGGTGGCAGTGGCGGAGCCCCGTGGGGGTCCCGACCTCCAGCCCTCCTTGTGTCCCTGAGTCCTGCAGAGGCGTGGCCAAGGTTGGAGCCTGGTGCTCGCTGTGGCAGCCTGACCTCAGCCCCCGTGGCACAGGGTGCCGTCGGAGGGGTTTGAGCTGAGGGGCTGGCATTCCAGAGTGGGAAGCCGAGGCCACTGTCCCAGGAAGGGGCCTGAGCTGGGACAGCAGGTCTGGGAACTGTGAGGGACTCCTGAGGTTCTGCCGCACCTGGGCTTTGCAGCCCGGCCGGGACTGGGCCCCCACACCCCCTTCTCTTGCATCAGGCTGATGTGACTTCTCTGCAGCCCCTAGAGATGCCGTGTGGCGTGGCCGTGGCAGGAAGAGTCACCTGGGCCCTGGGGGCGCTCGATGGCAGCCTGCCGTGACTCCAGTGATAGCGGCCCTGTTGGCCACATTGGAAAGCTCCACGAGTGGCGGGCTGGCCCGGGCCTGCCGAGGCACCTGCCTGCCCGCGCCCCGGGGGAGCTGAAGGAAGGAGCGGAGGGGCCGGGGTGCGGCCGGGTGGGGGCCAGGAGTGCGCGGGGCCCGCAGCCCCCTGTGCCGGGCCCCCTCCTCACCGTTCGCTTCCACCCCTGCAGCCTCGCCGCTCCTGCTGTTCGCCAACCGCCGGGACGTGCGGCTGGTGGACGCCGGCGGAGTCAAGCTGGAGTCCACCATCGTGGTCAGCGGCCTGGAGGACGCGGCTGCAGTGGACTTCCAGTTCTCCAAGGGAGCCGTGTACTGGACGGACGTGAGCGAGGAGGCCATCAAGCAGACCTACCTGAACCAGACGGGGGTCGCCGTGCAGAACGTGGTCATCTCCGGCCTGGTGTCACCCGACGGCCTGGCCTGCGACTGGGTTGGCAAGAAGCTGTACTGGACAGACTCGGAGACCAACCGCATTGAGGTCGCCAACCTCAATGGGACGTCCCGGAAGGTCCTCTTCTGGCAGGACCTCGACCAGCCACGGGCCATCGCCTTGGACCCCGCGCACGGGTAAACCCAGCTGCCTTCTTCCTTGGGGGGGGCGGTGAGGGGGGTCGTGGTTTCCCTCTTGAGTTGAGCCCAGGCAGCTTTGTCAGAGAAAACCTGGCCATCTTAAAAGGAGTTCACCTTTCAGAACCTGTTGTTGAGAATTATTTCCCCTTGATAGGCTGTAGTTACGTTTCTGTTTGACACCTGCTGCGTCCAAGGCACTGGAGGTGAATCATGAGGTATCTCTGTTGTGTGCGTGATGGCGTCCGAGGAGGTGCGGTTGGTCCAGCAGGTTGGATCTGTACCTTTCACACCTTTCTAACTGCATTTGCCGAGAACGGTGGTCCTTGTCTGGAAGTAGAACTGGCCAGGGGGACTGTTTGGCCTCTTCCGGAGTCCTCTGCTCTCCTCTGCTCCCCGGTCTGGCCAAGCTCACCGTGACCCATGAAGGCTCAGGGCCCAGCCCTGAGGCCCAGGTGGGGTCGTGTGGGTGGCAGCGAAGCTAAGAACATCCTTGGATTTGAAGGCTGGGAAGACGAGATCACGGGGAGGTGCCTGAGTGTCACAGCCCAGGCTGGCCAGGCCCATTCTAGACTTTTCCCAGCGGGAGCTGTTTGCTCAGTCACCGCTCCGCCCTCAGTCCCCTCCTCCCACAGCCTAGGAGGGACACAGCCTTACCTGGGCAACAGTTGCCTGCCTACCCGCTGGCGGCAGCCGACCCATGGCTGTGTGCATCCAGTTCTCTGCTGGTTCGGTGGTCAGAGGTGGACGGCTCCCTGACATCTTGAACAGAAACGCAGTAGGACCCCTGGGTTCTGGGCCTGATGCCACCCGCTTGCTCTTGTCCCTGCCGTGCCTTCTCTGCCCGGTCAGCCCTCCCCAGGGTGGGTGGAGCAGGGGCCGGGAGGTGGAGGCCTGTCCTGCCAAGGCTGGCATTTGGGGGAGCAGGCTGGGTGAAGGGGTGCTGGGGTGGCCGAGTAACCCACCTTATGGCATGCTGACTTAGAAAATGCACCCCTCTGGCTCTGGTGTCCACCACGTGCGCACACATGAGGTCAGGGATGGTCTGCGATTTACGGCCCCGGCGTCTGATTCGCTGGAGCCAGGCCTGACAGGCCTGGTGCTTCCACCACTGGAGGAGCACCCCAGCATCCTGGGGGGCCAAGCCCGACAGTGACTTCCCGCCCTTAGGCCCCTCTTGCCCCCCTTCCAAGCAGGCTGAGCGGCCCGGGGCCAGGCTGACCTTCCAGGATGTTCCCCATTTCACACCTCTCCCACACTGCGGGCCGAGTCTCCCTGGCTAAGAGGGGGCGTTGTCAGTGATGGGAGAGGCTGAGGGGTGCCACCTCGAGGCCCTTGTGATGCACCTGAGGGAGAACACCGTAGTATGGTATGTCCAACAGATACTATGCCCAGGAGGGATATGTGCCACAGAGGAGATTAATGCTAGGCCCGAGGGCAAGAGGGGGTGAGGCAAGGTAGGCCAGGAGACTAAGAACATCTGTTGGTGACATTTGAGCAGAGCCCTGAAGCAGATGAGAGTAAGAGCCATGTGGCCGTCCAGGGGACAGATATTCCAGCCAGTGGAAGTGGCCAGTGCTAGGTCCTGGGGTAGGAGGCGGCTCGGCCTGTCGGAGGGGCTGCAGTGGAGTGAGGGGGAGAGTGGAGGACACAGAGCAAGGGGAAGGGTAGGTCCTGTTTCGAGTGGAGGAGCCGCTGGGCCTGACTCATCAGCAAAGGGGTCCCTCTAGCCGTTGGGGTGAGGGTGGACTTTGGGCTGGGAGCGGGGGGCTCATTAGCGGCTATCACCATGATCTGGGGATAGAACGTGAAGACTTGGATCAGGAAGCTAGCGGGCCGTGAGTGAGAAGTGGCCAGATTTGGGATCTGTTTTGAAGGCAGAATCACACGGGTTTGCTGGTTCTTTGCGTAAGGGTTAGAGAGAAAGGCAAGGAGCCTGCTCTGTGCCTCCGTGTCCCCATCTGTACAGGGTGAGACCGTGTCCCGTGTCCTGCAGAAAACACCAAGAACAGTTAGCAGCTCCAATAAGTCTTACTTGTTGTTACACTAAAAATGCCCCTCCCTCACCACCCCACATGGAGTCTCTGTGCCTGTGCACAGTGTTCTCTTTTTCCTTCCTCATGACCTCTCAGTGTCTTGGTTGGGAGGTGCTTGTGCTCAGCTGGGAGGCGCTTGCTGCTTGGTTGGGAGCTTGGTGCGGAGGTACTTGGTGGGGAGGTGCTCGGCACTTGGTAGGGGTGCTTGGTGCTTGGTGGTAGTAGATACTTGGTAGAGAGGTGCTTGGTGCTTGGTGGGGAAGTGCTTGGTGCTTGGTGGGGAGCAGTCTTCTCCATGTTCATGTGCAGGCTGCCCTTGCCTGCGCGCCATCACTGGGAGTCGGTCAGTCTCTAGCTCTGCGTTTTCTTATTAAATGTTTGAAATCTTTTCTGATCTTGCCTCTGAATTCTCTCCAACACCTCCACCCCCTGGGGCAAAGTTGACTTTGGTGCTGATGCCTTGGGAAGGACTCCTGAGCTGGCCTGTGAAAGCCCCACACTTCCCCTGTGGTGAAGGTTTGAGATGCCCGTTCTGTCCCCTTGGGCACCATGCTGCCCAGGAGGGGAGGACTGTGGGTCAGTACCCAGTTGCCACGGGCAGCACCACCACTCTTGCCGAATACAAGCTGGGGCTGAGTCCTGGGGGCAGGACCGCTGTGGGTCATGCGCTCTGTCCTGGCCACAAGCACGAGGTTGCAGGAGCAGCAATGCCCCTTCCTGGTCCCGTTGGAGCCTCTGCCATGTCCTTGTGCCCTCCTGTGACACAGTCCCCTGTGTTAGAGGAGGGGACCCCCGGACCTCATCAGGAAGGAAGATTCTCAGTCCATCTCAGTGTGCACATGACTGAGAGCCCACAACCAGGAGGGCCCACGGTCCCGAGGCTGGGCTTGGCGTGGTTTCAGCAGCACAGGTAGCCAAGTGTAAGCATCCAGACAGGGTGGAGGGAAGACACCACCCTCCCCAGGGCCAAGGGCCCACGTGGGCGGCAGAGCCAGCTCTGGGGAGTACCCTCTGGCCCTGAGTACCTGGAGCAGGGCAGACAGCAGCCCAGCACCGAGGGGAGGCCCAGGCCTGCACCAGCCCACGAGGGGCTGCAGTGGCTCCTGGGTCTCAAGCTAAAGCCAGGCTGAAACCCAACCCCTTCTTTAAAATGCAAGATGGTCCTTCCCTAAAATAACACACAGCCACGACCCACGGCCGCAGGCAGCCTCTGCACAAAGACCGGGCGCTGTGCTCTCCTTCGGAAGTTGATTTCCCCCCGCGGAACTTGGCCGGGTCCGTGGCGGCGTTCAAGATTTTGCAAAAGCACGTCCACGCCAACGGGTCTCTGGTAACGGAGTGGCTCGCAAATTCCCCATTTAAGGAAAGCAGCGGGCCTCTGTTATGAAACCCGGGGGAAGGAATTTGAATTATGCTCCTCGCGGAGGTCCTGAGCCTTCACATTTTCCGGCCTTTCTCGCTGGCTGCAGGGAGCGTTCAGGGAGGTCAGGAGTGGATTGCCCTGAGATTGATTCTCCTGATACCTTCTCGGCGGGTGGTGGGAAGGCTGGGCCCTTTCCAGGCTGCTGGGGGCGGGAAAAGCACTGGGAAGAAAGGCGTCTGCAGCAGGCCGGCGGGAGCCCTTGCAGAGCTGACCCGCAGCACCTGCGAGCCTCGGGCGGCCAGGAAAAGTGCACCAGGGCCCCGGGCCTGCTGGTACAGAGGAGAGTCACATGACGGCCAGGCTCGGGCCCTTCTCAGAGAGCCACGCGGTGCTCCCGGAGCCGCTGGTATGTGCCTGGGGCAGGTCAGCCTCTGGAGTTTGTTTTCCCATCTGTCCGGTGGGAAGAGTGACCCCCGCTCTCCCTGTGTCGGCCAAATACTCACTAGGTGCAGAGGAGGGAGGGCGAGAGAAGCCCCTGCGAGAGATGTTTCATGTGAGGGGCACTTTCTTCTCCTCTCTGTCCGCACTGGGGTGGGAGAGCCGGGGAGCTTGGTGGCAGGAACCTTGCTGCCACGCGGGGAGGAGGCTGCCTTTTGCATGGCTCAGTGACCTGTCACAGCTCCTCCATCCATGGCAAGAGCTCTTAAGTGAGGCTGCACGGCCTCATAAATGGGGGTGGTCCCTCCGGCACCCACACCTCCCATGGCTGCAGGGGGCCCACTGGATGAAGACCCCCAAAAGCAAGGTGGGGCGTGTCCTCCCCATGCCCCCAGTGAGTGCGCCGGCTCCCGGTGCACAGCAGAAGCTCAGGGTTTGCTGAGAGGGGAGGAGATCTTACCTGGGATGGAGTAGAGCCCGGAACCGTAGGGGACTTGCCGGGTCAGAGAGAAGTAGCTCGAAGTGAAGAGAGAGTCTGTGGGCCCGGCAACTAGGATCCTGAGAAGGGACGGTGCAGCGCCTCCGCCTGCTGGATTTGCACTCCCACAGGCCTCCCACGGATGGCACAGGTGGGACCCGGGAGCTCCCTGCCTTCTCGGGTCAGGGTTCCGGGTGGACTTCCATTGGCCCGGCGTGGACGAGCTGCCTGTCTTTAAAGCAGTCTCTGAGGCCGAGGGTTATGGGATTTGCTGATTAGCCACGACCCACCCATGCCCACCCGGGGAGGCAGGGAGAGCTTGAAGGACCACACGTGGGAGTGGGGCTTCTCAAGGGGAAATTGGACACTGTCCTTGTCGGCAGAGAGACGCTGGGCAGACCAAATAAAATAGGTCTCCCACCCTTGTGTCCCATGGCTCATCCATGTCCGACTAGAACCTGAGGGTCCCGTGTCCTCCAGGCTGGTGTGGTTCCTCTCAGCTGTCACTAAGACCCATGCCTGGCTTCGAGGAGCACGCTGGGTGGTGTGGTCGCCCCACCTGGAGAACTAGATGCGTTCTCTGGGTGCTGGTGGGGTTTGAACCCGTCACCCCAGACGCCTGGTGTCACTGCATATCATGTCCGCTTACTTGGTGGGCCGTCATGTAAGGAAGCCTTTAAGGAGGTGGGGTGGCTTCTCGCGGATGTGAGGGGCCTGCCCCTTACTGGAAGCCGAGAATGTGGATAAGCAGAGCCAAATCACCCACAAACCCACCCGTGCAAAACGGCTATTACTGTTTCAGGGCACGCCCCACCCGTGTTTTTTTGTTTTTGTTTTTTTTTAAATAGACTTTATTTTTTTAAGCGGTTTTGGGCTCACAGCAAAATTGAGGGGAAGGTACAGAGATTGCCCATATGCCCGTGAGCAGTCTATGGTTTTGAAAAAGATGTAACACCGTGCATCCACCAGTGTAGTAACTTACAGGAGAGTTTCACTGTCCAGGAAATCCTCAGCACTCCCATCTGTTTGTCCCTCCCTCCACAACCCCTGGCAGCCCTTCATCTTTTTATTGTCTCTGTAGTTCTGCCTTTTCCAGAATGTCCTGTGGTTGGAATCATGTAGTATGTAACCCTTTCAGATTGGCTCTTTCTCTTAGTAATAGACATTTAAGATTCCTCCATGACTTTCCATGGCATAATGGCTCATTTTTTTTATCTGCTGCATAACATTCCGTCCTACATATTTTTAATTGGCTTTAGCGGTCCATTTACAGCATTTTCGTGGTAGCAAAGAATCACAAACAACTCGAACGTCTGACGTGGAGTCATGTAAATAATTTATGATACCCTATCGCCATTAAGAGAATAAGGAGGATTTCTGTTGGTAGGAGAGGGTACCCAGAGTATATTGCTAACTGAGGACAAGTTGGAACGGCATATTTTGATTACCCAAGTTTGTTTAAAAATTAGTATGTTCCTAACCGCTTAGGAAAGACATTGGAAATGAGAATAGCCGAGCCCCTAAGCACTGGTTATCTCTAGTGGGTGAGATTTGAGGACGAATTCACTGTCCCTGTCTTACACGTCTTGCATTCATGTAGACAGAAAGCTCGTGCTCTGCCTCCTCGTTAGGTACATGTACTGGACAGACTGGGGCGAGACACCTCGAATCGAGCGGGCAGGGATGGACGGCAGTACCCGGAAAATCATTGTGGACTCCGACATTTACTGGCCCAACGGGCTGACCATCGACTTGGAGGAGCAGAAGCTCTACTGGGCCGACGCCAAACTCAGCTTCATCCACCGTGCCAACCTGGACGGCTCGTTCCGGTAAGTGCCCGCCTGCTTGTGGGCCCCTACCTCTCCCTCTGTTCTCTGGCCATTGCCAAGGCCTTGGCCAGTCCGCTGGGCATCAGCAGGTGACCCTTCTTAACTCAGACCCCATGGTCTCGTATCTGAAACCCTGGGGGCCGGAGGAGTTCTGGACTTTTCAGCACTTGAAAAAGTGATAGAGTACACACGATATGTCTTAATTCCACACCAAGCAAGGTCGGTGGGGGAGGGGGGTGGCGTCTGCCATCCACTGTGTGAATATGTTCGCAACAAAACACAGAATGTTCGTTCTAAGCAGGGTTGGGAGACTATAAATAGCCCCACATCCACACACAGGTTTTGCCACCAAATGAGTAACAGAACTCTTGCCATCTTCAGAGTTTTTTGGATTTCAGAATTGCAGATAAGGGATTGTGTACCTAAAGCCCAGGGGTCCGACAGGGTTTGAAGAGTTCACTGTACCCCTTTCCTCCTGTCACCAAGTACCCATTGTGAGGGCAGGAGCAGGGTTGGTCTTGGGGTTCACTGCATTACCCCGTCTTGCCAGAGGGCCTTACACCTAGTAGTGGCTCAGTGAAATGAGTTAAATGAGTGAACTGTAAAGGATTTTTTACTTGTTAGGTAATTGCTTTTAGAGTTTTCTGGTCAGCTTAGCTTAATAGCTCCCTACCTCATTACGCTGTAGATGTAGGAACATCCCTTCAGCGCACAGGTGTTTATTTATTTTTATTTATTGACCAAAGACCGCCTGCTAGCTCTTTGCCGGGTCTTGGGGGTCCTCCTGGGAGGATAGACCCTGTTCCTGCATGGTGGAGCTCCTGAACCAGGCGGGGAGTATGTGGGTGCTGGTGCCATGGGCTGCAGTCACGTGGCATGGGGAAGACTCGGCTGGATCTCTGCACACACAAAGCAGATGACAACTCCAACAGATTTGAGGATGTTAGCAAGTTTGCCACATTTTACCCAGGCCTGCGTATTAGTTGTCTATTGCTTTGTAACAAAAGACCCCCCAAACTTGGCCACCTAAATCAGCAAACGGGTTTTTTTGTGGGGAAAGGGTATCAGGAATTAGGAGTGGGTTAGCTGGCTTAGCTCAGAATGTGCCCTGTGGTTATAGTCACGCTCCTGGTTGGGGCTACCGTCATCTGAAGGCTTGACTGAGGCTGGAGGATCGCTCTGATGGCTGTTGGCAAGAGGCCTCAGTTCCTCCTTGACCTCTGCTGACCATGCCCAGCTGGTTTGAAACATTCTATCCCATAGTCTCTGTGAGCACAGACTGGCCTGGGGCCTGGATGGAGACTTGGAAAGTGTGGCAGCCTAGGGAGCTGTGGTTCTTGGGGAGCTGAGTGATCCTGGCCATTGTGAAGGGAGTGTTAGAGGCTGGAAAGGCTGCAGGCTGGGGGTGCCTGGTGGAGGGATTGTGACAGGACAGCAAGGATGGTGGTGGCATTTAGGATATGATAATCGTGGTGGTAGTGATAATGGTAATGATGGTGTGGTGGTGATGATGATGGTGATGTGATGGTGATGGTGGTGATGATGATGATGGTGATGACGGTGATGGTGATGGCGGTGATGGTCATGGTGGTGATGATGATGGTGATGATGGTGATGGTGATGGTGATGATGGTGATGGTGATGATGGTGATGTGATGGTGATGGTGGTGATGGTGATGATGATGGTGGTGGTGATGGTGATGATGATGGTGGTGGTGATGGTGATGTGATGGTGATGGTGATGATGATGGTGGTGATGATGGTGATGATGGTGATGGTGGTGATGATGGTGGTGGTGGTGATGATGGTGATGGTGATGTGACGGTGATGGTGATGATGATGATGGTGATGACGGTGATGGTGATGGTGATGATGATGGTGGTGGTGATGGTGATGATGGTGATGGTGGTGATGGTGGTGATGATGGTGATGATGGGGCTGGGGTGGAGGGTAAAAAGGGTAACAGCTGAGTGGGCTTGGAGTTCTCCTGAGGAGCAGTGGGAATATTTGGGAAGTAGATGGAGGTAGTGGTTGAATAACATTCTAGATGTGCTGCGTAGCACAGAATTATTAACTTAACAAAATAGTTAATTCTGTGTTACGTGAGTGTCACCTCATTAAGTTTATTTAAAAAGTGACATCAAGGGGATGCCTGGGTGGCTCAGTTGGTTAAGTGTCTGCCTTTGGCTCAGGTCATGGTCCTGGAGTCCCGGGATCGGGTCCTGTATTGAGCTCCCTGCTCAGTGGGGAGCCTGCTTCTCCTTCTCCCTCTGCCGCTCCCCCTGCTTGTGCTCTTTCTCTGACAATTAAATACATAAAAATCTTAAAAGTGATATCAAGAAAACAAAAAGGAGGCAGCGTTGGGTCAGATCAGGGAAGATCAGGGAATGTGGCTTTCAGTTGTTCAGTGACACCTTGTAAGTGTTTGTCTCCAAGGTGCGGTGCCAGGGGGCTGGGGATGTGCTGGGTATCAGCCCCCTGCAGCCCTCCCCGCTACCCCACCAGGGAGCCTAGAGGCAGGGGAAGGTCATTAAACCAGATAATCACACACGCTACCAGGTATAAAATTCTGAATCATTACCAGCATCCATAATCTCATTAAAAACAAGTTGTCGTTGGGACGACTGGATGGCTCAGTCGTTAAGCGTCTGCCTTCGGCTCAGGTCATGATCCCAGGGTCCTGGGATCGAGCCCCACATCGGGCTCCCTGCTCTGCGGGAAGCCTGCTTCTCCCTCTCCCACGCCCCCTGCTTGTGTTCCCTCTCTCCCACTGTCTCTCTCTCTCTCTCTCTCTCTCTCTCTCTCTCTCTCTCTGTCTAAATAAATAAATAAATCTTTAAAACAAAAACAAGTTCTTGTTTGCTGGGCATTATAAATACATAGAGGAGAGCTGCTTTTTCTTGCATTGATATCAAATTCAGTTTACTCTGATCCTATAAATTATTGGCCTTACAGGAATGAGCAGGCGCATTTGGTCCAATTTGTATTAAGTGGTTGAAACATCAGGCAGAGCAGGCGTGCTGGTCACCAGCTCGTAGTCATCAGCTGTGGCCTCCCCTTGCCATTTTTCTTCCTGTGGGGCCCTTTGCCACCAGCCACTTTTCTAGAAGCAGGTTGGGAGGGGAGGCCCGTGTCTCTGTGAGGGATGGCAGGAGGCTGGTTGAGTCTGGGAGGTGCCCCGCACACACTGGGACGGTTCCTGGGATGCCTGCCCCACTGTTGTGACGTGTGATGTGAATGGGTCCACAGTGACCTTGGAGGGTTTTCAAAGTTGGGAGCACGCAGGGCTGTGGGCAATCTGCTCATGGCTCCTCGCTCTGCCTCCCACCCCTGCAGGCAGAAGGTGGTGGAGGGCAGCCTGACACACCCCTTTGCCCTGACGCTCTCTGGGGACACTCTGTACTGGACGGACTGGCAGACCCGCTCCATCCACGCCTGTAACAAGAGGACTGGAGAGAAGAGGAAGGAGATCCTTAGCGCTCTCTATTCGCCCATGGATATTCAAGTGCTCAGCTCAGAGCGGCAGCCTTACTGTAAGTGGGGGGCTGGGTAGGGGGTGGCCGGCAGCTTCCCTCGGCCAAAGTCCCCAGTCTGGGGGCACTGACCTCAGAGCAGTGGAGGAAAGGAGGTGCTGGTAGAGGAGAGGGAGATGTATGCAGAGTGCAGGGCTAGGCTGGGGGGCCACTGAGAGAGCTCTCTGCAGAGCTTGGGTGAGGGGCTGCTTCAGGTGGGCCCCCCACCCCAGCTGCCCTCTCTTCGGAGGTGACAGAGGGACTCTCAAGGAAGGTTGCTTTGTTTTCAGGGCCAACAGAAGTTACATAGTTATTGATGAACAATCTGCTGTAAGTTGAGGCTCTCAGCCCGGGGTCCCCATAGGGTGGTGGCTGGGGTCCTTGATGGTGAAAAGCTTGAAACACATGGGCTCAGGGCTCCTGTGACAGGTGGCTAGCAGGGTCCTTGGGGACCAGGGTGCTGTGGAAGATTCCAGCTTTGAACTTAACACTGGGGGCCCAAGGGGGGCAACCGTTGTCGGTGCCAAAGGGAAGGTGGGGCTCTCTGGAATTGTTTTCTGGTGAGAACATCATGGTCATTAAAGGCATCCACACTTGGGGCAGCTAACACCTGGAAGGCAGCCTTAGGGAGAGGAGAGGCACCACCCCATATATCTTCTCCAGTTGATGGGGGGTGCATACTCTGATTTCGGGGTACTGCACCCCAGCCTGCCCTGAGCAGAGTGAAATGAACACTGCCCTGAGCAGTGTTCAGTTCAGTTGGCGTTGGCTGTGGGCGGGCTTGGGAAAATGAGAAGGGTTGCTGTCAGCACCAAGAGTGTCCAGGCGTGGCCACCAAACATTTGTGCAGATCCCGTGGGGTCCAAGCACGCCTCCGGGATCAGGCAGGCCTCTGCTCCAGGATCTCCCAGTCCATACCGCGTGCGTGCGTGGGTAGGTCCTGAGATCCTGGCGGGGAGGGCTGAGGGTGACCTTCACGGAGGAGGCGTCGTCTGAGGGTCCCTGAAGACAGCGAGGGTTTCTTGCTGTGAAGGGTGGGGGGAGGGGCAGGCCAGGGAGGATGCCCCCACGAGGAGTGGTGCGTGGCAGGGGGGAGTGGGGTTGCGGGCCCTGTTCTAGAGCCTTCCCTCAGTCTGCCCCGTCTTCGCCAGTCCACACACGGTGTGCGGAGGACAATGGCGGCTGCTCCCACCTGTGCCTGCTGTCCCCGAGGGAGCCTTTCTACACGTGCGCCTGCCCCACCGGCGTGCAGCTTCATGACAACGGCAAGACGTGCAAGGCAGGTGAGACGGGGGGGCGCCGCTGGGGGCCGGCCTGGTGGGGGGGTGGGGGGGCGGCCACCCGGTCAGCGCCTTGTCCTGTCCGCAGCGCAGCTTTCGCGCGCTCTGGGCTCCGCGTCCAGGGGCGCTTGGGCAGCCCAGCAGCTGCGACCGGGCTCCGATCTGGGCTCCGCTGCCCGACAGGCACGCTGCCGGGCTCGGGACTCGGGTTCTGGTCCGTCGGGCGAGCTTGCAGGGGGCCGCCAGCACGCCACGCTTGTAGCCTAGATGCTCGCTGTCGCGAACTGCCACGCGGAAACCGTGCGGACTGGAAGAATGACGTCAGTGGGGGAGGACCCCGTGAATCGGGAGGCGCCCCGCGATCCGGTGCCCGACACTGTGGCTTCGTCTCCTGCTTTTCTGCTTTTTCCGCGTTGATACGGAATTTATGATTCATTTTTATCCTTGCGTCCCATTTCCGTGGTGTCTTCATGCCCTAATAACCCGCCCCATGGAAATTCAGGTTGCAGGCACATGCTCAATGGGAGAAAACTTTGGGCACACGGAGTTCAGTTGCTGTCCCTCCCTGCGTGCAGGTGTTCTTCTCTACGTCAGGTGTTCACCCACCTCTTTGTTCTCCTCACGAATTCTCAGCACTTGCTGCTTTGAGGATTCCTAGTATGATTATGTTTTAATGAAGTGTCACCTGCTCGTCCGGGGCACTGTCTGAGGCTCTTCCTTGCCGGGTGTCAGGTTCAGGGTGTGCTCTTCCAGAAATGATGCGCATCTAGGATGCGGCCGTCTCTGGGGATGTCCAGGGCCCAGCGCGGCTGGCTAGCACTGGAGTGGGCCCCGGAGTGGCTGGCGAGGGGCTAGTGAAAGAGGTCAGGAAGCAGCCACCCCTGGGCCAGTCGCACCTGGGGGAAGGAAAGGGAGACCAGGGCTTACCTGGGGACCTGGGGGCAGAGGGGAGGGAGTGTTACCAGAACTTGAGCACAGGTTTATTTATTTTTTTATTTTTAAGATTTTATTTGTTTACTTGGGGGTGGGGGGGAGAGCGTGCTCGAGAGAGAGCCCAGGCAGTGGAGAGGGAAAAGCAGGCTGCCCATTGAGCAAGGAGCCCGATGTGGGCTCGTACCCAGGACTTTCTGAGCCGAAGGCAGCCGCCCAACCAACAGAGCCACCCGGGGCCCCATGAGCGCTGGTCTAAAACAAAATGTTCAGGGGCCCCTGGGTGGCTCAGTCGGTGGAGCGTCCAGCTCTTGGTTTCGGCTCAGGTCATGATCCCAGGGTTGCAGGATTGAGCCCTGCGTTGGGCTCCACCCTCACCATGAAGTCTGCTTGAGATTCTCTCTCTTCCTCGGCCCTCCCCACTTGCGCTCTCCCTCTCGCTCCATCTCTCTCTCTCTCTTAAATAAATAAGTCTTTAAAAAAAAAAAACCAAAAAGTTCATCCTGGCAAATCTGAAAAATATGGGGTATACTGAGTTCCACGAATCCACAAGCAATGACCTCATGTCTGTTAAAGGAGCTGGGTGCAGAGAATAAAGCCGTAAATGACACCGGCCTATTCCCGCCCCCCTTCTTAGAGCAAATGTGCTAGTGGGGGTGGGGCCGACAGGAAGCAGGCAGGCAGGCACACAAATGAATAAAACCGATTCAGATTTGGGTCAGAGTGAAGGAAGGACACAACGGGGGGACTCAGATGGGTGGGGGGGGGGGGGCTGGGATGAAAGGTCAGAGAAGTTCCTTCCCAGGAGGCACCATTCAGGCTGAGACTGGAGGATTACCAGGGAGGAAGGGCAAGGAACAGTGAGAAGAACAGCGTGTGCGGCGGCCCTGAGGCAAGAGCTAGGTGGTGTCAGGACTGACTTCACAGGGGTTTGACCTGTGCAATCACTCAGGGCCCCGAGTTCAGAAGAGCCCTGTGCTTGGTTTAAGGCTCTGTTGTTGCTGACTTGAAATGCTTAATAATTTTTGGGCACAGGGGGCCCTGCATTTTCATTTTGCAGTGGCCCTGCAAATTATGTAGCCAGTCCTGCTTTGTGTATAGGAGAGACTGAAGGGCACCTGGAGGTCGTCTTCATATTTTGGTGGGTCTTTTTCTGCTGGTTTTCCATGTGCGTCTGTGCATCTTACTTGACATTATCGCAGGAGTATTTGCAATTGCAGGAGGTGTATTTGCTTCTAAAACATGAGTTTTAGTACCGAAAAAGTATTTATCCAATGAAACATCTTTCCCCTGTTGGGCATCTCTGTTTTATTTGTGTTTTTGCTATTTCCGAGTCGTGCTGCCTTGAGAGAGCCAGCTTGGGGCCTGGCCCCAGGGTTAGAGGGATCTGAAGCTGGTGTCTCTTGCTGCCGTGGATTGGTGATCCCTGGCCTAGCCGTGGTGCTGGATGGGGAGGTGAGGTCGGCTGTGGGCGGAGGACAGGCATGGCTGAATGCCGGCGTGGTTGCCGTCTCTGCCCACCTGGGGTGTCTGGAGCCGGGGTGCACGTGGACATTTGGGGAAGGAGTGAGGGCTGGACACAACCCCCGCCACCCCCCGCCACGGTGGATCATGCAATAGTGCTGGCCCTTTTGGGGAACTTGTGCAGGCCGCTTTTGTGAAGGGGCCCTGTGAGGGAGGAGACCCATGCATCAGGGTTCCAGACTGGAGTGTGGGGCCTCCTAGAATCCCAGAGTCGTGGCTTAGTGCCCTGCACAGCTGGAGAAGCCTGGAGTTCCACCAAGGACTTGCCCAGACTACCCCGGGGTATAAACGGCTGTTGGTCATCGAGGGTGGACGGCATTTGGGGTCTTGTCGCTCTGTGCCTCTCTTCCTCCCTTGTGAGATGGGGCGGTCACAGGCCACCCCCTGCCCGGGGAGGCTGGGGAAGGACACGGCGTACTGATAGGACTCAGAAGCACTGTGCAGGGCACCCGGTGCGTAGTCAGTGCAGAGTATGTGGTAACCACAGCCACCGTTCACACCGTTGGCGTCTTTCTTCACGTCGGGCCAGAGGAAGTAGGCCAGGTCCTCAGGAGGCCTAAGTTTGCCTCCATCGTCCAAGGGCCCTCCCACCCCCTGGGGAGGGCTGATTTCTTTGGCAGGCAGAGGAGCAGGGACTTTCTGGTTCCTTGCATTCTAATAGCCGGAGCCTCTGAGGTCCGGGCACCCTTGTCTGTAGTTGAGCCTCTGGAGGGCATTCTGTTCTTTTTGCAAACATCCACGGGATGGGGGTGGGGGGCAGGGGGCAGAGTAGAGGAGGTGCCCTGGGGTAAAGAGGGCTTCCTGGAGGCCGCTGCACAGGAGGGAGGGGGCTGGACGCTGTGGTGAAGAGGTGTGGGGTGGGCCTGGGGGATTAGCAGCGCGGCCTGTCCTGTGGGAAGCTGTCTGGCAGGGGGCTGATCCGCAGCTCCTGGCCTCCTTCAGGAAGGACGGCTAGCTTGCAGAGTCCCCTGGGACCCAGCAGTGCAGGGCCACCTTCCCTGGTCTTGTGAGAGCTGTTTCCATCTCCGCTGTAAAGGGCACATTCACCAATAAGTCAGTTGGAGAATGCCAAGTGTGAGGAAGAAAATCATTTTTGTTGTCTTTTGGCGCTGCCGGCTTGGGTGGGTGGGGGAATCCATCTGCACAGAGCAGCTCAGGGGACTCAGGCTGAGGCTGCGTCCTTCTGCTTTTGCTCTAGATCCCCTGTAGGGTATGTCACAGGAGAGGGAAGATCCCAGAAGACAGAAGGGATGGGCTGGGGCTCTTGCTCTGCATGAGAGAGTGACCGTTGGGTTCTGTGTTTTTGTAAGAGTGGTTCCCACTCCATGGGCTTCCCACTCATTGGCTGGCTGGTTTTGGGGGCTGCATGGGGCTTCTGTAGCTTCCTTCCCCAGAACCACTCCAAGCTGGGGTGGGAAGGGACAGAGTTTCCTAGAAGTTTTGGTTTGAGTTGAGAAGAAATCCAGGAGCTTCTCACAACATTGCAAGGGTTTGCCATCAAGGTGGCTTTCTGGAAATTTGGGGTGGAAATGTGGGGGATATCTGTCCATATTTCTTAATCCAGAGGGATCGGGGCACGAGTGAGGAATGGATTCTGTCTTTGAGGGGCTTTCCTTCTGTTTGGGCGACAGACACAGCGAGTCAGAGACGGGGCCGTGAGCGGGGGCCGAGGGCTTGGGACTTCACAGCACGCGACAACTCCACTGGCTGACTGCGTTTTAGGGTGCAGATCTCCTGCCCTCCAGGGTTTATTCCTGACCTCAGAATATCACGTTAAAGGAAAGTGTTTGATGAAGACGCCGTGGTTGTTTTCCTTTCCTCGAGTGGCCTTCTAGGCTGCCCCGCATCCGCCGGTGCGTATAGTTTTGCCTGCTGGTGGGTCTAAATTACACGCCGAGCGTGGATTTTGACCGCTGACGTTGTGCAGGCAATTGTGAACGCGGCCTGGAGATAGCAACTGGCAGCATGAGGGAAAGATGGAGAAAGCAGACACCGAATCCTGCCGGTTGCCTCTGCCCAGAGTGGAGCTCGGAGGTCCCAGCGTGCGGGAACCCGGTGCAGGGCCCCTCGCTGGCCGGAACTGAGCAGCACGCATGGATACCGCCGGCGCTCGGGAGAGGCTTGCTGGCAGCCGGTGGGAGGATGGGATGCAGGGCCGGCACAGGAAGATCTCGTCTGGGCCATGGAATCGGTGAGGTCCAGAGCCCCCCGGGGGTGAAAACTGAGGCCGCACGCTGAGGGTCAGGAGGTCCTGGTCTAGAGGAAAGGCTTTTGGGAAGGAGAAATGGAGCGTCCCAACTTCCGCTCTTCTGAAAGGGGAGGCGTCAGAGGCGACATTCGCGGTATCGATCGTGGCTTTGGTCTGTAGTTGAGAGTCTGCCAGAGACTTTTGGGGTGGTGAGGAAATTCAGTCTCAGGGAGACCCAGAATTTAAAGCAATTTCCTGTCATGTGATGGCTTTGTATGTCCGCTTATCATTCTATGATACCGGCACTCACATCCCGGCTGTGTGATCTTGGGAAAATAACTCAGCCTCTCTGTGCTTTCAGTCACTTCACCTGTAAAAAGAGATGATAACAGTACCTGATTCTTGGGAGGAAGGCCTGGCTGCCCAACAAGTAGGAGTGTGCTTAAATTTGAACTTGAACTTGGAGCCAGGCAGGCACTCTGATTGGATGCCAGAAGAGCAATTCTTCCCTGAACGTTTGAAATCAGAAGTAGATGATGAGGCTGGGTGGTGGCGAGAGGAGGCTCGAGGGGGCGTGGGGTGGGTGCGGGAGCCCTCCTCGCCACTGCCGACGGGAAACGGGTGGAAGAGTGAGGTGTGTGTCCTGAGTGCACTGGGCACGTGGCTCGCTTTCCAGGGATGAAGGCCAGCATGGGGCTGGGCAAGACTGGGGTCTGAGGCAGGGGTCTGGATGTGTCAGAATTACTCAGGCCCTGATGTCACATCCAGGTCGCCCAGCCCTAGCAAATCAGAGTCTCCAGGACAAGGGACGGGCGTGGGAGGCAGAGGGCTGAGTCTGCGCTTGACACGCGCCCAAGGCAGGCTGATGTGTTGCAGTTGGGGAACCCTCCGCACTGCTGGAAACATCTCAGGACCCGAAGCCACGGCCTGAGGCATGACTTGCGGATTCCTGGGGCTTTTTCACTCTGAGCGTCTGACCATTTATGCTGTGGAGTTGAATCGGAAGAAATTTTCGTGATATGCCTGAGTCCTGTTTTTCCCTGCTTTTGAGCAAATGAAAGCCAGCCCTGTGCAGGGAGTTGGTGCCTTGCCCCAAGGAAGGGGCTTAGGTGGCAGTGATGCTCAGACCCCCGTGAATGGGGCTGTGGCAGCCCAGGGCCTGCAGACTGCCCCCTGGAAGCAGAGGATGACACGGGGCGGGGTGTGGCCTTCTCACCTGTGAAATGGGGAGGGCAGGATGACTCTGCTCCGTGCAGCTGGTGGGTCAGATGAGAGGCTGCTTCCCACAGTGCCTGGGTGGGGGCCGCACAGACAGGACGGGAGACTCGGACTCCCTTGCCTTGGATCAACAGTGTCTTGTGTCCCGTGTGTGGGTGGGGTGACACCCACTCGCTGCAGGGTGCAGTGTCTCAGGTCCCCCAGTCCCTCCCGACGTGGCCCCCCGTGGGGGTCCTGTAGGCTCTGAGACTGGGAAGGATGTCAGAGCAAGTGGCCCCCTCCTAGGCCGCAGCTCGGCAGGGGGCCGGCGAGGGGGCTTGGTGAGACCCAGGGGGCCTGAGTGACTCTTGTCTCGCGAGCCAGTGGGAGAGGATGCCCGGGCCAGGCTGCGATCCCACGCACCGTGCGTCCGCCAGCGCCAGCCTCCCGCGCCCCTCCCCGGCAGCCTGGCCCACGGAGGCGCCCAGCTGGCTTTGGTTTTCCCCATGTTTTTCCAATTATGTGGGATGGGCTAAAAACAGCAGTAGCGGGGCCTTATTTGGGAGCTCCCACCACCAGGAAGCCCGGTGCTCTCCTTGCTCCAGCTCCCACGGTGGCTCCTTGTGGAACGTGCCCCTGTTGTGACATTTGTCCCCGTGCATTCCTCGCCACCGGGGGCTTTCTGGGCAGTGTGTGTCCCTGCTCGGGGCCCGAACGAGCTGGGCAGGTCACTCGCTGGGGCTGCGTCCGGGGCAGTGGGGCCAGGCTGCCACCCTGTTTTGTGCCCTCCACCGTGGTGGGGCGGGCGGGTGGGCGGCTCGGGCTTCATGGTTCACGGGTCCACCTGCTGCACCTCGCCAAGAAGTGGTGTGAACAGGTGTTCGCGGGGACAGGAAACAAAAGGTCGAGGGGCTGTGGTGGGCCGAGGTGGGGGGGCCGGCGGGGGCGGACAGAGGGCATCACTGACGGGTGTGACGGCCAGACTGACAACTGGGGCCGTGTCTCGAAGCCCCTCACGTTCATCCGTCTTTCTGGGTGGATTAGCCGAGGCTCAGGGCCGAGGAATAAGGGGCGCGTTTGTTTCCAGTCTGACTGTCTTGTCACTTACCGGGGAAGTAGGTCAAAGGGAAAAGAAAGGAGGCCCTTGTGGCCGAGGCCTCCGCCGCCCGGGCCGTGACTGGCGTTGACTCTGCAGCCAGAAGGCAGCTGCTGTTCTCAGCCACGGACCGTGAATTTGTAATAGCAAGAAAATCAGATTGCACAGTCCCAGGAAATGGTGTCACAAGTCCAAGCACTGACTTTTTTTTTTTTTTTGGCGGGGGGGGGAATGAAGGTATAGCTTGCAGACAGTAAAACACACAGAGTCTGAGCGTCTGCTGTGACTAGCTTTGACAGTTGGATACAGCTACCTCGCCACCACCCCCGTCCGGATACAGAACATTTCCAGCACCCAGAAAATTCCCGGGTGCCCCCTGCAGCCCCCCTGCCCACCCCGCTGGGCAGCCCCGTCCTGACTTCCAACACCACGGGTTAGTTTTGCCTGTTCTGGAGCGTCCCAGAAACGGAACCACACAGCACGTGCTCTTTTGTGTCTGAGCCTGAAGACTAACTTCTAAATCTAATAAAAGAGAAGAGGGGAGTATGCCATATTCTTAGAGAAAACTGTCATCCTAGGGCCGGGCAATGAGACCAGGTGGGGCCTCCGGGGTGCCCCGGGTCCGCCGGTGGAGAGCGACGCTGCCGTCACTCCCCGTGCTGGCCCCGTCCCCCACCCCCAGCCCGTCCGGTGTCCCCCTTGCTGGTGCCACACGAGTCTAGCTCCAGCCCGGCCCCAGAGCTCAGGCAACTTCTTTCGTCTGTGGAGTCAGGTTCTGGGCTTGAGGTCCAGGCCCTGGTGAAGCCCCCAGGCTGCTAGAGAAAGGCCTCACCTGCCCCAGCCCTGCCCACCACGTGCCCCTCCTGCCGGCTCTGGCTTTGGGGATGGCTGCAGGTCCTCTGTCTTGGTTCCACGGACCGTGCCCTGGTGCGTCTGCCCTTCCCAATTCCCAGGGCCCTGGGGTGAGCTGATTGCCCATGCGTGCTGGGCTGACGCCGGGGCCTCTGACTTGTCCTCAGACCGAGGCCAGGAGGCCAGGAGGCTCTTTTTCATCCCTGGCCTCCTATTCCAACAAAAATGGATGGTTTGCTCCTTTCCCACCCACCTTTTTGCCTTTGCCTGTGCTGTGCCCATTGCCGGGAGCACCCTTCCCTGTGGCTTCTCGCCTCACATTCCCACAGGCCTCCATTCAGACGGCCCCGGCCCCTCTGGGAGATGTGTTATGTGTGTTATGATGTGCTCCCACATCCACGGCACGGGAGGGATCCTGGCTTCCCGCGGGACCAGCGTCGGGCCCAGGAAAGTTGATTAGGCGCCTTCAAGAGCCTTTGCCCTGGCAAGCGCTGAGGTTTTTTGGTCATCCTGGGGCCTGACTGCGCCCTTGTCCCCTCCCTGCCACCCCAGGTTAGGGGGAGAATCAGGGCATTTGAGTTCGGCCTTCGCCCTGCACGATGTGGTTGTGACCTGATGAAATGCAGGATCTTCGTGTCTCGTTGACCTGGGAGTGAGTATCAAACAAGCTCACGTTTCCTAAAGGGCCTTATGAACTGTAAGGTGCGGGGGCGCCTGGCTGGCTCTGTTGGTTAAACGCCCGACTCTTGACCTCAGGTCTTGATCTCAGGGTTGTGAGTTTAAGCCCCACGTTTTGCCCCATGCTGGGCGTGGAGCCTACTTTAAAAAAAGAGAACAAGAAAGCCTGTAAAGTGCAGTGCACTTGAGTTAGGTTGAACCACACGGCCCGTCCCCACCAACCTCCTTCCTTGGTTCTGGCCTCGCTGCCAGGGTGGGGTGGACAGTAGCAGTAATAATCCTGCCCTGGGCTGCCGGGCAGGCACGCTTCTGAGCGCTGTATCACTGGTCAGAGGGGCTGGGGCCAGCCTGCTTCGGAGGTTTGGGCAGTCAGAGCTTGCTCAAGGCCCCAGAGGAAGGGACAGAGGTGGGATTTGGACCCAAGCAGCCTGCCCCGTGTTGCTGGGGCCCCGGGGAGCTTTTATGTGCTGTGGCGCAGGGGTTGGGGGGGGGGGTGGCGTGGCCGCCACCACCTCCAGGAGCCACAGGGCAGGAAGGATTGCTGCTGTACATGGAACACCTGCAGTATGCCTGGGCTCGGGAAGGCACTCTGTGCTTTTTTTGTGTTTTTGTTTTTTTAAAGATTTTATTTATTTATTTGAGAGAGAGCGTGAGAAAGGGAACATGAGCAAGGGTGAGGGGGAGAAGCAGACTCCCCGCTGAGTGGGGAGCCCAGTGTGGGGCTCGATCCCAGGACCCTGGGATCATGACCTGAGCTGAAGCAGACGCTTGCTTAACCGAATGAGCCACCCAGGTGCCCTCTGTGTGTGTGTGTGTGTGTGTGTGTGTGTGTGTGTGTGTGTGTGTGTGTGTGTGTGTTAAG
>NW_027397113.1:3454715-3491439 GCF_003265705.2 Callorhinus ursinus | reverse complement strand
CCCGTGTGGTTTTTTTTAAAGAGCTGAGCCATATGCCCAGAGAGGTTGGACCGGGCCTTTTCCATCATGTGAGTCCCCGACTGTATTATATCGTCCAACCCCATGTTCTTGTGTTTCAGGTGACCAGGGGTCGCCCACCTTTAATTGGTCCAACCAACTGCACTTTGTTCACAAGTCTCTCTGTCTCTCAAGACCCTCTGGCCTGGGTCATGAGCCTCCAGGCCATGTCTCTGCTGCTCATTCAAAGAGAACGTGGCCTGAGGTGGGTCCCCGGGGCATGCTTGGTGCCACCAGGAGTGGGACTTGTGCTGGGGCTGTGGCCTTGGGCTCAGAGGCTCATTGACTTTGTCACGGGACCACCCAGCCTCGCTGTGAGGAGACAGAGGTCAAGTTGCTCACTCCCGGCCACTCAGTGAGGAAATGGGGGCCGCGGGTGGGTGTGGCTTTTGGCTGTACGGCCTGTGTGGTGAGCAGCCCCTGAGGGGAGGGGGAAGGGCAGGTGGCAGAGGACCACGTGAGGGGCTGACTCCTGGCAATAGGAGAGCAAGGGAGTCACGAGGCAGGCACCGACCTTGCCGCCCTGGCCGCCCCAGGCCTCAAGGCAGAGGAGTGACTCTCCCATTTTACTGCTGTGCAGACAGAGGCCTGGACCCTGGGGCCGAGGTGACAGCCTCCCACACGCTTGTATGAGGGCCCGGGGTGGGTCGTGCAGACAGCTGCTCGGGCCTCAGGTTTCCAGTGGAGCCAGTGCCTGGCCCGGCCACTTCCGCTGTGGTCACTCGGCACGGTCTCCTGGGCCAGGGCGCCGGGCTGTGGTCTCAGCGCCTGTCCAACAGCTTACCCCAGGGGGCCGTGGAGAAACTTAATCAATTGCTAAAAAACAAAAATAAGTTGGCTGCCTACCAGCTGCGAAGCTGTTTATGGCCTTAGAGACGGTAGTGTGGAGGGCGGCCTGCGCTGGCACCCGGCTCTGCCCATATGAAGCCAGGGGTGGGGGCGGTGCGGGGGGTCGGGGCCGAAGGGAGGCGGGAGGCTCCGCTTGACGAAAAGAAGCCGGTAGGAGCCGCCCTGGGGGCGTGGTGTAAGCCTCTTGATGGGGATCCGTCCGTCCTTGGAGATGTCTTCGGTTCAGTGGGGACAGTTGTGATGTACACTCTGCCAACTGGGAAGGCCAGGCCCTGATGCTGGGCGAGGGGGTGGGGGGCGCAGGGCTTGGGGGCGCTGCCTCTTTTCATCTGTGTTGATCTGGTCGGTCCACATCCTGGGACGTGTGGTTTTACTCATCGTGAAAAATCCTTTCCCGTGTTGGGGATTAACCAGAAGGATCTTCCAGGTCTCCACGCTGGACCCCCTGGCAGGGGGCTCTCCTCCAGGGCTGTCCAGGGGCTGTGGATCCTTCTGCCCCATCCCTCCTCCTGTGGTTCTTCCCTCCCCCTCAGCTCAGAACCTGGAGGCCAAATAGGTCAACCCCGCGTGGCCGCTCCGTTCCCGCTGCTAGGACAAGTGAGAAAGCCTTGTCTCCGGAGCCTGGGCCCTCCCCACCACCGCCAGAACCACAAGGCCTCTCCGCATAAGCCGGGGCAAAGTCTTGATGTTTTCTTGTTGAAAAGTTACACCTGTGATCGCCCTTGAAAGGAACACATCACCCAAAATAACAGAAAATAAAAACCACCCAGAGAGGACCGCTGCTGACCTTTGGCTGTTTCTCGCTCCTCTGCCCCTCTGCTTGCGTTCAGGTCTGGGTTTGCACGATGTCTTCATAGCATGGCCCGTTGTGCCCTGACCTCCCCCACCGCTCGGCGGGCATTTCCCTCCCCAGCCCTGCTCCAGAGCCCGGTGCTTTCGCGGGCCCTTCGCTTATTTGCTGTTCTTGTGTTGTGGGATATTGACATTGCCTGCAGGTGCTTTCCCGCGGGTTTGGGTTTTGCAGTGATCGCGAGGCCATGGTGATCCTGGGCAGCCAGGAACCCGCGTGCATGTCTAGCGGCTGCTTTGGTCTGGGCTTGCCGAGGGGAAATTGCCGGGTCAGAGGGTCCCCAAGCCACACTGCCGTCCAGGAAGCGCGTGCTGGGCTCCGTCCTCTGGGAGGCGGGGGCCTGCCGCAGCCACGCCGAGTGGCCGGCACTTTCCACCTCCAGCACCTTCCTCAGGTTACTCGTCTCTCCTGTTTGTTGCTGGGGTCTGGGTGGTTTCCTTCTTGACTTCGATGCCGTCCAGTGAACTTAAAAAACGACAGACTTTACCTTGCACGGCAGTTTCAGGCTTACAGGAAAATCGAGGGGAGGGTCCTGAGAGTTCCTGGGTATCTGCCCTCCCTCCCGACACGGTTTCCACTGTGACTAGGATGGGCCGTCTCCTGTTGTGAAAGGCATACACGCGCGTGTCAGCCGAGGGGCCGCAAACCTCGCTCAGCCCCTGGGCCACGAGGCTCGAGGCCTGTTTCTCTGCAGCCTTGGAGCTCCGAAAGGTTGGGACGTTTTTGCACGGTTGAAAAGAGACTCACAAGAAGAATGTTTTGTGACACAGGAAAAGGAGAGGAAATGCGAATTTTGGTGTCCCCGCGTGACGTCTGGCTCGCATCCCCCTGCTTCTGTGCCGTCTGCCACAGCTTTCGCGCTGGGACGCCGAGCTGGCCGCCGGCGACAGTCGGGGTCATGGCCTGCAGAGCCTAGCGTGCTGACGGCTGGTCCTTTACAGAAGACGTGTGCAGACCCCCGCTGGAGACCGAGAATGGTCCCAAGATAGCCGCTGTGGACGTTTGCGTGTGTTTCCTGCCAGGAAAGGAAGCTTTGGTTCATCTGTGGGAGCAGATTTTGTTCCAGGGAGGCTTTTGTTTGTCTTGTGGCTGGGCTCCTGCTGCATGCACAGCATGCTGTTTGCACGAGGCTTCCTTGTAGGCGGTGGTGGGCTCAGCGCTGTCCCGGCGTCCGGAGTGCATGGTGTCCATGGGCTAGCTCCATTCCCATCCATCCCAGTGGCAGCAATGGCCCGGCGCGCTCTGGAGCCCCCCACCCCCACCCCCCCGCCCCTTGGACCTGCCTCTCCTTCCACGGAACATCTCCTCTCACCTCTGCTCCCCACCTCTTGTGGGTTGCATTGTGTCCCCCAAAAAGACATGTTGAGTCCCCGGAGTGTGAATGTGACCTAACTTGGAAACAGGGTGTTTGCAGGTGTAACCAAGTTAAGATGAGGTCATACTGGAGTAGGGTGGGCCCTGAATCCAATGACTATTGACCTTTATAAGAGGGAAATTGAGACACAAAGGTGCGGGCGAGGAGGCAGTATGAAGACAGAGGCAGAGGTTGGAGTGGTGAAACCACAAGCCAAGGAATGTCCAGGGATTGCTGGTAACCACCAGAAGCTGAAAGAGGCAAGGACGTCTCCCCCCGAGCCCTCCGAGGGAGCTTGGGCCTGCCAGCCCCTGGCGTTCTTCCTTCTGGCCTCCAGCACCGTGAAGGAGTCCGTTTCAGCCTCCCCGTTTGTGCTGATGTGTTACGGCAGCCTTTTCCTGCATCTGGCTGGGTCCGTGTGACCCACAGGACGGTGCCCTGGGATGGAAGGCAGCTTGGTCCGGAGGGATGTTGGCAGGGAGGGATGGTGTTGAACGTGACGTGCCCGTGACATCGGGCCATCCCTCAGGTCGGCTTTTTTGTTTGGAGAACGCCGGCTGCCAGGAAGGCTGTGCCCTGGCCTGTGGTCAGTGCCCCGCACTTGGCCCCAGGACAGGGGCGCTACCCTTCTTTCCCGCGCGTGTGCATGCAGTGAGGAAGCGGGAGGTCAGGAGTCCGCCCGAAGGAGGCTCCGGGGACGGCTGCCCAGCCAGCGAGGGGAAGGGTTCACTTTCCTTGGCAGCACTGTGGGGCAGGCTATTTGTTTAAACAACCCCAAAGAAAACCATTTGGCCAAACTGTTAGTTTCTAAACAATTTACTTCCCTAGTGTTTAAACAAACTCCTACCCAGGATCTGTGTCTGGTCCCAGGGAAGGGGGTGGCCTCTCCTCCTCTTGGCCCTGGCACAGTGCCCTACACCCACCCAGGTGGCCGGAGGCCGGGGCTGCCGCTCAGACCTCGCTGCTGACAGCCTTGGAGGTCACCTGTGAGTAGCAGCCTCTGTGAGCGAGCGGCTGGGGGTTCTGTCTCGGCAGCTGCCCCCCCACCCTGCCCGCAGGCCTGGTCCTGGACAGAGTGCTCCACCCCCTCTGTGCTTCAGGCAACAGGCTGGGCTGTGACTCTCGCCTGCATGTCCCCGTCTTCTAGGCAAAGCTCAAATAAAAACTTCAAAGGCTCTGCAGCCCAAGGGGAGTCACACCCCCCCCCCTTGGAGTCAATTATCACCTACAGATTTATCCTGGCACTTAATTACTGCCTCAGCCACAGAGACTTAATTCTAAGGGATGCTGACAATGGGGTTCCCTGGCGGTGGGGTGTGCTGGAGGCTTTGTACTGACCTGGTTAATGGAAGGCTGGGGCTGGGCACACTTCACCCCTGATGGCTCTGTGCCCCTTGGGGACACTCTGCTGGAATCCGGTACCTGGTCACAGCCACATGATTCTGAGGTTCTTGGAGCCAGAGACCAGACTCCCCATCTCAGCTGGCCCCCTTAGCAGGCCCACCTGTAACCCCAGCTCTCCTTCCTAGTCCCCATTCACTGATGGTCTTCCTCCCTAAAGGGCTCTGCCCTGTGGTCCCAGGAGCACCGGGGGTGGGGGATCCTGTGTCTGTTTTGCCCACCCCCATCCCCAGTTCCTGGTCCAGGGCCTGGACTAAAGTAGCTGCCTGCAGAGATAACTGGTGGGGTGACCAAGCCAGCTGGGCGGCCCGTCAACATTGGGCTTCCTGTGTGTGCCATCTTCCGAGATCCAGGTGTTTGTGGGACCTTATTTTTCCACTTGCTCCTGTGTGCCCTGGGTCAGGGAGCTTAACCTCTCTGAGCGTCAGGTTCCTCATCAGTAAAATGGGGCATAATCATACCTCTTGGATTGGTGTGAGGATCACACTATTTTAGGTGATTGTGTCTGGAGGACCATAGCAACAGGGATGGGTGAAGCAGGCTCTAAATGTGTTCTGCGGGGCACCTGGGTGGCTCAGTCGGTTAGGCGTCTGACTCTTGATTTTGGCTCAGGTCATGATCTCAGAGTCCTGAGATTAAGCCCCGAGTCAGGCTCCGCGCTCAGCAGGGACTCAGCTTGCAGTTCTCATTCCCTCCCCCGCTGCCCCTCCTCGCGCTCATGCTCGCTCTCCCTCTCTCAAATAAATAAATAAAAACCTTAAAAAAAAAATGTGTTTTGGGACAGAGCATTGGTTTCCCTGGGGACCAGTGTTTTCTCTGGGGAGGAAGTGCTGCTTGAAGTCAAGTGGGGTTTGACACCCACCTTTCCGCCTTGCACAGTGAGCAGCCCCGGCCTCCGCTTGGGAGCCCGGCAGCCTCTTTGGACAGTTCTATAGACGCCTTCTTAGGGCTCTTCCCGGCCGTGCCCTGGGGGGGCTTCCCACATCCCTCCGTGGTGGCAGACAAAGCCAGAGCCCTTCATGGAGTCTGGTTTATGGTTCCCTTGATGTCAGAGCTAGACAGAAATTCAGACACCATCAGGTTGGACCGATTCTTCACTATAAATGGGAAGACCAGAGCCCAGAGAGGGTTAGGGACCTGTCCAAAGTCACACAGAGAATTCTGCCCTGTGTTCTCCCTGCTTGTCTTAGGATGTGCCTCTGCTCTGGGTGTGGCTCTGGGTCTGCAGGGAGCCAAGGAGGCATGTGCCGGAATCCCAGTGAACCATTAAGTGTGGTGCCCTTGCAGAGGGGCAGAGAGAGTGTGTGTGTGTGTGTGTGTGTGTGTGTGTGTGGTCAGCCCATCCACTGGGGTAAGGGTGGCAGGAGAGCTTCCTGGAGGAGGAGGAGGAGGAGGTGTGTGACCTGGGCCTTGAAGGAGAGGTCAGATGTCAACAGAACATTTTGGGAATGGAGCCCAGAGGAAGACAATTTATTAAAATTCAGAATTCCCCTCCCCTCCTTCCAACATCCCAAATCAGGACCAAATCTGAATTTGGGTGTCGGGGGTTTCCAGAGCAGTCAGGCACTTGGGGTACGTTGTGAGCGCTGCCTGCCTCGGTTTCCCGGCCCTGGGCTCATAAAGCCGTTGCTGTCGCGTGTGCGCCCTCTAGGGGAGGAATTGGATTATGAGCTCTGGGCCTTGGAGCAGGACGGTGAGGATCCGGGTCCCCACCCTTACTTGAAATGCCGGGCAGGGGACCCCAGGTGGACTCTGCAAGGCACCGGGCTCCGAGGGCTCTGCCATGGTGGCAAGAAGTTGGCACCGGATGCAGGAGAGAGTCTGCCGTTTGAGAGCTGTAGCTTGACCAGGCAGCTGGCTGCAGAGGCCTGGGCCTGGGGGCCTGAGTTTGATGGATGTGCCCAGCTGGTTCTGCCCCTGTCCCCATCCTGCGTTGCTGCATAACTTGAGGTGGGTCCTTCCCCATTCTGGGCCTTTCCAATCGGACCAGGCAGTTGGCCCCAAAGTGCCAGAAGCAGTCTCTGGACCTAATCTTGGTTCTGTGGGTCCTTGAGACCAGAAGGGGCCAGAACGAATGAGTGAACAAGGACCCAGCTCTGGCGGAGGGCGTCACGTCCTGGCCCCAGCAGCCTTGAGGCGTCCAGGCCAGGGTTGGGGAGCACAAGAGGCTCCATGTGCTATTTGCCCTGGAAGTTCGGACAAATTGCAGCAGGGAGGGTCCAGGATAGAGTCAAAATATTAATACTGCTGGGGTGGCAGAGAAAGACTGGGGCACCTGCCCCCCAGGTGCTCACCCTTGTCAGCAAGATGGCCAGGTGGGAAGGACTCAGACCGGGCAATGATGTGTGCACTTAGGTGACATGAAGCTGCCTTGGGGGGTGAGCGGGGCGTGGGTGGGGCCTCGGGGAAGAAGTAGCATCTGAGCTGAGCCATGAAGGGTGAGCAAGTAGAAGTGGGGCCCAGGGGGGGTTTTGAGAAGTGTGTCTTTGACAGTGGCAGTCTGGAGCCCAGTGCCTGTGTGGGACTTGCATTTGGAACTAGTTTGTGGCCGGGAGAGGGGCTTGCAGGGAGGGGGTAAGGGGGACTGAGTGTGAAGCAGCTCTTCCACAGTGGTGGAAGTCAGGCGGCTATGTGGCTTTCAGCTGGTTGCTTGACCTCTCTGTGCCTATGTGATCTCATCTATAAGATGATGATCCAACGAGTGCCGGCCTCATAGAGCCCTCACCAGGATGAGCCAGTGACTGCATAGGAGGGTGTCGGCCAGTGTTACCTAAAGTCACCGGTTGTCTCGAGGAAGCTCTGACCCCGGGGGCTGGCTGAGCCCCTCCCTGCCATGCCCAGCACAGGCCTGGTCTGCTGTCCTGCTGCAGGCCTCTGACCCCACTGCGTGTGCATCCACAGGGGCTGAGGAGGTGCTGCTGCTGGCCCGGCGGACGGACCTGCGGAGGATCTCGCTGGACACACCGGACTTCACCGACATTGTGCTGCAAGTTGATGACATCCGGCACGCCATTGCCATCGACTACGACCCGCTGGAGGGCTACGTCTACTGGACGGACGACGAGGTGCGGGCCATCCGCAGGGCGTACCTGGACGGGTCAGGGGCACAGACGCTGGTCAACACCGAGATCAACGACCCCGATGGCATCGCGGTCGACTGGGTGGCCCGTAACCTCTATTGGACGGACACGGGCACCGACCGCATCGAGGTGACCCGGCTCAATGGCACCTCCCGCAAGATCCTGGTGTCCGAGGACCTGGACGAGCCCCGGGCCATCGTGCTGCACCCCGTGATGGGGTAAGGCTGGGGGTGGGCGGACCTCCCACCTGGCGGGGGCTGTAAGCCAGACCACCCAGAGGTGAGAGAGACTAGTGGTTCTGGAACTTTCTCCAGCATCAGAATCCCCCAGAGGAGGGCTTGTTAAAACGAGGGTGGCTGGGCCCTCTTCCCAGAGTTCCGATTCAGGGGGTCTGGGGTGGGGCCTGAGAACCTGAATTTCTCGCAAGCTCCCTGGTGATGCTGCTGCTGGTCCAGGGACCAGACTTTGAGAAGTTCTGACACAGGCTGTCAGGTACACGTATACAGGGCCTGGAGAGCTTGGGTGAGTCGTTTCTTTCCATGGGCCTCACCCTTCCCACCTGCAAAATGGAATGGTTCACCAGGGTGATTTCTAGGCTGATCATGGTACGTACTTACTACATACGGGCCAGGCCTCTTCTAAACGCTACACACGGTGAATCTTTGCCTCCTCCTCTCTCCCTGGGAAGTGGGTGCAGTTGTACAGTAGAGGAAGCTGAAGCCCAGAGAGGTTAAGGGACTTGCCTAAGGTCACACAGCCAGGAGGTTGGGATTGGACCCGGCAGTGTGGCTCCAACTTCCCATTTTAGGATTCTGTGAAAACAGCTTGTCGGTCGACGTAGGAGCCTTTCTGAGAACCTCCGCAGCAGCGCCCCCCCTGGGGGCTCACGACCAACAATGGGAAACTGGGAGGAGGGAGGAGGAACAGTTGGAGCTCTTGGCAGGTGGAGCTGGGGCTGCAGGGAAGCCTCTGGCCCTCCGTGCAGGACGTGGGCGGTGTCCTGGAGACAGCCTGCAGTGGGGCTGGGAGGACGGGAGGGAGGCCTGGGAGCCGTGCCTCGTGGGGACCAGCAGAGCTACAGCAACAGTAACCACGGCCACTGCAGGGGCTGCCGGCCGCGGTGCACCCCCGGGGTGTCAGGTGCTTGTCTCATTTCCCCGCGGCTGAGGCTCAGAACCTGCGGCGACCCGTTTGCGGTGCCTGCTGGGAGAGCTGGGCCTCTTGGCTTGTCTGCCCGTGGAGCCTGTGCTCTGCACACAGGAGCCCTTCGGCTGCTTGGAGAAGGTTCCCCCCCAACCTCGGCCTCCTCCCTGGCGCTTGGCCCCTCCAGCCCACGGGCCTCTCGGCAGGGCGTCTGCTGTCTGCCCACCTGCAGGACGGGAGGGGAGGCTTACCAGCCCGCTTCGAATCCCAGGGCCCCATGTTGTGAAGCCCGCGCTGTGGGTACCCCCATTTCCCGTGGAGCCCCTGGTCCTGTGTGGGGGGCTTGGTGCTCACCTGTGCAGTGAGCTAGCGTTGCCTGAGCACCTCCTGCCGGATGGGGAGGGCATGGTCCTCAGCCCTGGGGGGTGCAGCAGGGACGAGACAGACAGCGTCAAGGACATGTGCTTCTTCTCCAGCCTCATGTACTGGACAGACTGGGGGGAAAACCCCAAAATCGAGTGCGCCAACCTGGATGGGCAGGAGCGGCACATCCTGGTGAACACGTCCCTCGGTTGGCCCAATGGCTTGGCCCTGGACCTGCAGGAGGGAAAGCTGTACTGGGGAGACGCCAAGACGGACAAAATTGAGGTGAGTCATCCGCACCGGTGGGCGTTGGTCCCTGGAGCTGTTTAATATAGGTTGTGCCGCCTGGCACAGCCCGGCAGGCCTGGAGCCCTGAGTTTTAGGCAGAAGCCAGGCCTGGCCGCCCTGGAGCCCATCACGTGTACCAGGCGGGCATCGGACGGATGCCTGTGCTCTGCTGTTTTTGTTTTCGTTTTTTTAAAGATTTTATTTATTTTTTTTAGAGCGAGAATACGTGTGCGGTGCACGTGCGAGCAGGGTGGTGGGGGGGAGAGTCAGAGGGAGAGGGAGAGAGAGAGAATCCCAAGCAGGCTCCACACTGAGCACAGAGCCCGACCTGGTGCTCGATCTCATGATGCTGAGATCATGACCTGAGCCAAAATCAAGAGTCAGACGCTTAACCGACTGAGCCACCCAGGCGCCCCTGTGCTATATGCTATTTGGACAAATAGGATCCTTGAAAAAAATAGTTCATTATGATACATTTCTGAGGCCTTAAGGAGATGTGTGGCCGAGTGAAAGCCGTCATAGGATATACCGTGGTTGTGTAAGATGTTGTCATGGGGAAGCTGGGTGAAGGGCACACGGGAGCTCCCCGAGCGACTTTTTGTGTGTCTTAAACTATTTCAAAATACAAAATCTTTGTTTTTAAATGTATTTATTTGAGAGAGAGAGGAAGAGAGAGCATGTGCAGGTGTGGGGGCTGGGGCAGAGGGAGGGGGAGGGGAGAGAGAGAATCCCAAGCAGACTGCCTGCGGAGCACAGAGGCCGATGCAGGGCTTGATCTCATGACCCTGAGATCATGACCTGAGCCAAAATCAAGAGTCGGCCGCTTAATTGACTGAGCCACCCAGGCGTCCCTCAGAATACAAAATCTTAATGAAAAATCACATGCAAGTGCCCACCGCCCAGCTTAAGACAGAAAATCTTATCAACGTAGTTGAAGCCAGAGGTGACCGCTACTCTGAGTTTGGTGCCGCCTTCCCAAGACGTTTTCTTTTACTACACGGATGTCTCCCTGAACAGTATGTCGTCTTGTTTTGCGTGATTCTATGTGATTAATAAGTGGTGTCCAGATGTGTTCTTTGGCAAACTGCTTTTTGCTCATGGGTGTATTTTTTGGAGGTGCTGTCAATACGACAGTTAAATTTGTCCCTGTAGCAGGGAAGCCGCCGACGTTTGTGCCTCTCCTCGGTGTGGACGCCTCCCTCAGTTCTGGTCACTTCTGGGATCCTCCTCCTCTGCTTCTGGTCACATTGCTGCTTATTGACATCCCTGGGGGGTCACCTTCGCTCCTCTCCTGGCTTGGTGGGGAGCCCCCCACCAGGCAGCTTGAGGGGGGAGGGTGGGAGCGAGGGTATCGACGTATGTCTCTGTTGCACGGTTTCAAGCCACGCTTCTGAGCAGGACCGGGAAGGGGACTCAGGGCTGGGTGGGTGCTTCTCCCACACAAGTCTCTGCCAGAGTGGCCGTTTCCTGTCGGATTCCCTGCAAATGACCTTGTTGCTAAAGGGAGTTTCTCTGGAGCCTCTGAGCCTGAAGCCAAGACCCTTGTTTCCAGTGGGGTCTGCTGAGGAGGCTTCGTCTCCATGGACCCCACCCACCCCTGGGAGTGGGCCGGGGGGCTGGGGACGCGTGTGTCCAGCTGACAGCGCTGGACACGGAACAGGCATGGCTCCGTGTACTCCCATGGCAGGGTGCTGGGGTCGTCTACTGTGGTAAAACACACATGATCTACAATGGCCATTTTTACAATTAAAGTGTGCCTTTCAGTGGCCCCTCATAAATTCACAGTGCTGAACCACAGCAACCATCACTACTGCCTAGTTCCAGAATGTTTTCATCACCCGGGACGCCGTGCCCATTAAGCAGCCAGTCCTGGTCTCCCCTCCCAGCTCCCGACACCTACGGATCTCCTGTCTGTCCCTGTGGGGTTGGCTGTTCCGGGACATTCCACGTGAACGCAGTCATCTGGTATGCAGCCTTTCATGCCTGGCTTCTTCGCTCAGCATGATGTTTTCGGGATTCATCCACACGGTGGCACCTGTCCGCACTTCGTTTTTATGGCAGAATAACATTGGTTGTATGGATGGACCTCACGTCATCCACCTGTCTGTTGATGGACATTCGGGTTGTTTCCCCCTTTTGGCTGCTGTGAGCAACTCTGTGAAGGGCGCCGTGTGCAAGTTTTTGTTTGGGCGCCTGTTGTTCGTTCTCTCGGGTACATACCAAGGAGTGGAATTGCTGTGTCGTGTGGGAATTTTATGTGTGATTTACTGAGGAACCGTCAGACTGGTCCGTGGTCTGCACCGTTGCGCACGCTCTCACAAGCAGCGTATGTGTGTTCTGCTCTCAGCACAGCCTCAGTGTCCTTTATCATGATTGTAGCCATCCTGGTGGGTGCGCGGTGGTGTCTCCTGGGTTTGATTTGCATTTTCCTGATGATGGGTGATGTTGAGCACCTTTCGTGTGTTTGTCCCACAAGAGTATTTGGAGGTGTGTGGCATGGTCCCCATGCGTGGATGAGAAACTGAGGTCCAGGGGGACGGTACCTTGCTCAAGGTCATGTGGCAAGTGGGTGGTTTTTGATTTTCCACCTTTAGAATCAATTCACAGACAAAGCCCTAAGACGGTGTCAGGCTTCCCGACGGAATCTGAACATGATCCTCGGTGGTAACCGCTAAGCAGAAGGGACAGAAGTTAGGAGGCGGGAGGCTGGGGAGAGGTAGGAGTGCAGTTTTAAGGGTAACCAGTGGAGGGACTGAAGACAGTCTGTCATGGTAGCGTGAGGGTGAGGGAGGGCCCGGAGTAAGGGAATGTGCACCACAAACCGGGAATGCGCACCACAAGCAGGTAATCTGTCTGTTTGGAGCTAATCACCAGAAAGTGTGAAGAGACAGGCTACAGAATTAGAAGGATTTGGGAATCTTTGATCAAGCAGCCTGGGGCAATGTAGGCGTGTAGGTGTTCTCAAGCTACATGATCGAGGGTCCCTTTCTTTCTCCGCCGTGGCTCTGGTGGCACACACTTTGAGAATGCCGACCCCATCAGAGACTGTTGCAGCCACCTCCCACACATCGGGGGCTGACCCTGGCTGTGGGTTTTGTGCCGGACACCCGCTCCTCCCCTGCCCCGGGGCGGGGGCTGCTGACGTGCATAGGCGTGGAGACCATCTTCCATGTAAACTCAAGAGTGTCTTCTCCCCCTGGTGGGAGACGCCCCAGGCGAGCCACAGGTGTTTTCGAGTCATGCTGGCTTCTCGGCCTCTAGCACAGGGGTGAACATTTTGGAGGTGGCCCAAGTGTGCTAGGGGCCTTGCCTCCATGTTCCTGCTGTGGCCTCTCGGCCCTCACTCTGGGGTCCCGGGGTGTGCCGCCGAGCACCTGGTGAGTGCCAGCTATGTTCCAGGTGCCTGGGGCCACCTTGGTACGTCTGCCCAACAGCTGTTCCTCTGGTACGCCCCTCAGGACCAAGCTTTGGATCAGGCCACCAGCTGAGTGCAGAAGCCCCTGCTGGAGGTCACAGAGGATTCTGAGGGCTTCTGGGGGAACTGCTGAGGGCCAGGGGCTGTGTTTACTTTCCGGTTTCCAGGTGGGAGGGATGGTCAGGGGAGGTATAAACCAGGCTAGGGAAGCAACAGGACATGCTTCTAGCAGTGGTAATGTTTCCCAGAAATTATGCCCAGTGACAATGGAACAGCCAGGCCAGATGCTAAGGAGCCTGAGCGCTGGCCTCGGGCCTGCCTCACGCAGTTGCCTTTGACGGGGAGAACGGATTCCGTGCGGCCTGGTTGTGCGCACCGCCTGGCTCTGAACGCAGAGGGAAGGCGCTGGAAGAAAGGAACTTTAGACGGTGATAAACTGGCTGCGCCTTTGAAGAGGTAATCGGGCTCCCGTGTTCCGCCCGCCAGGCCCCCAAGAAGGACTTTATAGGGCAGCTGTGGCTAATCCCTTGATGAACTGGGAGGAGAACAAAGGTCTGGAAAGGCCGGACTGATGAAACGGGGATTCATCTGGATGGCATTAGCAGCACATAGATGCGACTTATGGACCAGGCTGAATCTCGGGCAAGTCTGGGCTGCCCTGCAGGTGGGCCTCCTGCTGGCCTTGTCTGTGACAGCTATCCTGGACATCAGGTTCGGACCAGCCCCTGGGGCAGCCCCTCGGCGGCCCAGCTAGCTGCCGTCGTGACAGCTGGGGTGGGCTCAGGCTGGTCCCTCCAGGCTCACTCTGGGAGGCGCCCCTGACTTCCCCAACACCTGCAGGCTAGAGCCACGTGGGATGGGTGGGGGCTGAGGTGTCGGAATTCCCTGGGTTGCCTCCTTACCTGTCTTCCTAGATCTAGAGCCCTTGGGTAGGAGGCTCCTGCCCCATCAATACCCGTAGTTCTTGTATCCAGCCCTTCCCACGACCCCAGCTGCACCCTCAGGACCAGGCCTCCAGCGTTCCTATGGCCCACCATTTGTTTGTGCAATTTTTCCCCCTCTCCCTCCTGCCCTGCTGGGTTCCCCACCCCGAGAGCACTTCCCCTCCTCCTCTGACCTGCCGCGGGTCTTCGGTCTTGGGTCACAAGGGTCAGCCGGATTCATAAAAGCAACTAGGACTCCCTTCTCCCTCAGCTGTCTCTAACCAGTGGCCGCCGGGGCCCTGCACTTCTCTCTCTGCTCTTGGCAGACGCCAGGCCCTTTCTGCCTCTGTCCCTGCTGTTTGGCAGACACCAGGCTCGTGACCGCCCAGCATGGCCTCCCCCCTCGCCCCCCCGGCAGCTCCTTCCGTCCCTAGTGCCCTCCAAGCCCACGTGCCTAGCTGCCCCCTGGCTCCCCCCCTCGGAAGCCCAGAGTTACCTCCTGCCACATGCCATGGTCTCATGCATGGGGACGACTCGCCTTCTGCAAAGTGCTGACATCCCCGTTCCCACCTGGAGGCCGTCTCTCCCGCTGGAAGCCGCAACCCCTTCGAAACCGGTCGGGTGCTCGTGCTCTGGCTCAGCCGCCGGATCATTGGCATCATTATCATGCCCCCCTCACTTGTTTGTGCGTGGGCCTTTTCTCTCCAAGCAGACGGGAGCTCTCTCGGGTCCGGCTTGCGTCAGGGTCTCCGTGCTGACGGTGGGTGGGGACTCAGGACACGCCGGGTCTGTATTGAGGTGCCTGCTCCCATGCCCCTCCACTGCTCCCTCCCACACTCTCTCTGTGGCTCCCACTTGCCCCTTTCCCACAGCTGCTCAGCGGGTCCCTGAACAGAGCTGTCACGTCCCCCCAGCCTCTTCCACAGCCCTCGGCGAGCACCTGTGCATTCCACAGCATCCACGGACACTGCCTTGTGCCGGAAGAGCAGTGAGGGCCAGACCGTGCCCTGAGGGGGTGGATGTTCTAGAGGGGAGATAGACACGGGGGGTAACAGGATAGCTCCAGCACGCCGGAGGTGGTCGGTGCTCTAGAGGGCCACTGAGGAGAGGGGACATCCTGGCTCCCTGGACAGCGCCTCGGCTGCTTTTCTAACCGTGTCTGTTCAGAAGCCCCTGCCTTTGCTAACGTATTTGTGCAGATTCTGTTGCTTTCAGTTTCTGGAGTAGAGGGAGGAATGGTGCCCCTTAGCAGAGCTGACAGAGGCAAAGCACTTAAATAGCCGGGCACACGCTCTGTGATGCGTGTCCATGGAGGGTGGTTTTAGCCGTTACTGAATCGAAGCAGGGACTGGTCTTGCCCCTTTGGAGTCTTGAGTTGCCTTTGTGAAGCTTTGTCCTTGGCTGTTTCCCTCTGGGTTGCTCGGACTCCAAGCAGAGGTCTTGCAGGCCAACCCAGGCTCTTCAGCCTGTCTCTGCCATAGGTGTCACCTGCGTGTGGCTCGCCCTGGACTTGCTGGGGGCTCCAGATCATCTGGGCTCTGTGAGGCCCCCTGCTCTCTCACTCTGGCCAGGACAGTGACACCTGCCGTCCAGGGTCAGCTCTCAGATCCACGCGCCTGGTGGGGCAGGCTGGGGATAAGTCACAGACTGAGAGGTTACACAGGTATCTCCCTGCTCCTGACACGTACTGGGTACTGGGTCGGCGGAGGGGATTTCCGTTACAACCAGAATACATACTCAGCACAAGAGGGATGGTTGCAAGGCCTGGGGGCTGTGTGTCCCCCGGGGAAGAAGTTAGAACATGGGGCTTCCGGGCAGCTGAGCCATGCATATGTGCACGCAAGTGTGTGTTTAAGATCTTTTTTATTACATGGAACAAAATAACCTGGGCAGTTTTAATTGGGGGGGGGGGTTATGTCTGACTGTGATAATTATTCCATCAGAAAACAGAAGTCTTTTCCCTTGAAACGTGTGCTTTCAAAGGGTTGGTCTTGGGCTCCTATCTCTTGTCGTGGTGACTTTCTGGGGCCCACCACTTTGTGGGCCTCCCCACAGACCCCCGTGGGTGCTGCCCCTCAGAGCGCAGCTGGGATCTGCGGGTGTCTGTTCCGCTTGTCCCACCTCTCTGCTGCCCCCTCCCCTACCCCAGACCCGGGCACGGAGCGCGGAGTCGGCCCAGCACAGGAGGACGGAAGCCAAAGGTCAGAGAGATCAAGGCTGGTCCCGGGCACCTTTGGCATCTGGCGTGATCATTTTTGACGTAACTCCTTGGAGAGACGTCCAGTTTCCTTTCCTGAAAATCAAGGGCGCAGGCGCTCAATTCTAGAGCAGGGGTTAGAATCTACAGCCCGTGGGCCCGATCGCCTGTGTTTGTACCACTCTGAAACGGAGACTGGTTTTTACACTTTCAAATGATTGCGGAAAAAAAATCGAAAGAAAAATAATATTTCATGACATGTGAAAATGACACCAAATTCAAATTTCAGCGTCTCCAAAGTTATTTTTGTTCCTTGCACAAACGATGTGCTGTAGGCACACACAGCCTTGCTCACTCACTCACACGCTCTCTGTGGTGGCTCTTGCATTACCAAGACCATATGGCCGCAAAGCTGGAAATGTTTATGATCTTCTGCAGGAAAAGTTTGCCAGCCCCTGACCTGGAAAATCTGTCTCCCATACTCTCCCCTGACTCCCAACATTCTTGGGTTGCAAATTCGATTCCGTTATTCCCGAACCCTGTTTGGACGCGTTACCCTCGCAGGAGCCCAGTGGACCCGTGCTCTGTGTCTCGTCACCTTACCCTCGGCTCCTCTCTAGGAAAGCTGGGATGTTGAAATGTGTGTTGCTCCCTGTAGACAGGCCCCACGGGCGCTCCGGGCCTGGGGAAAGGCCTGGTCCGGTAGTTACTTTTACGGATGGGCTGGATTTGCTCACCGTGTGCAGAACGCTGCCATAGAAAACCACTTTGGGCTCGTGTATTTTTCTCAAGTGTTAGAGTCTTGATGGAGAGCCTGCGAGGTGCTTCTTGGGTTCTCTGATTGGTGTGGAGGGTGATCGGGGGTGGGGGAGTGGCTTCTGGAGGGGCGTGGGGCCCCGCGTTCGAGGTCGGGGCAGGAGGGGGCAGAGGCGGAGAGAGAGAGGAGGGGCTGCCAGCCTTGTTGGCCCCATGTTCCTCCGTGGGCTCGTTTTCATTGTTCTTGAGCCAGGAAAAAGGTACTTCCTTGCCTCAGTTCAATAGAATGTGTATTTATTTATGTCTGGAGTTCAGTTATTAAAGAAAACTGAGAAAATATGGAAATACTGAAGGAAGAGGAAAGTCTCTTACAGAGGCGGTATTGACATTTTGGTGCATTGAAGCCGAGTCTTTTTTTCTAGACGTGGATGGTTTTCTTTGTAGTGTCGATGCAGTGCGTGTGCGGGCCATCCCCGGCGCGGCCCCCGTTATCCCGAGCTGAGGAAGGAGCAAGGGTCCCCAGGGCCTCGCTTGAGCCCTGCCCCTGACGGGATGTGTTCTTGGAGGTACTCTTTCTCCCCTCCCAAGCTCACCTCCTGGGCCGTGAGCCCAGGATGAGACCCCTCCCAGGGGCAAGTTTTGTGCAGAGCGTTCTCTGAGGGCTGGCGCCCAAACCGTTTGGCAGAGTTAGTCCATTACCTGCCATTTACTGCTAACCAGCAGGGCCAGGAGTGGTGCCCAGGGATGAGTACAGAAATCGGTGCAACCCGAGCTCCTCTCTCCAGGTGAGGTTGGCAGCTCCCCAGCTCTCAGTACAAGGGCACCCCCCAACCCCACGTTCTCACCTGGGTGGCGCGTTGGAAGTCCCTGCGGGGAGCTGCTTCCAGGATCCATACCTGGGCCGGAGCCTGCCACTTCTGCCTGAATTGCCTCATATTGGGGGTCCAGGCGTTGTTCTGTCTTTGGTTAAGTTGCCTGGATGACGTCAGCTGCTCCCCTCAGTTACAGGTGGAGAACTAGGTCCATGGGGCGCAGGGGTTTGCTGGGCCCAGCCCAGAGCTGCCGGCTCCTCTCAGGCGACCTGGTGGTTTTGTCCTGTGCTGTCCGACAGCAGACGACCCAAGTCTCTTCTGTTCAGCATGAATTTGATCTGTCTTCTGTTCTCACCGCCTGCAAAACAGAGGTTTTGTCGCTTTTCTGCGGAGCTGGAAGTGTCATCTGGCTGCAGGAGGTCTGTTGGGACTTGTCATGTCTCTTTCATCCTGGCCTGAGAGCCGGAGAATCTTGATGTTGTGTTTTATCGAGTCTCCCTTTCAACAGAAGCTGCTACAGGATCATCTGTCATCGGAATCGTAGGCGTTTTTATGTCTGACAGCAGTTTTCTCCTTTGTGGCTTTTGTGGTTAATGCTTTTAATCAGCACCGATTCTTCAAGAAAAAGCTAGCTTTTGTATCTCAGAGTAAATGGCCACTCGTGTGTGGGGGTGGAAAATGTCTGAGAGTTACAGGCTCAGACTTAGGGCCAGAAGTGCCCTCAGAGTTCATCTGGGCCTGACCAAGCAAGACACTGGTCCACAGACCGGTGTGTCGTCTTGCCCAGGGCCCACGGCGTCTTAGTAATCCAGCCTCTGGAAACTCAAGTCTGCATCGAGCGTGTGATTTGAGACCTGCCGGTGCTGTGTGCAGGCAGATGTTGCTGTCAGAGCCTGCCCCTGGTCTGAGACCCGCACCTCGGTACTGCAGGCGGATCAGCCACAGGAAGGGAGAGGACAGCCGTCTGCCTCGCCTGGCCCTTTCGGCACAGTGTCAGTGCCCAGGTAGGGGAGGCTGCAGGGAGAGCCCTGAGCCAGCCCCACCACTGAAAAGGTCATTCGTCCAGCTCTGCTGGGGAGCCACGGCACCTGGCTTCGTATCACGGCCTCGCGGGGTGCAGGCAGAGCTGAGCATCCCAGGCGTTGACCTTGGCTCATTTCCGGCAGCTCAGGCCCGAGGCCGGTTCATACCTGTGTCTGCCATCCTGTAGGTGATCAACGTCGACGGGACAAAGAGGCGGACGCTCCTGGAGGACAAGCTCCCACACATCTTCGGGTTCACGCTGCTGGGGGACTTCATCTACTGGACCGACTGGCAACGGCGCAGCATCGAGCGCGTGCACAAGGTCAAGGCCAGCCGGGACGTCATCATCGACCAGCTGCCCGACCTGATGGGGCTCAAGGCCGTGAACGTGGCCAAGGCTGTCGGTGAGTCCGTTCAGCCTCCAGCCGCCGGGGAGCCAAGCCGACTGGCACGAGGAAGAAGCAGGGGGCTCGTGGCTGCCCTTCCGTCCGCGGGCGCCCACCTGGGGAGGGGCCAGGCTAGGACATGGTGAGATCTGGTGAAGGACGGCGGGATGGACGTGGTATCTCGGCCGGCCGGGGCTGTTGCCTGGGTAGTGGCTGTGGCTGGGCGCTGCTGGCGGTAATTGTTACGATCAGGGCCAATGTTTGTTAAGTGTCTGCTATGTGCCAGGCTCGGGCTAAGTGCCTTAGTGCCCGGAGCAGCCCCGTACGCTGACGACCGAGCAAGCGCCATTTACACGGGGAGGAAGGAGGGACGCATGGCCACGTCGCTGATGTGGCTGAGCTTGGGACTCACTCCAGGTCTGCCTCAACCTCATCACTGGGGTGGGCTGTGATTGTTGTCCAGTGTGGCCAGGCTGGACCTTCAGATGCGTAATTTTTTTTTTTAAGATTTTATATATTCATTTGAGAGAGAGACGGCATGTGAGGAGGGAGGGGCAGAGGACGAGGAAGAGGGACAGGCATGTCCCCCGCCGAGCACAGAGCCGGTTGTGGGGCTCGATCCCAGGACCCCCGGATCACAACCCGAGCTGAAGGCAGATCCTTAACTGACTGAGCCACCCAGGTGCCCCCCCCACACACACACCTTTTATCTGAAAGCCAGGATCTGCAGAAAGCTCACTTAACCTGATTTGTCTCTTTATGAAAAGAATTCCAGATGCGGGTCATTAGGCTACACGGGAGAAAGTAAGTGTCCAGGTGTGGTGGGGGTGGGACCGTGGGCTCCACGTGGGCTGGGGCTCTGTTCCCAGTGGGGGCCTCTGCACCTACTACAGCACCTGCTGTAGTCATCGGAGGTGCTCAGTAGAACTTTGCTGGATGAATGAATGAAGGAATGAATGGGCAGAGAGGATCCAGTGCTTGCCCTCAGGTAGCTCCCAGTCTCTCCGTCTAGTGGCTGAGACAGTCCTTAGCTCTCCGCTGGGCAGTGGCTAAATCTGGGATGATGCTAGGGATGCCTGGCTTTAACACACGCGGGAGGTCCACTTGAGCTTGGAATTTAGGGGGCAGGTGGGGGCAAGTTTGGCCAGGCACGGGGGCAGCTGTGCAAAGACCTGGAGGTGAGGCTGTGGGGGCGGCGGGGGGCGGGGTGCGGCTGAGAGCAACTGGGCCTTCTGTGTCCCCGGGACGGGTCTTACCGCCCAGCCACCTGGGTTCCTGACAAAGAGGAATGGGACCGATAAGCTTCGTTTCCCAGTCGCCTTTTAGAACACACTGAATATCTGCTGTGGACGGTGAGGCCCGTCTGTGAGTGATGGTTTAAAAAAACAAAGAATAAAACCCAACAGGTAATAAAAAAGATGTGTCTGTCAGCTGTGCTTTCAGGTTGAGAAATTGGGTTCGTCTCTCTCTCTCTCTCTCATCTCAGGACTTCCTGAGAGATTTGGGGAACAGGATTCTTTTTTTTAGCTGAAATACGTAACACTACATTAAAGTCACTTTTAACAGTGCCTCGGTAGGTAAGGGAGATTAACAGGCTGGCCAACAATAAATGAACACCCTAAGTCCTCTGTGTTAGTGAAGAAGAGACCCCCTTGGCCGTCCTGGGCGAGTCTGGGTTTGTGAGGCCTTGGCACCTGGGAGGTGCCATCTGGGCGGTCGGGCCAGTCAGCAGGCCCGGAGTCCAGGCCCGGGGGGGGGGGGGGGGGGGTGGGTGTGTGTGTGTGTGTGTGTGTGTGTGTGTGTGTGTGTGTGTGTGTGACTTGTCCCATCACGGCCCGTTCTTAGAGCTGCGCCACTTCCTGCCCGTGTCACCTTCACCAGCCTCTCTGGGCTTCACTTTCTGCGACTGGAAAACAGCGGTGGGAATGGCTCCCGCCTCCCAGGCTGCTGGGCGGACAGACTGAGTTCTAGGCACCGGGTCACCCTGGACGCAGAGCCAGCCACATTGTCCTTGTCACTGTCCCTTCCTTGCAGCTGTGGGGAGGACCTCGGTTTCCGTCCTCCCCACCCGGGGTCCCCATGTGCTGTCTGGCTGGGGCAGAGCCCCATGGGATGGTGGACCCATGCCCACCTCCCTCTGCTGGGCTACCGAGGCTTAGAGCTGCCATGCTTGCTTCCAGGAACCAACCCGTGTGCAGACAAGAACGGGGGGTGCAGCCACCTGTGCTTCTTCACGCCCCACGCAACCAAGTGCGGCTGCCCCATCGGCCTGGAGCTGCTGAGTGACATGAAGACCTGCATCGTCCCCGAGGCCTTCCTGGTCTTCACCAGCAGGGCCGCCATCCACAGGATCTCCCTGGAGACCAACAACAATGACGTGGCCATCCCGCTGACGGGCGTCAAGGAGGCCTCTGCGCTGGACTTCGATGTGTCCAACAATCACATCTACTGGACGGACGTCAGCCTGAAGGTACAGTCTGCGGGGTGTCCTACGCGCGCAGCTTCGCTGTGGACGCCTCGCCTGTGACGGCACCACCTCGGAGGCTTTTATAGTCTTTTAAGACTTAGAAGAGCTGTAATATTCAGGGGTGCCCGGGTGGCGCGGTCAGTCAGGCGTCCGACTCTCAATCTCAGCTCAACTCATGATCTCGGGGTCACGAGTTCAAGCCCCGCATTGAAATAAAAAAAAAAAAAAGAAAGAAAAAGGAGCTGTAATATTTATGCCAACGTGATCTCTGACAATAAAGTATGAGTGACTATTTTAATAAACTAACACGAGTGATTATAACCAGCACATCCACTAGACACACGATGGGCTTTGTGGGTCTGTGAAGCGTTTTATTGTAAGTTGACACTGTCTTTGGACTCACTCCCTCAGCGGTGCCCACCTGCTTAGCAGCAAGTGCCGTCTTTAGGCACCATGTGAATATCCAGGAATACACAGAAGGGCCTTTTCTTATCGTAAAGCAGGATTTGGCAAACTAGCTCGCGGGCTGGCCTCCTGGTTGTGGAAATACAGTTTTATTGGAACACAGAGATGCCCATTTGTCTATGGGTTGCCTGCGCCCACGCTTGTGCCGCTAGATTGTGCAGAGGCACCACATCTGTGGCCCTTGGAGCCTAAGTGTTTACCATCTGCCCCTTTAGGGAAGAGTTTGCTGGCCCCTGGTCTAAAGTACCGTACAACCGAAGTAGCATACTCATTTATCTCTTATTCTGCCGAGGGTATTGCCCATCTCCTGGAGATTTTTCTCAGTCACGGGGGCTCACTGGAGAAAAGAGGGCAGGAGACAAAAAAGTGTAAAGAAGAAAATAAAAATAAAAATCACTTCTATCCCCTCCACCAGCTGACGTTTCAGGGGAGTTCCCCATGTCGGTGTTGCTCATGGTCCCCATCGGGTGCTCTAGAGGGTTCTTTATCCCGGTTTTTTCACTTAACATTATAAGAGGTAATCGATTATGCTGTTAGGAACTCTTTAACACAGTTCTTTAGATGAGTGAAGTGTTTCACCGCACAGATACTCCGTATTTTATGTAACCATTCCCTTCTTTTAAATGTCCTAGTGGCTTCCCGTTTCCCCGCCGTAAACGATACCATGGTCGTGAGCGCTTCTGTGTTTCCGTAGCTCCTCACCTTTTGCATTTTTATTAGTTCCTAATAAAACTTCATGACAAAGGTTACTGAGTGAAAGAACCTATTTGTATGTGATATACATACAGAAATATAAAGACTTAAATATTATCAAATCTTTTTTTTCCCTAAAAACGTTTATTGAAAAGCCTTTGAATGTTGGCGATTGGGCACCAGATGTGGTCAGTAGTTGCTCTGGGTGGCCAGGCATCTATCTCATGGTTAGAGGTCTGCAGAAGGGCTGGTTCCTAACCGTGGCCCTTGCCTCCTCCCCGTTCCCAGACCATCAGCCGGGCCTTCATGAACGGGAGCTCCGTGGAGCACGTGATCGAGTTTGGCCTCGACTACCCGGAAGGCATGGCCGTCGACTGGGTGGGCAAGAACCTCTACTGGGCAGACACTGGTACCAATAGGATCGAAGTGGCCCGGTTGGATGGACAGTTCCGGCAGGTCCTTGTATGGAGGGACCTGGACAACCCAAGATCACTGGCCCTGGACCCCACCAAAGGGTAAGAGCCGCTTTTGTTCCTCACACGTGTCTCCCCCCCCCCCACTTCCGTACATCAGCCCGCGTGTGACGACTGTAGGCCGAGGGGGGGTGGCTGTCCAGCTGGCCCTCTCATTAGAGCCGTCCTGACCGCCACTAGCTTTGAGGTGGCCGGGGCGGGCAGGACCCTGGAGGTATCTAGTTTGTTTCACAGAGGGGAAACTGAGGCCCAGAGCAGAAGGAAGGAAGGGTGGCCGCTCTGTTGGATGCTGCGCTGGGCACTTTGACCCGAGCTGTCTCAGTGCAGCATCCGGGGGGCCTCCATGGGACAAGTGTCTCTGTCCCTGATGTTGCAGATGTGGAAACTGAGCCTCAGAGAAGCTGAGTGACTTACTGAGGGACAGGTAAGCAGGGAGAGCAGAGCTGGGCTCCTTCCCTTGCCCCATGTTGCTGGCTTTTAGGACCTTGGAGTCCAGCGTGCTCAGAAAGGGCTCCTTGCAGGCTTCCCAGGCAGGGTTCCACCTGCCTCGCAAGGCACCTGCTTTTACCTGTCAGGAGCCTGGGGGCCCTGCCCTGGGCACGGGGGCCAGACGGGCCAGGGTTGAGTCTCCCTGTGCACCAGAGTTCTCTGTGCTGCGGACATAGTGCTCGCCCCCAGTGCATCAGTGATGTGTGTGGCGTACCCCGAACGCTGCCTGTCGCACACTATTAGAGAAGGAAGGATTGCAGGATGGCAGAGCAAAAAGGCCCGGTTTTAGCCGAAGGGCAAGTAAGACGCACACGGTTCTGGAACAGGGGTTCCTTCTGTGGAGCTGCTGAACAAGAAGGGAGGAGGACCCTTTGGAAGCAGGAAAGCTGAGTTTGGATCCTGGCCCCGTAGTGCCTGCTGGCCTCAGATTCTTGTCTTCTGCCCCTTTTGAGTAAGGGGACCGTGTGTCCTGATTTGCCCACATTCATCCTGACTTCCCCTGTCACCCTGGCGTCCTGTCCAGCTTAATTAGCATTCGTGTCTGACAAAAGTATCCCACCTGGCCTTCTGTTACGAGGTCACCCCCATCTGTGCCACCGGTCTGGGTCTGTAAACAGATGTGTTTGCCGTTACCCTGCAGGGGAACTGCTGTGGGAACTCAGGAGGCAGCACAGTGACAGCACCTGGAGGGATGTTAGGGTTGTGGGGGGCTCCCAGGGTGTCACCCCGTTCCTGCTTCCTGGAGGGATGTCATCAGTGTGGTTTTCTCCAGGGTGGAGAAAACCTCAGACCACGCTGAGGAGATGGCGGTGGCCGTGTCCCCCTGCCCTGCAGTGAGGGTGGACGCACCTGAGCCCGCTCTGCCCTCCCTGTGTCTTCCCAGCTACATCTACTGGACCGAGTGGGGTGGGAAACCCAGGATCGTGCGGGCCTTCATGGACGGGACCAACTGCATGACGCTGGTGGACAAGGTGGGTCGGGCCAACGACCTCACCATTGACTACGCTGACCAGCGTCTCTACTGGACCGACCTGGACACCAACATGATCGAGTCGTCCGACATGCTGGGTGAGGGCCAGGCGGGGTCCTCCTGGGCGGGGGCATCCCTGGGCTGGGGCGCCGGCTACCTCTCGGCCCCTACTGCACCGTTCCCTCTGGCCTGCGAGCCCTTAAGCCCCACAGGAGGTATGGACACAGCCCGGGCTGCTCATCCAGCTTTGTCTTCTTCTGGGGGCTGTCCCCCTTTTAATTGATTTCTTAAAAAAATTTTAAAAGAGATTTATTTATTTGTTTGAGAGAGAGGGAATGCACACCCTCGAGCTTGGGGAGGAGCAGAGGGAGAGGGAGAAGCAGACTCCCCGCTGAGCGGGGAGTCCGATGCGGGGCTCGATCCCAGGACTCCAGGATCGTGACCTGAGCTGAAGGCAGACGCTTCACTGACTGAGAGCCACCCGGGTGCCCCCATCCACTCTGCTGCTGATGGACACCTGGGTTGTTTCCCGGTTGTGGCTCTGTGCACGTTTCAGCCTGTACGGCATGTGCATTTCCAGTGCGGAGGAGGAGGGGACTTGCCCGGTCACAGGGTAGGCGGACTCCGGCTGCAGTCGGCCCTGCTTTGTTTTCCGAAGCGGTGGGCCACTCTGACTCTGACGCAGGTTGCCAGGCAGCTTTGAGCCGGTCAGCCCCGCGCCGGGGCCCGGCCGTGCGTCGCTGACGCTGTGCCCATGTGTGTCCGCGCAGGTCAGGAACGCGTTGTGATCGCCGACGACCTCCCGCACCCCTTCGGCCTGACGCAGTACAGTGATTACATCTACTGGACCGACTGGAACCTGCACAGCATCGAGAGGGCCGACAAGGCCAGTGGCCGGAACCGCACCCTCATCCAGGGCCACCTGGACTTCGTGATGGACATCCTGGTGTTCCACTCCTCCCGCCAGGACGGCCTCAACGATTGCGTGCACAACAACGGGCAGTGTGGGCAGTTGTGCCTCGCCATCCCAGGCGGCCACCGCTGTGGCTGTGCTTCCCACTACACCCTGGACCCCAGCAGCCGCAACTGCAGCCGTAAGTGCCTTGCTGCGCCCCCGCGCCCCTCTCCCCCGTGTGGGTCAGGCCGGCTCCGGGGGCGGAGGCACAGAGGAGCGTCTTGTCTGGAGGTACCTTGGTACCTCCGCAGTGTTCCTGGATGGTTGAGTAGGTTGTACACTGCGTAAGCTGCATGTTACCTGGAGGCCTAGGCCTGGCTCTGGGAGTGAGTGCTCTCCCCTGCGAGTGGATTTTACATCCAGAGATCGTGCTATGGACTGTCTCAGCTGAGGGCTTGGCCCGTGTATTTGTGTCTTGATGAAGCAGCAGGTCCTCCACCTGGGCCTCCCTACTCTTGGGACCCCTTTGGCCCCGTGGTCCCCGTCCCCTGGGGGCCATCACCTTGAAGGGTCAGCGCAAAGGTGCAGTCACCCACCGGCGGGGATGCCTGTAACTCGAGCCTCTGCTCTTGTGGCCGGCAGACCTGGGGCCATGACTTAGTTTCAAACCACCCAACTGTAATTCTCTGACAGTGGCTCTGACCGTCACCTCCTACACATTCTGAGCAGTGCGATTTCTGCGCCTGGGCAGTTTGGCTCACTGACACCCCCGTAACGTGTCCCCTCCCGTGTCAGGTTCACTTCATACAGTTTCAGCAGTTCACGTGAACACATACGGGCGTACGGCAAATGATACAGTTATCTGAGCATTAAGTACGTTTATGGGTGGGAGTTTGGTATTTCCTACCTTCACCCTCCTTCTGTCTTAAGTCTCGATAATTTAAAAATGCTGTCTATTTCAAAATAGTTCACGCACTTACGAAATGTTGAAACAGAGACACACATAACGTGGAAAGTAGAATCCGCCATAGTCCACCCCCAGGAAGTAGCTTTATGTCCTTCCCGTGTTTTCCCCAGTGCATCTAGTAGGTACATAGGCAAATCTGCCTCTTAGGAGAAAGCGGAATGCCGTCCCTCCCTGCCGACCCCGTCTTCAGCTCCGGACGCTGACGCGCAGCCCCCTTGTCTCTTTGCCCATTCTAGCGCCCACCACCTTCCTGCTGTTCAGCCAGAAATGTGCCATCAGCCGCATGATCCCTGACGACCAGCACAGCCCAGACCTCATCCTACCCTTGCATGGGCTGAGGAACGTCAAGGCCATCGACTATGACCCGCTGGACAAGTTCATCTACTGGGTGGATGGGCGCCAGAACATCAAGCGAGCCAAGGATGACGGGACCCAGGCAAGTGTACCTGTTGGGGGACACGGGGGTCACTTCGGCAGGGAGCCCCCCCGGGCCGTTTCCAGGCTGCCGTCCCCTTTTGCTTAGCAGAGGGGTGCCAACAGAGCATGGCTTGCGTCAACAGCAACCTGGGCTCTAACTATGCCGTCCCAGGGTGTAATCCTGAGCAGTGTGAAACCCTTAGGTTGTGATTATAGGTAGAAATGGGATTATTTTTTCCCCTTTCCACAGTGGTTTTGTGGAAGGCTAGTTGGTATCGGTTATTCTGGATTTATTCTTAGTTCATTGGACTTGCAGAGTCAGTTTCACTGTAATGCAACACAAGCGTTCGGAAACCTCACTACGCCATGCAGAATCACGCAGCAAAACCACAGGGCTATGGGAGAAGGGGGCGAGGCGCACAGCGCTCAAAATTTTTGCCAGGGACAGGTGAAGAAAAGGTAGGGACCTCGTAAATACAGGTACACCTTTTTGCATATGTTAAAGGATTAAAGACGTAACTCCTCACGACCTTGAAGAGACCCGAAGTTGGCTGAGGACGTGGGGGCGGGGAGGGCCACAGCTCGTGGGTTTGCTTGAGCCGTCGGGGCGGGAAGTTAGGCGCCCAGCGTGCACGGGCGTGGCTCGCCGCACGCGGGCGGCAGAGGGCGCTGCAGGTGTGTGCTCGTGCGGGCCGCCCTCGCATTCACCCAGCGCTTCTCAGGGATGAGGTTGTGCTTTGGCAAATGCAAAATCCGTGTTAGGCTGACCCTGGGCCCCGGTGAATCGATGCATCAGAACAAGTATGCCTTTTCAAAATGCTTATTGTAGCAGAACGGCCCGCTTTCATGTTAGGTTTCGGTGACCCGTTCCGTGAAGGACCATCTCACGGCGGCCTCGGGGCCCACTCGGGGTCTCCATGTGGCTGGCGTTCCGTTAGTGTGGCATTCACCGCCATGCCTGGCCCAGCCCGCCAGTTTCCAAAGACTCCTTGTACAGAAGCTACCGAACCCTTCCTTTCTCTGTGGCGTGATCAGGGTCAGACCTCATGTCCTATGGTGAAATCTTGGCTCTGTTACAAGGCGACGCAGACAAATGCCGCCGGTGGAGACTTCCAGACGATTTTTGTGTCTGTGAAGTTCCCTTGGCTCCTCTCCACCCTGACCTTGAGTCCCAGCGCTGTGTCCGGGATTACTCCATTGACAGCACAGCGTTGACAAGCCGTCCCCTGCGGTCTGTGTCCTTGGTTGGTGATAAAAGTCCCAGCTGAGCCTGGGCAGCTGTGGTATCATCTCTGCGGGGGCCGTGGGGGCGGGCAGAGCCTGGCAGAATGGTGGGAATGCGTTCCTTCCATCCCTTCCAGGACAGGTGACAGTCGAGTTGAGTCCTTTGGAGGATGGGAAGTGTGAACTGATGGCCCGTGGCTTCCCTGCTGAGGAAGGTGCTGGGTGCAAATTGCCTTAAAAGTCTCATCAGGAAGTGTTCTTTCCTGGTGTCTGGCAAAAGCAGGGAGAGACTTTGAAGGGAAAGTCCTTTAGGGACACCTTCTGGGTTTCTACTTAATTTGGGAAACATCTGTTTCCCTTCCTGTGAGTCTTGCTAAGCTCCACCCTCTGGTGCCTTTGATTCTTTATTAGGGGCACCCCTTACCCCCAAGAATGAAGTTTTGTTTTGTTTTTGTTTTTTGTTTTTTGTTATTGATTGATTGATTGATTGATTGATTGATTGATTTAGATTTCATTTATTTGAGAGCGTGAGAGAGCACACAGGCAGGGGCAGAGGGAGAAGCAGGCTCCCCGCTGAGCAGGGAGCCCGACTCGGGGCTCGATCCCAGGACCCTGGGACCGTGACCTGAACTGAAGGCAGATGCTTAACCGACTGAGCCACCCAGGTGCCTCCCCAAGGATGATGATTTAAATCATTATCTACTTGACTAAACTGTTTTTCCAGTAAACTTTTTTTATTGTACTAAACGTACGTAATGTTGGGATGCCTGGGTAGGAGAGGTGCGGGCAGTGTGTCATCTCATGCTCCCTGCATTTCGCAGCTGGTTGTTCTGATGACCGGTGCCCCAAAGCCTGGTTTTATGCTCGGCCCTCACAGACCCACCCTCCACGGGGGGCCTGATTCCCGCTAGGGCTGGCTGGGATCTTGCTTCACTCCCAGCCCGGCAGGTGCCCCGGGCTGTGGTCTTTGGCCAGAGTCTATGGCTCTTGGGAAAGGAATGTGCCCAGCTGGACCTGACGCTTGGCTCCCAGAGCCCCCAGCTCTTGGGGATGTGGATGTTGTTACCTGCAGAGACACACGACCCTTTAAAGCAGTGTTTTGTGTTCAGATGTGAGTCACACGCTTCTAGCTGCCCAGTGGGACTGGACCAGAGGCTCCTGTTTGCGCGTGGGGTGCTGTTCGTTTCTAGCTGGGTTCAAGAGGCTGGGCCTCCTGAAGGGGCTTCTTTTTGGCTGCAAGCCCCTTCTTGCACCAGGAGACTTTGTTTTGACTGCTGACGAGAGATGGATAAAGTTTGCAGTGACCCCTTAGCAGAGCATCATCTCAACGATGCCCTTCACAGAGGAAGGGACTTTTTATCCAAACTGTTGGTAGTCGCTCCAGGAAGCCCACTTTGCACCAGATCGTATCACCTGAGAACCTTTCGGGGTAACCCAAGGGGCCCAGATCCACCAGGGAGTCAGGCTTCCGGCCGGTAAGGGAGATGAGGCTCTCCCCTCCTCTGCAGCATTTCGTGAAACAAGGTATTCTCTGGTAGTTCTGAAAACCAGGGCTCGACCCTGAGAAGCAGCAGGTGGCAGAGAGTCAGGCATAGTTCTCCAGAGAGACTCCCAGGGCGGAGATGCAGGGTGTAGACAGAACCCCCGCCGAGAGGGGCATCTGCCTCTTGCTCTGGAGATGCGCTGTGTGTCACCTATCCCCCCTACCTGGGCCTGCACCCCTGGCCTTTCCCTCAGAGAAGAGGGCTGCGAGGAGTGGACTTCTGTTCTATACACCTATTGTCCTGGCACCCTAAATTTAAAAAATAACAAGGTTTGAAGGTCTTCTTCCAAAAGCATGAGTCCGAGACATTAAGCAAGAAGAGAAAAGATGTCTCGAGAAGGAGGCTGTGATCCTGGGCTGACTGTGGAGCCACCAGGTGGGCGGCCCTTCTGTGGGGCAGGAACAGGACCTGGAGGGCATGGGAGCTGACAGCCCGCTGCGAATTTGTGGGTGGGAGGGCTGGAGATCTGAGCTAACGGCCGAGAGCCCGGCCAGGAGCTGCTGCTTGGTCAGTTTCCCCCTCAGACGGGCGTGTGGTGCACGCTGGTCTGACAGGAAGGGGCCCCGGGTAGGGCCGGAGTCCCCACTTGCAGTCTGGACTCAGAAACCGGGGCCTCTGCCCTCCCGTGATGGCCGTAGCCAATGCTCGTCTCTTTGTTTTTACAGCCCTTTGTTTTGACCTCTCCAAGCCAGAGCCAAAACCCAGACAGGCAGCCCCACGACCTCAGCATCGACATCTACAGCCGGACGCTGTTCTGGACATGTGAGGCCACCAATACCATCAACGTCCATCGGCTGAATGGAGACGCCATGGGTGTGGTGCTCCGTGGGGACCGTGACAAGCCCCGGGCTATCGTCGTCAACGCCGAGCGAGGGTGCGAGGCCGAGGGGTGGGCGGGCACCGCAGTGCAGGGTTCTGCACCCCAGCGGCGAGACAGAGAAAGGATAGAAGTTTTAGTTCATAGGTTTTGTACCATCCCCATCAAATCTGAACCCAAAACAAAAAATCCCTTCCAGAGCGTCCCAGCTGATGGCTGGTTATGCACTTGCATACCTTCCATCACAGGGAGCTCACCACTTTTCTGGGCACGGCCTCAACTCCTGGGAGCTTCTTCCTTCCGTGAAGATGTAGACAGACTCGGAGGGTCCCAAAGGGAATAAACAGGGTGAGAGGGAGACCGAAAGCCACATGACCTAAGGCTCAGAACTAAAGCTAGGCACGCAAAGGTTTGGGGGCTGGCGGCAAGCACACAACAGCCACCTTCAGGCATCTGCGGGGCTGCCACCAGGCAGGGCTCAGACTTGTGGAGGCACCACTTGATGGAGCTCACGCCTGGGGATGGCTCGTGTGAACACAGGTCCTGGGCTGGGCAGACCAAGGTTGAAACCTGACCCCATCCACTTGCTGCCCTTGCGACCTCACGCAGGTGATGTAAGCTCAGGGATTCAGTGTCTTCATCTGAGAATCTGAGGATGATGGTGGTATCAGCCCCTGCAGCACACAAGGGCTCAGGGAGCACAAGCCTAGTTATTTTAGGTGGCTCTTTAACAACCTAATGAGTCTCCCTTGAGGCTGGCCTCCACGGAGGCAGGGACTTAGCCAGAGCACGTGCTAGTCCTTGAGGCTGTCACAACAAACGACTACCATCTGGGGGATTAAAAGAACTTTCACAGTTCCAGGGGCCAGATGTCTAAAGCTAAGTGTCAGCAGAGCTGTGCCCCCTCGGGAGGCTCTGCGGGGACCCTTCCTTGTCTCTCTTCCAGCTTCTGGGGGCTTCAGGTGTTGACCAGATGGCCTCACCTTGATTCTTAACGGCATCTACAAAGATTCAGTTTCCAATTAAGGTCGCATTCTGAGCTCTGGGTAGATAGAATTCTTGGGCGGCGGGGACACCATTCAACCCCATACAGCCTTGGGGGCCAGCCCTGCTGGATCCGGGCCTGCTCTCTCTGGTGCTTTGCGTGCTCCATCCTGGCCGTGGAGCGGGCAGGCCGTGACACCCGTCCTTTACCTGCCCCCCTCCCGCAGGTACCTATACTTCACCAACATGCAGGACCGCGCGGCCAAGATCGAGCGAGCGGCCTTGGACGGCACCGAGCGTGAGGTCCTCTTCACCACGGGCCTCATCCGGCCTGTGGCCCTCGTGGTGGACAACAGGCTGGGCAAGCTCTTCTGGGTGGACGCGGACCTGAAGCGCATCGAAAGCTGTGACCTGTCAGGTATGTGCCCTGGGGCTGCCCCGGGCATTGGGTCCCTCAGCAAACCACAGATCTGACCTTGCCTGGGACAGCTGGCCTCCCTTGTCATCCGAAATGGTGGTACCAGCCGCCACGTTTGTCAGGCAGGGGTCTATTTCGGGTGGGCCTTGTGCTGGGGCTCTGTGTCTACCACATAGAGTCCCAGCCGAGTGTTGCAGACATAGGTCCTGAATGATCCCCATGTGGTGAGGCAGGAGAGGAGTCTCCGAGAGGGTGGGTGACCTGCCCAGGGTCCCACAGCGCAGGCTGGGACAGGAGTGTGACCCCTCTGCCTCCAGCACCCACACTTGTAGCTGCCCTCAGTGGACTTCCTCTTAGACTGGGATGCCCTGAGGCCAGAGAGGAGCTTAGAGGGGCTTTTCTTCCATGTGTGGGGTGGAGGGGAGGGGCCAGCCCAGTGGGAGCAGGGCTGTCCGAGGGCTGCTTGCAGGGGAGCCGCTCTAGCTCCTGGCCCTGGCCGGAGCACGGAATCCCCTGGGGCCCCTGGCAGCCCTCTGTTTTGAGCTCAGCATGGACTGAGCTCTGGGGGTCAGCCACCGCCACTCGGGGTGGGGGGCATCTGTCCCACTTACAGGGGCCAACCGCCTGACCCTGGAGGACGCCAACATCGTGCAGCCCATGGGTCTGACCGTGCTGGGCAAGCACCTCTACTGGATTGACCGGCAGCAGCAGATGATCGAGCGTGTGGAGAAGACCACCGGCGACAAGCGGACCCGAGTCCAGGGCCGAGTCGCCCATCTGACGGGCATCCACGCTGTGGAGGATACCAGCCTAGAGGAGTTCTGTATGTGGGGGTTGGGGGGGGGGAGTGTTGTGGGCAGGTGCCCGACGGGAGGGCGGGCGTCTGTGCAGAGCCCCGACCCGATCCCTCGGAGCAAGTAGGAGGCTGGCCAGGGTGAGGACCGCGGGACTTGCGGTTGGCCGGGGCCACTCTCGGCCCTCGTTGCCCCTCCGTCTCAGCGACAGGTCCGAGTCTGACCCACCTTTAAATTCGTATCCCTTTTGATTAACTCCAACTCAACTGATGAGTAGCCTCACTGCCAAGTGCAAAACGCCCTTGCCGCGGACGGGAACAAAACCATGGGCATGACGTGGCTCATCGCACCCGCTGTGCAGGGGTTCAGGCTGGGAAATGGGATTTAGGATTCGCCAAAGGGCTGGGTGGGAGGGACCCTTATTACGCTTGGGGGACCTCTTGTTCCTCCACCCCCTCTGTGTACGGCTAGAGCTGGATATAGGAGCATGTGTGTGTCTGTCTGTCTGCCCACTCAGTATTCAGTAAATACACCCCGGCTGCCGGCCGGATGCTCGCTGCCAGGACAGAGCGGTGAGCAGGGCCATCGCGGTCCCTGTCCCGTCCAGCTCCCTTAAGCTGCCCGTCTTCGAGGCCCTGGGGGCTGCCCTACCTGCCCGCCTCAGCCGGGCCCCTCACCCTGCCGCTGGCCGTGTCTCCCCTCCCCGGAGGCCCTGTCTCTGATCGCCTTTCCTGTCCTGCTCTGAGTGACTCCTACTGATTCCTTGGCTCCCCCTTGGCTCAGGCGGCATGTTCTCGGTGAATAAGCTTCTCTCTGGAGCTGGGGGCGTCACCTCTGATGAACTGAGTCGGCCACTTCTGTGTTGACTGCTGAGTGGCTGGTTTCTGGCCTTGTGGGTTCTCGGCCGGGTCCTGGATAAGTGAAGCCGCTGGGTAAGCGGCTTCCAGTCCGCTCAGGCACCTGACGGATGTGGGTCAGAGTGCCCGAGTTTCCCTGGCCCCTTACACCATTCTCAGCGAAGCCACGGAGTCCTGGGTGTCACAGCCTTGAGAACTGCCGGCTGTGGTCAGAATGGTGAACTTTGAACCCACGAATGTCCAGACCTGCTGGTGTTGGCATAAAGCCTGGCAGGCCGACCAGCAGCTCCTTGGACCTTAGGAGATGGGAGAGCCAGGAAATGTTTAACAAAGAGGCATGAGGTCGGAGACGGGGGCGCCGCTGTGAGTGCTAATGTGCAACGTCTAGGGTGACGTGGAGAGGCTCCTCGTTTGGGGTGAGGGTGGGGGACCCTTGGAGTGAGCTCTCCCGTGTTGGTCTGGGACGTGGGGCACCCAACCTGCTTACTCACGAAACTCTGCAGCTCACCTCTAAACGACAGGTGGCGCTCCACGGCCCCTGGGCCCATCCGGGCATCACCTGATTTTGTGAATAAAGTCTTATTGGTGCACAGCCATGCCCATTGGCTTATGTGCCACGCACGGCCGCCTTCCTGTGACAGCTGGAAGACTTGTGACAGATGGTCTGGCCCGTCACGCCAAAACTGTTTACTTTCTTGTATGTAGAGAAAGTGTGTTGACCCCTGCCCTAAACCATGACCTCTGTCACTTTACGCACTTAATTCCCGAGGTTGAGGCAGGACCCCGGTTTTTCTGTGGGGCTGGGAGCCGTGCTTTCTCCCATTTCCTCTCACCTGAGGGAGGGCAGCCACCCTCCCAGGCTTCTTCCTGTAGGTCAGGTGTTGGTTAATTCGGTTCACTGAACTGAAAACTGTGAGTTCCCTGGGGATTTGCTGTCCTGCACGGCCAGCGGGAGGGTGAGGGGCCCGGCTGAGGCGGGCAGGTAGGGCAGCCCCCAGGGCCTCGAAGACGGGCAGCTTTTAAGGGAGCTGGACGGGACAGGGACCGCGGTGGCCCTGCTCACCGCTCTGTCCTGGCAGCAAGCATCCGGCCGGCAGCCGGGGTGTATTTACTGAATACAGAGTGGGCAGACAGACAGACACACACATGCTCCTATATCCAGCTCTAGCCGTACACAGAGGGGGTGGAGGAACATGTTTATCCCCATGTGTATCAGCTTCCTGTGGCTGCCGTAACAAATGGCCACAAACTGGGTGACTCAATGCAATGGAAGTGTATTCTACAGGCTGGAGACCAGACGTCCAAGATCGAGGGGGCAGTGGGGCTGCACCCCGTTTGGAGGCTGTGGGTGGGGACGGTCTTTGCCCCTTCCAGTTTGTGGTGGTGGCAGGTGTTCCTTGCGTCCACAGGGCTCCGGTCCCTGCCTCTGTCATCACACAGACTTCTCTCCTGTGTCTGCGTCTTCACCTCCTCTGGGGTCCCTTACAGGGACACCTGTCGTTGGAGTTAGGGCCCACCCAGAAAATCCAGGATGATCTCCTCTCCGGATCCTTAACTTGATTACGTCTGTGAAGCCCCTTTTTTTCCAAATAAAGTCACATTCACAGATTCCAGGCATTAGGACATGGCTACGTGGGGGCCATCCCCCAATCCACTCCACCACGAGAGACAGGCAGTGCAGAGTGCTGCTTGTGGGCACAGTGGGAGCTGGCCTAGATGGGCCAGCGTGTGACGTGAGTGCTTTCAGCCTCTGTTTTCCTGTCCGTAAAATGCACGGCAGAGGAAGTAGACCCCGTAGGCTGCCCTGGGAATTAAGTGGGACGATGTGTAGGGGCCTGGCCCAGAGGAGCACCCGTTCTTGTGAGTTCTTGCCTGGCCCTTGTTTCCAGCACCCTCTAGGCTGCAGTCCTGAGGTGGGAGGCAGATACTGACCCCCTCCCTCTTTCTGTCTCCACAGCGGCCCACCCGTGTGCCCGGGACAATGGCGGCTGCTCCCACATCTGCATTGCCAAGGGTGACGGGACACCACGGTGCTCGTGCCCGGTCCACCTCGTGCTGCTGCAGAACCTGCTGACCTGTGGTGGTAGGTGGGACCTCAGCACTTTCTCCTGGGACACTGGGTTCCCCGCCTGCCAGGTCCCTGCCCAGCATCCTTTTAAAAATCACAGTCACTGTGGCATCCAGCCTCCAGGACCAAATGTCTCTTCGTCTGCCTTCCTTTTCCAGTGTGTGCATTTGGGGCTGTGCATTTCCCTCGAAGTACTGCTTTTGCTGCATCCTACGAATTTGATGAGTTCTGTTTTCTTCCCTTAGTTTAAATTGCTTTAAAATTTCTCCTAAGACAATCTGTTTGGCTCCTGAGTTACTTAGAAGTGTGTTGATTAGATAACGAAATAATTGGGGATTTCCCAGCTATCTCTCTGTGACTGATTTCTGGTTTAAAGATTTATTTATTGGGGCGCCTGGGTGGCTCAGTCGTTAAGCGTCTGCCTTCGGCTCAGGTCATGATCCCAGGGTCCTGGGATCGAGCCCCGCATCGGGCTCCCTGCTCAGTGGGGAGCCTGCTTCTCCCTCTCCCACTCCCCTGCTTGTGTTCCCTCTCTCGCTGTGTCTCTCCCTGTAAAATAAGTAAATAAAATCTTTAAAGATTTATTTATTTTTATTTGAGAGTGCAAGTGCGAGTAGGGGGAGGGGCAGAGGGAGAGGGAGCATCTCAAGCAGACTCCCTGCTGAGCACGCAGCCTGACGTGGGCCTGGATCCCAGAACCCTAAGATCATGACCTGAGCCAAAACCAAGAGGTGGATGCTTAACGACTGAGCCACCCAGGAGCCCCTGATTTGTAGTTTTATTCCACTGTGGCCGGAGAACATACTTTATATGATTTCTACCCTCTTAGCTTTGTTCAGGTGTATATTATGACCCAGCATGTGGTCTTTCTCGGTGAGTGTTCCGTGTCAGCTTGAGAAGGATGTGTCATCTGCTCCTACTGGGGGAAGTGTTCTGTAGATGTCAGTTAGATCCAGTTGGTGGATGGTGTTGTTCGGCCGTCTGTGTCCCTCCTGACTGCCTGTGAGCTCTCAGTTCCCGGCGGGGGTGTTGAAGTCTCTGACTCCAATAGTGGGCTTGTCTGTTTCTCTTTGTAATTTTGTCTGTTCTCCCTCCTTCCACCCTAGATCCTCTTCTTCCCCTAAAGCTGAGTGGGGAGTGGTCAAGAATGTAAGCTTCGGGGTCAGACAAACCTGGTGCAGACCCCAGCTCCCCCACCCCCCAGCTGAGCAATCCTGGGCTGGCCCCTTGCCCTCTCTGAGCCCCCGCCTTCTCTTCTGTGGCGGAGAGAGGTCGAGCCCCCGCC
>NW_027397113.1:3433913-3454705 GCF_003265705.2 Callorhinus ursinus | reverse complement strand
AGAGGTCGAGCCCCCGCCTTCTCTTCTGTGGCGGAGAGAGGTCGAGCACGCCTGCCTCGGAGTTGTTGTGGTATTGTGTCACGAGTACCTTGCATGGTCCCCAACACGTGGCACACAGGAATGCCAGCTGCTATTAGTTGTGGGATGCTGGGCAGTCCTAAAAAAAAGGTGACAATTGTCATCATCGCTGTGACGAAGCCCAAATGCTAGGGCTTCCTCTCTGCTGCCCCTCCTGTCCCCCAGGCCACATTGGATCCTCTCATCTCCCCTTCTTCTGTGAGCTCAGAGGCTGGTTTTAATCCTGTCTCTTTTCTGCTTATCCTTGCCCCTTACGGCACCCACACCGTGTCCTACACATAACAGATGCTCAGCACGTGCCTGTCAGTACATGCGTGCCCGTTCTCACCTCGCCTTGCCCCTGGAGCTCAGGGGGTAGGACCACAGGCCCTGTCCTTCTGGAGCTTTCTCCTGCCCTGCCTTACACTGTGAACCCCAGAGAGTTTTGCCTAGAGCAGAGGGGACATTTTGTGGCTGTCCCTGGTGGGGGCCACCTTGACCCTCCTGAGCTTCTTTATGGCTTTTTTTTTTTTTTTCCAAGTTCCAGCGCCAGGGCTCACATGGTTTTGTGGCCTGAGTGGCTCTGACTCCCACAGATGTCCAGGCTGCTCTGGCAAAGAGGGCTGCCCAGAGTGCTTGGCTCTCCCTTGGACCCCGGCCCTGGGCCTCTACCTGAACGAGGCGCCCCTTCGGCCCCTCCCCCACCCCCGGTTTCAGCCCTTCAGACTTGTGGATGACTGGCTACTTCTCTGGGGAGAGCACAGAAGGATAAGAGCTCGGAGGGGTTTTCAGGGGTGACCAGGGGCCTTGTGCCTCAGGAGGTGGCAGGCGCCAGACGGTGGAAGGTGCAGCCACGTGCTTCAGCTTTCTCAGTGGCACCACCACTGAAGCTGCTTGAGCCCTTCCCGAGCCAGGCACAGCCACACACACCCACGCTTACCTTGCCATCCTGTGAGGAGCGTGGGACGTCGCGTGGCTGCTTCTGTTTTAGGGATGAGGGAATGGAGGCTCTGGGAGGTTGGGGCGTTTGTCTGGTTGTGCAGAGTGGCCGAGGGGAGTGTAGGTTCAAACCCAGACCTGTCCAACTCCCATCCGATCCCACCCTGCTCCCCAACTGCGTTCTGGCCAGCACCTGGCCTGCACTCAGGAAGGTGAACATGAGGAGAGGAGCGACTTGCCATGGTCACCTGGGAGGAGGTGGCCCCAGGTCTCCTGTCTCCTTCTCACCCACTTCCCCAGCTTTAGGTGACGCCCTCCACCGGGAGCCTTCCTGCTGCCCCTTGCACCCTCCCACCATGGCACCCTCGCGCTCCTGCCTCCTCCTAGCCTGCTCCCCAGCAAGATGCCCAGCAGGTCCTCCAGCAGCCCCCTGCTGTATCCGTGGGTGCGCTAGCCACCCGCAGAGTCCCAGCCCCACTGCTCCAGCTGCCCCAGACCTATAACAGAGGCAGGTCCTAAGCACCTGCTTTCTGACCCTCCATCTCTCAAGGGGAGTGTGTGTGTTATGTGTGTGCGTGTGCAGGCAGTGGATGCTCAGGTGTGGCCAGGCGGGCACGCATACAGACTCTACACTAGATGGGCAACCCGTCTGGGACCCCAGGCAGGCAAAGGTGGGGCTCCAGTTGGGGCTCCAGTGCGCATCCCCAGAGACCTGGCCCAATGCCCTGAGGGGCATGTGAGGAGATGGAGACCCCTAGGAGGTGGGTCTGCCCTGGCTTCTCAGTGGTCAGGATCGAGTTTCTAGCTAAGAGCATTTTCTCCTCAACTCGGTGTAGCACCTGCTGCTTAGAGCTCAGGTTTCCCTTCAGGACCCTTTCCCCACAGTTAAAAGAAGCAACAAAGAAGATTCCTGTCTCCTTTGAGCAAACATTTATGACCCCCACTTTCATCTTACTATGGGGCTAGAGGCGGGACAGCGATAGATCACACTGCCCTTAGAGACCGTGTGGGTACAGCACCGTGGTCAGGCGGAACCGTCTCCCGCTTGGAAGCCCCGCAGTGCATGGCCCCGCGGGGCGGGGCGTGATGGTGTTTGTGTCCTCCGCAGAGCCTCCCACCTGCTCCCCCGACCAGTTCGCGTGCGCCACCGGGGAGATCGACTGCATCCCCGGGGCCTGGCGCTGCGACGGCTTCCCCGAATGTGACGACCAGAGCGACGAGGAGGGCTGCCCGGTGTGCTCGGCAGCCCAGTTCCCCTGCGCGCGGGGCCAGTGCGTGGACCTGCGCCTGCGCTGCGACGGCGAGGCCGACTGCCAGGACCGCTCCGACGAGGCCGACTGCGACGGTGAGGCCGGCCCCGCCCCCCGCCTGCCCCCCCCCCCCCCCCCCCCCCCCCCCCCGCCCCCCCTCAGCCCCGCCCCTGCCTCTACCGGACCCTGGCTCTGACCCCGCCGCTCCTTGCCCCTGCCTGCCATAGCCCTGCCCACCCCCCCACCCCCGCTTCTGGCCCCGCCCCCACCCCGCTGACCCTGGGCCTGCTCCATCCTGGCTGCCCCCTCCCTGAGATGCGCCCCCTGCAAGCCGCTTGCCTTGCCCTCCTGAAGCTTGAGCTCAGTCTGGCCACACAAGAGCAGGTTCGCTGTAGAACCTTTGCCAGGGGCGAAAGTGCCAGATCCTCCTCGGTTTAGGAGAGGAAAATGTTACTTTTAGGCCCACTGAGGAAAACCTTGCCATCCACCCTGTCCTGCCTTGCAGTTTGGCTTGAAAGCAGACTATAAGAGCCTATCTTTCCTTCCCTCATTGGGTCAAGAGTTTCACAGAAACCCAAGGCAAAACCCAGTAGTCCTCTGGATTTCCGCGGTGCACGCTCTGATTAATCCCTGCCCCAAAAGGCAGTGCTGTCCTCCACAGAGCAGTCTGTGGAATAACGCTTACTCCTGGGTGGTTTTAGCACCCCGCTGCGCCAAAAATGACAAAAAGATTTCCTTAGTCATCTCCAGTCCACTCTGACCAGCAGGATCTTCCTTTAGACCTTGACAGCGAAACATCTATCTGTGTGCATCCTCTGAATTTTCCTTTTATAAACGACGTGCTTGGTTGTTTCCTGCCGCATATCGTCAGCACCAGGGTCCCATGACTGAGCTTAGTGGGCTGCTCTAACTGCCTCCCCCACAGTTGCCGGATGCTGTTCTTAGATAACTCACATGCTCGTTGGTCACCATCCACTGTCCCCATTCGTGATGAGCAGCCATCTTGTGGAAGATGAGGGCCTGGGGGTGGGGGGCCACTTCCTCAGCTGTTTCTATAAAGCTGTAGTCGTGAAGTCTTTCCCGCTTACGGACCCTTGAGAATTTGAGGGAGGTGGTAGACTGGGGATTGGCAGACTGCAGCCCGAGTGCCAGATCTGGAGCACCACCAATTTTCGTAAAGTTTTATTGGAACACAGCCAGGCTCATTTGTTTACATATTGTCCATGGCTGGTCTTGCTCTAAAACAGCAGGGTTAAGTCCTTACAATAGAGACCTATGGTCCTTGAAGCTTAAATACCTATTACCTGGCCCTTTACGGAAGAGTTTGCAGAGCCCCGCCGTACACCCTTGCCCTAGCACACGTGTTTTGGTGACAGTCTCAGAGGATGGCGGGAGCCCTGACTAGGAAACACTCCCCCACCTCTTCGCCTGTAAACGTTTATCCTGGTGCAAAGTCCGGCACTGAAAGCAAGCCCTGTTCAGGCTCTGGGTTTTACCTTCTCTTTCAGAAGCCCCCTCCCCTGCTTCGTTGCCAACAGATTGTCCCACTCACTGCAAGGACAGGGTCCTCTCATCTCTGGTTGCCAGGGAGGGACACTCGGGGCAGGGCAGGACAGGGCAGGTGGGGAGCTTAAATAGCAAGCTCTGGGGGTGGGCGCTGGCTGAGCCCCCTGGGCAATGCCTTCCCCAAAGAGCTGTAGCTTCGTCCAGGTCCACGTTCTAGAGCACGGAGGGAAACAGACGGCAGGCTGTACCCAGCCTCCTTCTTCCTAGTCCAAGAGGCTGTAAGCTGCCTTTGCCTTCCTGGTTGAGCTCTGCTCCTCCTTCCTGATTCTCCACCCCGGGGAGCTCTGCTGAGATAGCACCTGTCCCCTGCCCCACCCATTCTAGGTCATTCCTCTAGTTGGCTCTCACTCCCCGTAACTCAGGTGAGCCTTGGGGCAGAGGCTGTGTTAGTCCTGGCTCTGCCTGGGCCTGACCTGTGTGGTAGGAGCCTGATAAATACTTCCCAGGCGTCACTGAGGTCTCTTCCCTGCCATCCCTACCCCAGCATCACGCAGGTCTCGGAACAGGGGTCATCGAGGGGGGAGGGTGGAGACTGGATTTGATGTGACCACTCCCTGACCCCGTCCTCGAAAGGGTCCCATTTGTCTGCTCTGCATGTAGAACCCAGACCTTCTTGCTGGGTCTTAGTGGCGGGGCAGGGAGTGCCGGTTGGTGGCTGTCCCTGTAGCGCACCTGGTCGCATCACACCCCGTAGCCCCTCTGAATGCAAGACCCCTCCTTGCAGCCGTCTGCCTGCCCAACCAGTTCCGCTGCGCCAGCGGCCAGTGCGTCCTCATCAAGCAGCAGTGCGATTCCTTCCCCGACTGCATCGACGGCTCCGATGAGCTCATGTGCGGTGAGCCAGCTCCCCGTCGAGGGTTCGCCCCGGGCCAGTGTCGGGACTAGGAGGAGAAGTATGCTGGGGGCTGAACGAAGAGGCCAGAAGGTTGGGAATACTGGGCCTTGGGGGCAAGGCAGGCAGGGAAGCCTTCCCGGAAGAAGAGGCAGTGGTGAGGCTGACCTGGGAGGGGGAGGGGGGCTGTGGGCCCTGGGGTATTTCTGGCTGTGACAGAGACAGGCCCCCTGCGGACCTGCGGCGGACGGGGCCTGAGAGGGCGCGCTTCTGCCCACTAGGACGTCACGCAGCAGGCATCTGTCAGGCAGCAAGACTACTCTGATGGGGTCGGGGTGGCCCTTCCCCCGGCCGCCTGTTCTCTGGCTGAGGAGGTGCAGTGTCCACATGCACACACATGCTCCACGCCTCTTGAGTGATGCGGCCTGTATAGTCAGGGATACGGGGGCCACAGGATGTGAGGCCAGGGCAGTCAGGGAGGGCTCCCTGGAGGCGGTGGCTCTCGAAAGGCTGTGACCGGAAGGGAGCTGGAGCCCCAGACAGGAAGTGGGAATGTGCGCACATGTCTGGGGACATGGGCTCTCCACTTACTGTAGAGGTACCTAGGCTGAGAGCTGATTGCCGCAGAGAGGTGTTGTGAGTGGGGTAGGAGCAGGGGTCCCCAAACACTTTTGTACCTTCATGTGAAGCCAGGTGAGGCACCTCGGTTACCATCTCAAGAAGGTGGGTAACTTGGGGCCGGAGGACAGAGATGGGGGCAACCGGGGATCTGAGCCCCCACCCATTGGCTGGGCAGGTGTCAGTCTGACGGTGTCTCCAGCCTCTGGCGTGATGCTGGTTCCCATGTCAGGGGTGATATTCATCCGTAGTCTGGTCCTGTCGCCCGAACCAGCGCTCTCCTCCTTCCCTTTGGGTTTTGGCTGGCAGGAGGGACATAGTGGGTTGCCTTTGGAATCCTTGGGCCAGCCTGATGGGAAAGTGAATGTCCTTTTGTCAAAGCTGAGTTTAGAGCCTCCGTGGCCCCCCCCCCCGCCGCCCGCTGAGGCTTTGACAGCAGAGCCAGCCCCAGGAGTCCCCCAACCTGGCCGTTACACTAGCCGGGACCCCAGAAAGACTCCTGGGCACCTTGCAGCCCTGAGTGGGCTTTGGCTTTGCAGGTTTGGCAGAGCCCCCATGCCCAGGCTTTGTCACACCCTGCCCCTCACGCTACCCTCACGTTGGGCGTCTGTGCCAGGCTGGCGTGTGGGGCTCAGTGCATGCCTCCAGCCCTGGGTGTGTTGTCAGCCCAGCGCAGCCCCTGTACGTGGGTGATGTCCCCTGCTAGACAGGCTCACAGCCCCCAGGCCCAGCTGTCTGGGGACCGTGACTCATAGGGCCTCCAGTGCACACGCTTGCAGCGATCACGGAGAGCCCCTAGACGCGGGGATGGATCCCAGGCAGCTGTAGGGGAGCTGCTGTTAAGGGACTGTTGGAAAGTAGGTAAAGCTTAGCCAGCCAGGTGGGGAGTGGGACGAGAGAGGAAGGGGGGAGCTAGGAGGAGAGAGGAGGGTGCGCCAGGCAGGCCGGGGGCGTGGGAGGGGCAGCATGTCATTGGCACTGAGATCAGCCTGGCGCCCTAGCACCCCAGCATCTCCCTCCTCCCACCTGCCACCGCTGGGTGCTGTGCTGAGCCGGCCCCTCCGGAGAGCCCGTGCCTTCGCGGTTAACGTCCGCCATCTCTCCCTGTCCGTCCGCTGACAGAGATCACCAAGCCGCCCTCCGATGACAGCCCGGCCCACAGCAGCGCCATCGGGCCGGTCATCGGCATCATCCTCTCCCTCTTTGTCATGGGCGGGGTCTACTTTGTCTGCCAGCGCGTGGTGTGCCAGCGCTACGCCGGGGCCAACGGGCCCTTCCCGCATGAGTACGTCAGTGGGACCCCCCACGTGCCCCTCAACTTCATAGCCCCGGGCAGCTCACAGCACGGTCCCTTCACGGGTAAGACGCTGCCGTGGGCCAGGGCCCTGGGCAGAGGTGGGGCGAGTCGCCGGGGCAGGGTGTGGGGTGAGTGGGTGAGACGCACACGGGGGGTGGGCAGAGGGCCCGTGGGGGCAGGGACGGGACAGGACTCGCCCCCCCCCCCCTTCCCCGAGCCTGGCTCTCACGGGCAGCAGGAGCCAAGGAGCGTGTGCTGTGTCTGGGGGGGGGGGGCCTGGCCCCTGACCCCACCTCGTCCCCCTCGCCCCCTGGCAGGCATCTCATGTGGCAAGTCCATGATGAGCTCCGTGAGCCTGATGGGGGGCCGGGGCGGAGTGCCCCTCTACGACCGGAACCACGTCACCGGGGCCTCGTCCAGCAGCTCGTCCAGCACCAAGGCCACCCTGTACCCGCCGGTGAGTGGGGGTGGGAGCAGGCCTGGCCCTCTGGGGGTTCTCCACCATGAGTGGCTGGCCAGGGGACACTTCCTGTGACCTCAGGATTCCTGGAATTATTAGCTGTCCTACCACCACCGAGAAGGGTGGGAGCGTTTGCTTCCTTCCCTGTGTGCAGCTTGTCCTTTTTCTCTTCGGACATTTTCTCTGTTTAGAAGGGGTACTCCTTATTTGTCGTGGCTAATCTGGAAACCCCACACAGATATCAAGGGCGGAGTCTCCCCCATAATCCCACCTCCTAGGGTCGCTGTTGGACATTTCAGTGCCCTGGTGACCACCTTCGTTCCTCACAGGCCCGCCCTGTCTGTGACTGCCTCTTGTAGGGCCGGTCTGGATAGGGCGCTCCACGGGCCTGCGTGCCCTTCTCCTTAGCATCCCTGCCAAGATCATCCTATTTTCTCTCCCAAGGCCCTGCTAGGTCCCAGGAAATAGCTGGATTGTTTTCCAAAGGACTGTCACTCACAGTTGACTTTTGTGGCTGAAGCACTCCAAGGAGGCCGCGTGGGCTGAGGGCCTGGTCCTAGCTGAGCCACATGCTACAGAGAAATGACCGTACAGAGGGTGAAACACTGAAGCCCCCAGGGCCCCCCCCCCTCCCCCCGGTTTCCTGCCAGGGGACCTCTCCTGAGGCTGGCTGGGGGGGGCGGGCGGGGACACTTCCAAGAGCACAGCCCCAGGGACCTGGGTGAGCTCGATGCACCAGCGTGAATCTGTGTAGACAAGCATCGGAGTCTGACGTTACATGGTTCTATACTTTTTAATCCTTAAAAAACCTGACTTCCTGCAACACTGTGCTCTTCTAAGCTGAACACTACCTCCTGTGCTTTCTTTGGGGGTCTCCAGGAAGCCCTACCCGCCAGGGCTGAGTGTTTCTGCCTTTCTGGTGTCTCATGTCCAGGCTCTCCACTCCTTACCACATCTGACACTGGCAGCCCTGGGAGGAAGGGGCAGCAGGGGACACTATCTGGGCTTTGCCCGCTGGGAACTGCGTCTCCTGGAGGCTGCAGGCCCAGGCCATGTCTAGAGGCAGCAGAAACGAGGAGCCGCAAGCCTGGAGTTTAGAATACTCCCCACCATCCCTCTAGTCCTCTCTGTTGCCACCACCCCTGACTCTTACATGCGCTACGTGACCAGCTAGAAATACCAGCTCACTCCAGGACCGCCCCCTGAGCCCCCCATGCGGACACCAGGAGGCTCGATGCCCTGGCTTCTCTGTCCCCTGGCTCCGCTGGGAGCCGGGGGAATTCTTATTAGCAGCAAGAGATGACACTGTTACCAGCCCAGCTATTTTTTTTTTTTTTTAAGATTTTGTTTGTTTATTTGAGAGCGAGCGAGCGCACTTACAAGTGGGGGGGAGGGGCAGAGGGAGAAGCAGACTCCCTGCTGAGCAGGGAGCCCAGTGCGAGACTTGATCCCAGGACCCTGGGATCATGACCTGAGCTGAAGGCAGACACTTAACCGACTGAGCCACCCAGGCGCCCCTTTAAACAGCTTTGTTGAGATACAACTTAGATACCATACAGTTCACCCACTTAAGGGATAGAATTCAGTGGTGGTTAGTATATTCACAGGAGTGTACAACTGTTACCACCGTTCTAGAACATTTTTGTGTTGCCAAAAAGAAACCCCGTTGGGGCGCCTGGGTGGCTCAGTCGGTTAAGCGTCTGCTTTTGGCTCAGGTTATGATCTCAGGGTCCTGGGATCGAGTCCTGCACCGGGCTCCCTGCTCGGCAGGGAGTCTGCTTCTCCCTCTGCCCCTCACCCTGCTTGTGCTCTCTCTCTCTCTCTCTCTCTCTCTTTCTCAAATAAATAAATAAAATCTTTAAAAAAATATTTTAAAAAAAGAAACCCCGTGTGAAGCTAGCTGTTTTCAAATTAATTAACTGCATTGTTTCACATCAGTAATATAGGGTCATGGTACAAAATTCAAAAGGTACAATAGAACGGACAGTGGAAGGAGGGCCGGTCACCCCCTCACTCTGAGCAAGAACTGCCACCTCCCAGTGGCACATCCTGTGGCGAGTTTCTCGTGTGTCCGCACGAGTAATCCGTACACAAGCAAATGTACAAAAGGCCGGACTTTGTTTTCCCAGCCGAAAGAGTGACTTTTTTTACTTTGTATTTTGAGATCATTGTCAATTCACATGCGGTTGTAAGAATACAGAGAGATCTCACGTACCCTTCACCCAGATCCCCCCCAAAGGCAGCATCTCGCATCACGAACGTCTTGGTCCTCGGCTGCTCTAACAAAGATATCACAGACTGGGTGTGGCTTAGACAGCTGTTTTTCACAGTTTGGGAGGCTGCCCAGTCCAAGATCAAGGCGCTGACAGATTTGGTGTCTCGTGGGGGCCCAGTTCCTGGTTCACAGGTGGCCGCCTCATCCTCCTCACAGGGCAGAACGGGGTCTGTTATCAGGGTACTGACCTGGGTCATGTGGGCTCCACCCTCATGACTGAGTTACCTCCCTGAGGCCCTGCCTCCCGATACCATCACATCGGGGGTTAGGATTCAGCTTAGGACTTGAGGGGGGACACAAATGTTCAGTCTAGGGCAATAGCACAATGGAAGTAGCAGGGCACTGATAGGATATTTTTTTGGCCCTATTCAGATTTCACCAGTTGTACAAATGTGCTTTTTTTGTTTTTAAGACTTTTTTAAGGGCAATTTTAGGTTCACAGCAAAATTGAGAGGAAGGTGTAGAGATTTCCCACATGCCTCCTGCCCCCCCACATGGACAGCCTCCCTTATTGTCACCTCTGATGTCCTGCACCAGGGACAAACCCACGCGGACACATCGTAATCACACAAAGCCCACAGCTGATAGCACGGTTCACTCTTGGTGTTGCGCATTCTGTGGGCTTGGACAAGCATGCAGTGACACAAATCCACCATTCTAGGATCATACACAGTAGTTTCATACGTATTTTCTGGAACCCACACGATAGCATCTAAAGGCAATGATAGCCCCTCGCCCAACTCTGCTTTTTGCTGCTAAAGTAAAAGCCGGCCTTTTTGAGCACGTCTGACGCTCCGCACGCGATGTCAGCCCGACCAGAAGGGGGCGCTCTCCTGAGCCCCCCGCGTCCTTGAGGGGCTGCCCCCCGCCCCAAAGTTGGGAAGAGCAGCCGGACCACCGTGCGCTGGGGGAAGTAGCAGTGACCACCCACAGAGGAAGGGATTTGGGCAGGATCCCAAAGCTCACCTTGGAGGTGGAGGTGAAGGAAAACCAGATCCAGTCAGATTCATGGGCAGAAGAAGAAACAGGACCCCAGGGGCGTGGGGTGCAGGGGCGGTTCTAGGAGGCCTTTTCTGCTGGGCTTCCCCACCTGGTTTCTGCTCCCCCCTCTGAATGACACCCCCTCAGGATCGTGCCCTCCCAACTCTGGGGGCAAATCCTGAGAAATCCCCAGGCTGGCTATTTGGGCCGAAGAGGACCTTTCCCAGAATAAGGACTGGGGGCTCTTGCTACTTCCCGAAAGGCACTTCTTGTAGGTTACTCACCATGTGTCACCAGGGGGCACGCCGCAGCTGGGAAGTGATCAGGACCCATACGCATCTGCCTGTCAAGAAAGGCTGGGCCCTTTCTTCGGCCTTCCAGTCCCTCAGGACACGCAGTGACAGCCATGTTCCCATTCAGCTGTGAGAGCTCCAGAAGCAGGGTCCGGCTGTGACCCCACAAAAGCCCCGCATGTCCAGAAGGGCCATGTGATGGTGGGGTGTTGTTGGTGGCAGCTGCTGGGGAAGATGCAGATCTGCGTGCGTCACCGGGGGCCCCAGGTCCCTCTATCCCTCTGTGGGGCCGGTCCTGGGCTGCCTGGCTCTGGAGGATGCATTGTATTCATTATCACAGTTCTGGGGCAATACATCCCCTGAGAAAGGGGCACCTTCACCTGATTTGCGTGGAGGGGCTGTGGGGGCCTCCAGCGGGGCTGGGGCCCCTCCCTCAGCGTGGCGCGCCCTGTACGTGGTCAGGGTTCCAGCCGGAATGCGGAGCCAACTTAGTGTTAGGAATTAAGGAGGGTCTCGTAGAAATTAAGTCTTCACACCATGTGGGGAGAAACGGGGAAGTCACAGTCCAAAAGGGGAGTTAGAGAAGGCCCAGGGAAGCCTCATGAGCCGCCCACCGGCACCGGGGTACACCCCGGGACCCGCAGGGACATCTGCTGGGTGTTGGGGGGCAGTGCAAGGGGCTGGCGCGGGCTTCCAGGGACCTCTTTAGAGCCCGGCTGCGCATCTGGGTGTGGACCTGGGGTCCCTGCTGGTCTGCAGGGCGGGTATTTGGGCCACAGGCGCCACTGCCTCTCACTGTGACCACCTTCAGGGGTGACAGGACAGCTATTGAATCCCCACAGTGTGGGGCCCACGTAGCCAGGTAGGCCGGGGCGCCACCGGAAGCGCGTAACCCTTGCTTGGCTCTCCTCAGATCCTGAACCCGCCACCATCCCCCGCCACGGACCCCTCCTTGTACAACGTGGACATGTTCTACTCTTCAAACATTCCCACCACCGCGAGACCCTACAGGTACGAAGTCCCTTGCCACAGCCCTGCACACCTGTGGCCGTCTGGGCCTCTGGACAAGCCTGTGGTAGAGGAGGGGTCTTGTCCCCATTTCCTGGGTGCGGAAACCTGGCAGAGAGGTCCAGGGTGCTGGTGGGCTCTCCTGAGCCCTCAGACCGTGCCTGGCTTGCCTCCCCATAGAGTGAACCGGGCCTACCTGTTGAGTCCAGAAACCAACCAAATCCCGTGTTCTGAGCAGGCTCTGGAATCTCGAAGTAGCTCTGGGGACACACCCAGGCAGGCGTGGCCTTGAATGACGCCACCAGGGGATTCCCACTGTGGCGTGGCCGGGCCCCCACTGCCCAGGGAGGCCAAGGCACAGGGGCCAAGGTTTGCCTGTGTTTGAATCCAGCTGCAGGACGCCGGCAGCACCACCGCTTGCTGCCTCCGTCCCGGAAGGATCAGATCCAAGTCACAGGAGGGCTGTGGTGGCACCTGCCACAGCAGGCCCTCGACTGGATGATCCTCTCTTCCTACCCACCACAGGGAAACCCGCAGGTCTGCTCCAGTTGGGGTTGCATTCCCTGCCTCCCTGGGCCCGGGGGGGGGGGGGGCGGACACTTGAGAATGTCGAGAAGAGGGATCTGGGTGTGCTGGCCTGTGTCCAGGGGCCAGGTCAGGGCCCGAGGTGACCTTCGACCCAGTGCTCTCAGCCTGCAGGGCCTGCCGCACAGGTGCACTGGACCCCTCACCCCACAGGAGCGACCTGAAGGGGCAGGTGGAGGCGGAGGCTTGGGAGTGGAGGCTCCTCCTCCCCCTCCCCCTCCTCCCCCTCCCCCCTCCTCCTCCTCCTCCTCCTCCTCCCTTCCCCTCCCTTCCCCTCCCCCCCCACCTCCCGTGCAGAGGCGCCTCAGAGCGTCGCCTGCCATCTGGTGGCCATTTCAGGAACTCTGGGGCCTGAAGAGGAGAGGTGCCCCTCGTTACTGAGTCACTGCCCTAGTCAGGGACCTGCCGTGGTCCCCCCGGTGCCTCCGTGCCCCAATGTGTCCCCAGTGGCCTTGTGGGTGGCTGTCCCCAGGCTGTCACATGCACACTCGCCAGACCCCTCAGTCTCTGGTCCACCCCCGGCTTTACTCCTTAGGTCCGATTTTTGTGCCACTTCTTCCCTCCCACACTGTCTGTCGGGGTCCCTTCCTGCCCCTCCCCCAGGGTCCTGTGAGGCACGTCCTCCTGCTGCACCTTCTCAGCCTCACGTGCCCCGTGCTGGCTCCACCTCCTCGCCCTCGATGAGCCCCCTGGGTCTCTGAAACACACCATGGCCGCACCCCCAGCTCAGGCCGTACAGCAGCCCCGCACAGAACCTTAGGGTGCAGGAGACCTCTGGGAGGCATCTCCTGGGTCAGAACTGCCTTAACTCAAGAGGGGACCCTTCCAGGCCCATTGGTCTGCCGACATGTATAGGAATGATAACATGGGGACCGGTTGTCAAGCACTTTCCCGTGTCCGGCCCTGTTTCTAGCACTTTCCATGCAGAATCTCATCTAACCTTCATAAGCCCCTTTGGAACCGGGCACTGTTTTATCCTCCTCATTTTACCAACGAGAAACTGAAGCCTAGAGAAGTTAAGTAGTAAGTCGCCCAAGGCCAGCCCGGCCGGCTCTGGAGGCCAGGCGCTCCGCGAAGGCAGCCTTGGCCCGGGCCTGCGGTCCCTGCGGGGGGCTGGGCTCGGCCGCCCTGGGGTGCGGGTGCAGGCACGCCCACTCGCGCGGCTCCGAGAAACCGCACGAGTGGGGGGCCCCCGTGCCTGGTCCCTGAGCCGAGGCCCCACTCCCGTGTCCCCTTTAGGCCCTACATCGTCCGCGGCATGGCGCCCCCCACGACGCCCTGCAGCACCGATGTTTGCGACAGCGACTACAGTGCCAACCGCTGGAAGGCCAGCAAGTATTACCTGGACTTGAACTCGGACTCAGACCCCTACCCGCCGCCGCCAACGCCCCACAGCCAGTACCTGTCGGCAGAGGACAGCTACCCCCCTTCGCCCGCCACCGAGAGGAGTTACTTCCATCTCTTCCCCCCGCCTCCGTCCCCCTGCACGGACTCGTCCTGACCTCTGCCGGGCCGCCCTGGCCTCTCTGCGCCCTTGTAAATAGTTTTAAATATGAACAAAGAAAAAAATATATTTTATGATTTAAAAAAAAATAAATATAGTTGGGACTTTAAAAACGCGAGAAATGTGAAAACAAGTGACGGGGTGGGCAGGGCTGGGAAAACTTTGTACAGTGGAGAAAATATTTATAAACTTAATTTTTTTAAAACGTCACTGCCATTCTTTGGTGCCATGTGTGTTTCTGAATCGAGTGTCCTCACAGAGTGGATCCCGGCCTCCGGCCCTCCCGTGGGCAGCTGTCAGAGTTGCGCACTTGTCCCTCCGGAGCACCGTGTCTCTATCAGGCCCCCACCCGGTAGGCTGAACCCCTGGGCAGAGACGTGTGGGCAGGAGGCCTGACTCGTGCCGTCACGAAGGGCCCCTGCACCTTATTTTGTGCTCTGCTGTTGCCATCCCGATATTCTGAATAGTTCTTAAGAAAGAGGCCCTGCGTTTTCGTTTTGCGCTGGGCTCCGCAGATTACGTACTTGGGCTTTGGGCTATTCCTCGGCCAGTGTCTGCTTCCATCTGACCTGCCATGTGTGGCCGCCCCAGGCTTCTGCTGTCCAAGGGAATCCCTCCTGGCCCTGCCATCCGTGTGGACCCCAGCGGATGGGGCTGCCAGGCCGTGCTCACCCAGGGTGGGGGCGGGAACCTCCCAGCCCTCCTGCCCTCCCTGGCTGCCGCCCTGTCCTTTCCAGCAGACGGGCCCTGGAGAGCCTGGTCCTCACAGAGGCAGGCAGTAAACACGGCCCCAGGCCTGCCCTGTTGCCCACTGGGGTGGTGCTGGAGGACACCGAGAGATAAGGCCTGCTGCCTGCCCCTGGGGGGTCTCCAGCCTGCAGGACACTGAGAGGTCAGCAGAGCAGGGGGCGCGTCGGGGGCCGGCCCCGCCCCCCCCCCCCCCCCCCCCCCCCCGCCCCCCAGCCAGGCAGGAAGGACCTACCCCCGGCTGGAATGTTGCAGGGAGGTTAGAGAAGAACCACCATGCGGAGTCCCGGGCACACACTCCACTTAAGAATCAACACAGAGATCTGGAAGAAGGGCTTCCCAGCAGGACTGAAGATTGAACCCTTGGCCCACCTCCCAGGGCCTGGAATGCGGAGGTGACAGCCTCCAGGATGGGGAAACCACAGGATACTCAGATCCCGGGGCCCCAGTGCTGGGAAAGGTGGTGGCCCTCGGGGCTCCCGAGACTGTTCGACCAGGGGACAGAGCTGGGGACGTCAGGTACATAAGCCTGCCAGGCCTGGTTTCTTGAGACTTCCGGGGAGCTGCCTCCCCTGTCCTTGATTGCCCAGGAGTTCCCTGAGGTCATGGTTAGCCTTGGTGGTGATGCCCCTGGGACCAAGAGCAGACACTGGAGAGGATGAGGTGACCCGCCATCAGTGCAAGCAACAGGGAGCTCAGGAAGTCGGGGCCTGAGTACCGACCCAGGGTTGCTATGCCACCTGGTGGGGACCTACGCTAAAGGACCCGTTGCAGACAGGAGGGATTGGATTTGCCTGGAAGGCAGGCCAGCTTCACCTCTTTACTCACTTCACCCAGCTGGCTGCATCTGTTAAGGAAGGGCGCTGTCCCCCGCCCCCTAGGACTGTTCTAGGCTTCCATGAGATAATGCCTATCGAGAGAGAAGCCTTGCCCAGTAAGGGCCTGGAAGGTAGCACTTCCTTGGTAAATGGAAGCTGGGACCTATTAAAGCTCAGAGAGGTGACAGGCTTTTGCCCAAGGCCACACGGCTAAGGACCAGCAGAGCTAGAGTGTGCACCCAGAGCTCTCAGGCCCAAGGTGGGGTCCCCTGCCCCAGGGAGCTGCTTGCAGGGGCCTGGGGCCTCCCAAGCACTCGGGGTTCCTGTTCGTCCAGGTCGGGCCACAAGCCCTGAGGTGCTAACGAAAGCACTAATCTCAACTGGGGCAGATGGGGTGGGGGACTTGGCTGACTCAGAAGCAGGAGGCCACTCTCCCGCCCTTCCTCTCACTCATGGGGGGTGGGGGCTCCCTCCATTCTCCTAGGGCCAGCCAGGGATCAGGCAAGGGGTGAAGAAGGAGCGGGCTGAGCTGCTGACCCCTGGCGACAGCCGGCGTGGGCTGAGGGGAGGGTGGAGACACACTCTGCAGCCCTCCACCCCCCTCTCCCCAGCATCCCAGGCCTGTCTCCAGAGGCCACTCTCTGGACCCCTTCCTGCCATGAGGTCAGCTAGGAGGAATGGGGGCCAACCTGCTCCGCCTGCTATCTTCCAAGTGAATCTGTCAGCACCCACTATGTGCAGAGAATTCAGTAAGCACCCACTGTGTGCAGAGCCCTGCACTTAAATCACATGCTGGGGGACCCAGAGATTAGTCAGATGTGGGCCTCTCTCTTGAGGGTGCTACAGACAGTTTCCAAAGCTGAGGGCCGGAGCACTGTGTTGAGATATCCGGGGGCCCAGAGAGAATATTCTATTCAGATGGGAGGGCGGGGGGGGGGGGGGGGGGGGGGGGCGGTTCCTGGAGAAGGCGATACCTTAGCTGTGTCTTAAATGAGGGGGTGAAGTTAACCTGGCTTGTGTCATTTCAACTTCACAACAGCCCAGCTAGGTAGATGGTGTCCCCAGTTTGTGGTTGAGGAGACCACAGCTTGGGGGAAAATAACAGAGCCAGAATTTTTTTCACTCATTTGTTCAACCATTCCTTTCCACAAGAAATAGTACCGACAGGTGGGCCCTGCTCAAGGGCTTCCACCTTCCCTCCAAGACCCCTCCCCTCTGCAGTGACACCCACTACTCCCCAAGTCTCTGTCGCCGGTCTTTGAGTCCTGCGGGGTCTCCCTTCCCACTGGCCCTATCACTTGCTCCGCTCAGCCCTCCAACCCTCATCCGGAATGGGTGTGGAGCTCCTCCTTGCCCCGGGGCCCTGCAGCCCCCTTGGGGCTACAGCTGCCCTGGGTGGCTGAACAAAATCCATGTGGCCAGATCTTGGTGTCACATCCACTGCCAGGCAGGATGCTGGAGAACAGGGATGTGGTAGGTGTGGAAGATTCTGTCCCTGAGAAACCTGGGGGCTGGGGGAGTTGGGTAGGACTTGGCTCCTGTAGGGTTCTTTCCTGAGAGCCACTTGGCTGACTCTTCACATCACTGCCCCTCCCCCCCCCCATTGGACATCACCCTCAGCTTACAGGTGACCTGGCCCAGCACCTGCCCACCTCTGCCAGGGTGGCCTCACTCTAGCCCTCAGACCAGGTCTGAGTCCCAGGGACGTGACAATAGGAAAGATAATGCGGGGTGGGGAGGCGGTTTCCCCAAGTTGAGCTTATTCAATTTAAAGCCTTTTTCTGTCTGAGTGTATGTATATGTTAAAATGTCCTTTCTTTTATGAAGTGATGGTAATAGTATAAGGTGTTTTTTTGGAAAAAATCATGACTTAAAAATTTTTTTTAAAAATCATTACTTGATAGAATTAGAATTTGGCAGCTCTACGTCTGTTCCCAAAAGTTAAGGGGGTAATAGCTGGGTGATGGGTATGTGGGCATTCATTATTACACTTTTCTCTCTACTGTTGAATAGATCTGAAAGTATTCATATAATTTTTTTTAAGTCTAGATGGATTGAAAATGTGTTTTATTTTATTTTTTAAAAGAGACTTTCTTTGACAGAGAGAGAGCACAAGCAAGGGGAACAGCAAAAGGAGAGGGAGAAGCAGGCTCCCCACTTAGCAGGGAGCCTGACTGACATGGGGCTCGATCCCAGGACCCTGGGATCATGAGCTGAGCTGAAGGCAGATGCTTAACTGACCGAGCCACCCAGGCGCCCCTGGATTGAAATTTTAAACATTAAAAATTAAGCCATGAAAGGATTAGGGGGGAAAGGGGAAGATGATGACCCATGAACTCTAGAAGTTTTAGGATGCCGAGACCAATGCAAAGGTTCAAAGTCCCTCTCCTGCTTAAAGCCTGTCAATGGCTCTCTAGGGCTCTCAGGGAGATAGGCTGAGCTCAAATACCTCCTCTTCCCCCAGGAAGTCCTCCTTGACTTCAGCCCTTCCCGTTGGGTTAGCTCATCATAACTGGAGACTTTTGGGGCCCACTTACATTGGGCGAGGTACTGCATTATTTCATTTAATTATAGTGCACATGTCCCTGTGACCCTCCTCAGAGGCTGGGATGGAAGAGCCTGAAGCATGTACTGGCAAGTTCTCTGATGATGAATGAGTAAAGGGATCTGTGTGTGTGGCTGGGCTCTCCCCAGGCTCCCAGGAGGGCAGGTCCCGAGCCCTTGCCCAGCCTCCCTGTCAGGCACCACCCGGTCCAGGGGTTTCCTGCAGCCTCTCCCCTCCTCCTCGGTCTAGCTCCTGGGACCTGCCCCTCTGGCCCCGCGCTGTAGCACCGCCTTGCGGCCCTCGCTCTAATCCGTCCTTTCCAAAATGTGGCCAGCCCTGAACACGCCCCTGTCTTACTCAGAAGTTTTTCCTGGCCCTCCCTCTCTGAGCATAAGCCCTAAGTTCCTTTGCTTATCCTCCAATGCCTCCATGAGCCCCTTTCATTCTCCTCCCCCAGACCTCGATCACCCTCGTTGGATCCTCTGACGAATGTGCATTGTGCACCATCCTAACGCAGTTCTCTGCCAGGCTGACCTGCACCCCACCCCCAGGATATCTGTGTATCTGTCCTTCCCTTCACCCTCTGCACCAGCACACCTCCGGAACCGGTTTCAATCTTGACTGTGTTCCTCACTTGCCGTGTGGCCTTGGGCAAGGCCCCTAGCCGCTCTGAGCAGCTGGATTGATGCGAATAATATCTGCCCTTGGGTGCTATCTCCCTAGAGGTCCAGCACCCTTCAGGGCATGGACGTAGGTCAGTAGGTATTATCAGCACTCTACAGATAAAACCTGGAGAGTCAAGAGAGGTTAGATCACCCAGCCGAGCTTACTCAGCTAATACGGGCCACACCTGGTGTCTGAATGCTGCCTGGGTTTCTGTTAACTAATCTGTAAAATGGGGATGATAGTACTGTACTGTCTGGAGCTACCAACCACAAAAGTCCTTCTAGAGAGTCTGCCTCAGGCTCTGCTGAAGGGGTGAGCTGGGGGAGGGGCACATTTGCCCCAGAGGGCCCAGCTTCCCATGCACTGGGGTTGACTCAGCTCCGTTCGGTTTCGTTCTCCCGGCTGTTTGGCATGGGGATTCAGAGCGCCTGAGCCAGTGAGACGGAGGGAGCTCAGGCCAGCTGGGGTTGGTGCAAAGGATGGGGGTATGGGTGCAGAAAGGTGCCGAACACCTGGAAGGCAAGCCGGTGGCCAACTCCACTGGTCCTGCCCTCCCTACCCCCAGTGGCCAAGCTCTTGTCACTTTTCTCAGGAAGCAGCTTGGGGAAGCCCCACAGTAACCAGGCCCTGCCTTCCTTGAGCTGGAGTGGCCGTCCCTGACCAAGCCAGCGCCACCGGAGTGAGCTGCCCTAGAGACTACAAGAGACCACCAACCTCCCTGCATGGAGCCCCCGTTATGACTCCAGGCCTGGTGCCTAAGTGCAGTCTGGGCACTGAGGATCGTTGGTTTCTCCTGGGCCTGGGGGCACTGTCCCCAAGGCCCTGCACCACGGCGGCCACCTCTACCACCTCCCCTCCCTGCCACGTCCCTCTCCCACCACAACCCAACCGCGGCCCTGTCTTCTTCCCTGTTCGTGGGTTGAGATGCCACCGGCCCAGGAGGGGCCCCCCACCACAGCCGGCAGCGCAAGCCTCCCCGAGCGCACGCACAGCCGCAGGTGTGCGATGCTGCGTTCTGCCGACCTCGGGCTGGCTTCCACCCGACCCTCACCTGGCCTGCGCTTCTCAGCCTCGCTGCCAACCTGCGCTCTCCTGTCGATTGACTCACGACTCCGGGCGGCGCTTCGCATCTACTTAGAAGTGAGACAGGTTATTGGAAAGTGCCTGGAATGGGCCAAGGTGGGCTACTCTTCGGTGCCCCGGCGCAGCCCTCCCGGGGAGGCCGGGCAGGGGGTGGGGGGCCCTGGGCCAGCATTTCGGAAGAGGCTCCGGTGTAAATCCTTCTGTAAGACAAAAAAGGAACGCCCCCACCCGCGTATCTCCCTGCGGCGGGGATAGACGCACCACTGGGAGGGCCGACCGACCCCTCCCTCACCGGGACCCCAGTCCTGACATAGAGCGATCCTCACACCTTGGCCCCAACTCCTGGCACAGCCACCACTCGGGTAAAGGGAACCAGGACAGACGATCCAGATGCCCGCCTCCCTACAAAATTCACCCGTGGAGAATGCGGGCATCGATCCCGCTACCTCTCACATGCTAAGCGAGCGCTCTACCATTTGAGCTAATTCCCCAGCTTCGGCCGCGCTCGGCCGTCCGAACGTATTGTGGCTCACGTCATCACGGGTCTCCTCCGGGCCCTCCGACCCGCCCGTCTCGCTACCCCATTGGTTCCCTTGCCGCTCCCGGCTCCGCGGCCAGGATTGGTTTGGCTCCATTTCGTTTTAAAAAAGCATTGGCTATCGGATTGGTGGTCCAAAGCGTCCGTCAAACGGGCCCCGCTGTTGCTACGGCGTAGGGGGACCCAGCTAGGTTTCTCCGGGTTTCTGATTTGTTTCTCCAGACTCCGGGGTCCTAGAGGTTCCGGATCCGTCAAGTCCATGGGAAAAGAATGCTCCCCTCGCGCTTGACTGACGGGGCCAGTGAGCCAATCGGAGTGGGCGCAACCGGGCCGCTGGGCGATCCAATAGGTTGCAGGGGGCGGGAGAGGAAGGCCAATGAGCGCGGGTCTGGGGGCGGAGGTAGAGCCGCGACTGGCTGCGAGGCGGCCGGAGGGAGGGTGGGGGGAACTCAAGGCCTGCTTGATACGTCCGCCATTTTGGGCGCTTCGCTGATGGTGTCGGTGAGCGCGTTTCCCGCCTGAGCGCAACTAGCGGCGGGTCGCGGGCACCTCCAGGTAACGGGGGTGGGGGGACGGCTGAGCGGGCCGCGGCGCTCGGTGCGCAGGGCGCGCGGCGCGCGGACGGCGGCGGCGAGGCCCCTCCGCCCGGCCTCGGCGGCGCGGGGAGGGAGCGTCCCGGCCCCCTCCCCTCCCCCCCGGAATTCGCCGCTCGGCGGCCGGGGAGGCGCGG
>NW_027397113.1:3426504-3433513 GCF_003265705.2 Callorhinus ursinus | reverse complement strand
CAGAGTCATCGGCATACGCAGAACCCGGCTCGGAGTATTTAAATAGCCTTCCGAGCGTTTTTTTAACTCCGGTGTTGTGACTCGAATGTAGACCTGGTCACGAACGCCTCCCTGGCGAATATGAGCGAGGGGGGTGGTCCTTCGAGAGGCTGGAAGTACCTCCCTCTTAAAGAAGCCCAATCGCCGTTGCGTTGGAGGGGTTTCCTGCTAGATCCTGCGTGCTCTCATCACAAGTTGGACTTTGGGTTGTAGGTGCACGGAATGAGTCCTTGGATGTATCCCCCTGTCCTGACGTTTCAGCCTCAGGCTTTGTGTAGTTCTCCCGGTACTTAACGTTTTCTCCGTGGGTCGGCTTTGTTTATGTTTTGCTTCTGTGGGAGAGGCACTTGGTGATTGTTTTCCTTTGGTCCCCACAGCACTTGTTAATGTGGATATGGTCCCACCTTTAACAATGTGAAGTTTACTTTGATTTTGCCTTCAAGGTCATGTGGCAGGTAGGCAGCAAGCGGGAAAGGGACTCCGGATTTCCAGCCCCTGGCGTGAATGTCTCCTAAGTGGTGGTGGTGGTGGTGGTTCCGCTTTCTTTAGTGTGAAGCTAGATTGCCTGGATTCAGGTCTTGGCTCCGCCACTTTCTAGCTCTGTGACCTTGGACAAGTTACTACACCTCTCTGCTTTTTCCTGTAATGTGACAGTAATAATAGCGTCTGCTTCATAAGTGTGTCGGGAGTAAATGGACTAGAAACGGTGCCTGGCATGTATAATCAGCTTATTGCAATTAGTGGCAATTATTACTAATTTAAATTTGATTTTTAAATGTTTAGGCTACTATTTGGAAGTCAGATGAGTGTTCAGGTGACTTGGTGACTGTCTTTAGAAAGCTCTGTGTGTTTAACAGTCAGTTCTGCTGAGAAAATGAACTGGAAGTTATTTTAAGTTTTTCGGGAGAGGGGTGGTTGAAGATTCATTAAATTACACATGTTTCGTGGAGCAGTGAATTAGTGGTGGTACCTCAGAATGTTTCCTCTAAGAGGTGGTTAAATAAAGTCCATCAAGAGGCTCCGGTCAGATTCTGCTCTTACTTCCCTTGGGATATACTAGGTCCTGAGTGTGTTTGGTCCCCATATCAATTCCAAGGTTTGTCAGGGTACTCCTGGGTTATTGAGGTTTGAGAGGTTGCTGTGTATTGAGATATACTTCAGTGAACCTAGTTTGGGAGATAACTGTTCGGCATGGATGCTTTGGAAGCTGTTTTGCCTTTCAGTGTGTCTGATTGGGGAGTCTAGGGTATCTAACAAAATGCCATCCACTCAGTCACACGCATACTCACAATCTTTTAATTCCTGCCCTATGCTCTTTTCCCTGGGACTCTTGAAAACTATGCTTGCCTGTCCCTTGGTATTACTGCTTGGGACCTGGCTGGCTTTAACTGCACTGGGGAAATGTTTTTACGCAGTTTTAAGTAGAGGTGAGCATCCTGCTGGTGTAACTTAAGGAGATGAAGAAGATTGTTTTGGATCAGGAAACGTTAGCTTTTGTGTAAAGTAAAAACAAAACTTGTAAAACTTGTAAAAACAAAAACTTGCTAGTTTGCATTAACTGCTTGAGAATATGAGAATCATACCATAGCTGGACAGAAAATGAATGGTAAAATTAAGATTTGACAGGGTGAGGTTCATTTCTTTAAGATAACTTGTGTATTGGGTACAAAGGTATGTGCTTATTACAGGCAAAAATCTCCCCCCACCCCAAGTTTGTATTTAAATTCCAGGTAGTTACCATACAAGAATCTCTCCCTTAAAACAGTATTTGTCAGGATCCATATTTAGTTTGTTGCTATCATGAACTTGTGTCTTGCAGTTCTATATTTTGGATATTTGAGAGGCAGCATGAGTGTATATTGGTCTAAAATTTTACAGTGTTTTTAATACCCCTAAGATGAGCGCATGATTGTGACAGTGAAGTTCTTCTGATCATCTGCTCACCTAAAACTCAACATTGAGTTTATTTCATAAAAAGCACAAGAAGCTGTGGTTTGCTCCTCTTAAGTCAATATCTGAGCCCCCATGTGGGCTGAGTAGTTTGTTAGCTACTTTTCTTAAGTGCGATGGACTGAAAAAAATAGGCCTGGGCTCCTGGCTTTAAGCAGCTTTCTTATTTCTTTTTTTTTCCTTAAGAGAACCTCAGGTAATTGGTTTTTTATTTACTCTACATAAATGTTTCTCAGTTGGGGGGTGATTTGCCCCCAAAGAAACATTTGGCAATGTCTGGAGACATTTTTGCTTGTCATACCTGTAGGGGTAGGCAATATGCATCCTGGCTTTTAGAGGGTGGAGACCAGGGATGCTGCTAAGCATCGTGTAATGCACAGGGTAGCACCCTAAGTTATCTAGCCCCAAATATTAATAGTGCAGAAATTGAGAAACCCTGTTCTAGATAGATGCTACACTGGCATGCATTAGAATCATTTGGGACGTCTTTAAGACCGTGGATGATGGACCCCACCTCTGGAAATTTGTGATGGTATTGAGAATATATTTTTAGAAGGCTCCCCAGGTAATACAGAAGTGCAGCAAGGTTTTGGAACGGCTGGACCATGTATATTAATGACTACTTGTGGGTCAAGGAATCTTTCAGGTGATCTGTGAGCTCTGTCTCTGTGGTCCCTAGATTCTACCTTAGAGATTACTTAGTAGCGGGGAGAGAGGGTATACCTACATTATTTTCAGGTGCCTGAAGACTGAACTTTAAAAGAATTAATTTTAGATAATTTAGAAACTTTGTTGCCTTTACCTCGTGAAAATATATTACCATATTGTGCTGAAATTTAGCAGCACTCCCGGGTGTTTAGGGTTGTTTGCTGTTACTCCTAATAACTTTATACTGTGATTTTTGAGTTTTATATCCTTTGCTCTCATCCTGTGATTCAGCTGTCAGTTCTGGTTTTTGACGCCAGCTTTATCATTATCTTTCTTTCCCTTTGTAATGAAGACCTATTTCCAGAGAGTTAGCCCTGGGTCCATTTGCCAGTTGTGCCTTTTGAAGGCGAGACAGGCGTACTCCCTGCTTCACATTTAACACAGTGACCCTTGCCTGCTAGTAAAAGGGGGGTTCCTCTGGGCCCTGGACTCTGGCCCAAATGGGCGAGTGTTTTTTCCTCCCTGGGGGGTGGGGGGATGAGGTTTAGTAGTAGAAGGGCAGAGGTCCTTTTCTCACTCATACTTACAATTTAGATCGTTTGGTTTATTGAATGAAATAATACTAGTTTAAAAACTATACACATTTTCAGCAACTGAATGTTAGTATCTGGATACATAAAGGAGAAGATCTTGGAGGCGCTTTCTAATCTTTCATCCTGAAATTCAGCTTATGGCTGTTGTTGAGAATGACAAGTGACCCCTCCCCCACAGCTTCTTCTGATCTTCATTTATTTGAGCAGCACATATAGTAATTGAATCCTTACTCTGCCAGGAACTGTATTAGGGATTCACTCATGAACAGGCATTGAAGGACTTGCAGTCTAGAGGGAGAGATAGCAGTTATAAAAGGGATGCAGTTTTGGCTGGGAGGCCAGGTAACAGCTTGTTGGAACTGTACATAGTGTAAGTAAGTAGGCTCCTCAAGGAGGCCCCACAGTCCTGGGAGGAAAGAGTTTAGGTTTGCCCCTTGGCTGGTTGAGTTTGCCAGAAGTCTCTTACCGAATAATAAAGTACTTACACCTTTGTTTCTTACATGTATTAAGCGGTTACTTTGACTTGGCTTGGTTTGGTGTGTTTTAGAAAGCAATGCCGTTGTTCCTCTGCTGGTGAAGCTGTTCTGTAATGACAGAGAGGATTGGTCTGTATTTTTTTTTTGCTCCGTGGATGTTGTCAGTCAATCAGACTGGGAACACTGACAGCTTCCTTACTGATCAGAGGCTTGATGTAGGTTCACGCCAAATGTGTTGAGCATCCTTGAAATTGATTGTGCCACCAGTGGGGATTTTTTTTTTTTCCCCTCCCTGCTGCAGTTGGACCTAGGCTGACTAGAGATTTGCTTTTTTGGCCTTTTGATTTTTGCTTAGATTTAGTTGCCACAGAAATCCCATTTTCTTCCTCTCTTACTCCCCATTTATTTTTTTTTTTTTTTACTTGGAGAAGGGAGATAGTTACTAGTCGGATCAATACCCACTTTATTTCGGGGTTTGAATGATGATGCACTGCCATCTGGATGCCAGGTAGATCAGCTAGTGAAGAAGCAAGTAAAAGGGAATGGAACCTTGGCAGTAGTTGAAAGGTTTCTCACCTTAACGGGGACGTTTTCATGTCACGGACTTGGCAAAGATCTGGGTTTACTCTGAGCAGAGGTGTTTTACCTCTTGTCACTTAGAGCTGGCTAGTGTTGACCTGTTTTATAAGTATTAATGAAGACTACATCGTCAACTGTGAATTTATACAAATAAAGTTTGATAGGTTCTGAACATCTTTTTACTGATAGAAAGCAGCTCTGATTTTGTACTTCTTGGTGATACTGGAGAAAGCTAGGGTCGTATTTGTTCCAAAATTTCTTACAGTGGGACTGTGTATTGACTTGGAATGGGTTGTGTGCCCCAGAGGTTGACTGCCATGAAATCTGACGACCTAAAGGAAAGATGAATTAAAGATTGTTATTTTGGAACATTAGAAGAACAAAAAAGCTGCAGAAATAGGAGTCTGACTGAATGTTGATTTAGATTTGGAGAAAGCTATTTGGATTGCTGGTTGGAGCCTTGAGTTCCTATACCTGGATATAAATCTGAACAACAGTGCTGAGGTCAGAGACCTACGTTGGCAAGAAGAGAAAGGAAAGCTTACGTGAGAAGGCAAGGCACCGAGACTCTAATTAGGGCAAGTAAGCATGTGTGTGACCTACCCACTAAGGCACGCTCTGTGGTGGCCTGGTATGGTTCATAGACATTGGCTGGACCTTGGTGAGATCTGGTCTTGTGGTCCATAGATGGGGGATGTGGCAGGAAGAACAATGAAAAGTACTGAGTTGATTGGCTGTTTGGGGGCTTCCTTTCTTGAGAGTCATGGTCTTGGAGCTGAAACAGACCTTAGAGGTTATTGATTCTTAGAGAAAAATATAGACCATGCGGGAGAAGCTGACAAATCTCAGTTCCTGGGTGATTCCTTAGGGTTTTGGTGGCCCCACTAGACCACAGTTTCTAGTGTCATTTATTTCAAGAGTGACATCACAACTGGATCTCAGGAGAGTTGAGATTAAATGCTTAACTTCTGAGTTGTTTCCCTTTGGTGGTAGTACTCGTCAGGTTTCTGTCATTGTAGTAGACGAGGGGGCAAGTGTCTCCAGTTTTCTTTTGTTGACCTGGAGATCACAGGGTTTCTGTTGCCTCTCTGGACAATGGGCACAACTCATCTGCCTCTGTTGCCTGCAAGCAAGACCCAGCCCCTTCTGATTAAAGAATGCTCTTTCCACTGTGGACCTCTCATCCTCGATTTACTACACCCTTATATGGATTCAACAACTATGCATTTGGCACTTATCATAGGCATAGTATTTTAAACTAAGGGAGTTTTCACAGACTAATACTGTTCTCTTTCCCCAATTCAGAGTATATTGTAGAGGTTAAGAGTACATAAGGATCTAAAATAGCTGGCTTTGAGTTCTGGTTCCCACAGTCTTCCAGCTGTGTAATCCTAATATGAGATCACATCTTTGTTCCTTAGTTTCCTTATCTGTGATATGAATATTAAATGTAAACTGATTAGCACGATGCCTAGCACAGAGTAGTAGTAGTATTAATATTATTACTGTTATTAGTCTTCTTCCTAACAATAGAAATAAGTACAGAAATGACTCTAATATAAGGTGCAGTGAACGTCCTAAAGAAGTGACATGGAATATTGAGGGATCTTAGAGAACCTTGCGGTCTGACTAGCTGCTCTGGGGAGGTCCTGGGTGATAGTGATACAGGTTAAGAGAGGTTATGGAATTGGTGTTTATATGCAAGTTGTTTTTTTCTTTCCATATTTGGATCATGTTATATATGCTTTACTTAGGTAAATGTGATAATATTTTCTTACTTTGATGAGAGTAGAGATCATAAATTTGAGGTTTTGCATTTTGCTTTCTAAAATAGTCTTTAAAACCTCTCTTTCTGGCACTTAATGACATTATAACGGTAACTCCATTTGTTTTAGAGTCTCCTATGTTACATAGAACCATATTTTTCAGTGTACTGTGCTCTTGAAGAAAATTACGTATGCCTTGAGGGATTAATGCATTTTAACAGATGATTGGATCTTTATTTTTTCTTAACAGATTCACATTATAACCAGACAACACTTTTCTTTTTTGTTTTTTCTTTAAAAGATTTTACGTAGTTGAGAGAGAGCAAGCACGAATTGGGGGTGGGGGGGCTGGGAGAGGGAGAAGCAGCCTCCCTGCTCAGGGAGGGCTTGATCCCAGGTCACTGAAATTGTGGACTGAGCCATCCAGGTGCCCCTGGACAACGCTTTTCTGTAGAGGGCCATTTAGTAAATATGTTAGGCTTTGCAGGCTGTGTGATCTCTTATTAACTACTCTGTCATTGTGATATGAAAGCAGCCATAGACAACATGTAAACAAATGAAGGTGGCTGTTAGGGCGCCCGGGTAGCTCAGTGGGTTAAGCGTCCGACTCTTGCCTTCGACTCAGGTCATGATGTCAGGGTTGTGAGATCAAGCCCTGCCTCAGGCTCTGCACTGTGCCTGGAGCCTACTTAAGATTCTCTCCCTCTGTCCCCCCTCCCCCCACCTCTCTCTCTTCGCCTCTCAAGAAAACAAAAAAGAAGGTGGCTGTCTTCCAGTAAAATTTTATTTACAAAAATAGGGCGGAGCATATACGTACCAAATAACCAAGTTGTACATTTTAAACGAATATGATATTGTTTGTTAATTATAAGTCAGTGGAAAAATAGTAAAACTATTCTGAAGACCAAGACCACACACACACACACACACACACACACACACACACACACACACACAC
>NW_027397113.1:3359181-3426494 GCF_003265705.2 Callorhinus ursinus | reverse complement strand
CACACACACACACACACACACACACACACACACACACACACACACACGGTGGGCTGGATTTGGTCTGTCCTGCTCTAATCTTTTTTATTTTTAATTTGTAATGAGAGCCTGTATTCAGAGCGTATATAGCGGCATGTGTAGGAACTACATGTTAAAACCGGCGGCTGTGTACCCACTAACCACCTTAAGAAATAGAATGTTGCCACTGCCTTTGGCTTTCTGTCCTGCCCTGACCACTTCTTCCTCTTCCATCTCTAGAAGGCAAACACTGCCCTACGTGTATCAATTTTTTGCTTTCTGGTGTTGCCATATGTGAACGTATCCTTATATACTGTAACTTAATTTTTTGCAAGTCTTTATATAAATAGAATCATTTTATTCTGTGACTCCCCCCTCCCCCACATTGTTTTTGAAATTCCTTTATTCAAATGTTTGAGTTACTTATTAAGTCTTCGGCACTAAGATGTATGTCTTGATGCTGGGTATGTTAGCATGAGTCTCTGCCCTCATGGAGCTTACATTTCAGGGGGGAAAGACAGTTAACAGGTTAAGTCAGAGATACAGCAGTAATATGGTGGGTGTTGTAGCAGGGAGAAAAGTGAAGCAGGCCAAGTGGGTGGATGGAGGCTGTGTGAAGATTGAAGGTGGTCAGGGTGGACCTCCCTGAGAGGGGGGCCTTTGAACAGGAGGTGCGGGAGGGAGCCCTGTGGCTGCAGGTGGGGTTGGGGTGGAGGTGTGGGAGGAGCCTTTCAGGCAGAGCCCTGCTGGCGGTGCTAAGAAGGGTTGTGCCTGCTCTGTTGAAGGGACACTGGAGAGCCCCGCTGGCTGGAGGGGGAGAGCCCAAGGGAGAGTGGCAGGAGGTAATGCCAGAGGGGGTAGCGGTGGTCCTTGGGAGCCAGTCACACGGGCCATTGTTAAGGATTTTATCTTTTTCTATGAGTGAGATGGGAAGTCATTATAGATAGTGTTTTGAGCAGAAGTGTGACATGGGAGATCTGATTTCTGTTTTCGGAAGGACCCCCTGAAGCTGTCAGGATAGCTGTCCCTGTGCCGCTGCAGGGTTCAGCAGAGCAGTGATGGCGGCGCAGGCTGAGGGGCACAGGGTGGCCATGAGAAGCGGTTGGGTTCTGGGTGCATCTTGAAGGCAGAGCTGACAGGGTTTTGGGGACAGATTGAATGTGGGCGTGAGAGCAGAGTGAAGGATGGTACTGGGGGCTTTGCTCGCAGTGGGAGTTGTCATCTGTGAAGAAAGGGAAGACTATGGGAGGTGTGGGTTGTGGATGTCATATCAAGAGTTGGGTTAAGCTTGGACATGGGGAGTTTATGGAGCTTTTAGAGAGCCAGCCAGACAACGTGCCGGATTCAGGTGTCTGGAGTTGAGGGGCGAGGTCTGGGCTGAAGCTGGAAATGTTGGAGGCTTCAGTGTCCAGATGACCCTTGAGCACGCTGAGGTGGAATGGGGGCGCTGAGGAATGAGGACCGAGTCAGCAGGGACAACGGGGAAGGGCCTCCTCTGAGGTAGAGGAGGACCAGGCTAACGGGTTGTCTGTGAAGCCAAGGAGAGTGTCATAGAGGGTGGAGGGAGAACCTGCGCCCACAGCTGCTGCCCTCAGGTCAAGTAAAAAGAGGGCCAAGGCTCGTGGGGCGGCTTCGGCAGCGTAGAAGCCGCTGACAGCCTTGACCAGAGCGGTTCCCACGGGGTGGTGTTCGAGAAGCCTGGGAGGGAGGGTTCGCAGGGTGGAAGGGAGAGGACAGCAGGTCAAGTTCGTTCATGGGCACGTGCCACGACACTGAAGGGAGATTTGGGACCCTTGAGCAGGTTTTGTTGGGATGGGAGAAAAGACAGCATTTTGGTAACTGTGGTAGGAGATGGTTCCTTACAGAGCGAGCAACCCAGTGAAGCGGGAGGCGGACACGAGCCGGAGCCCTGCTCCTGAGAAGGCCGCGGCGAATGGGCCGAGAGCCCGGGGGCTCCTCCTCGCCGAGAGCTGGGAGAGCAGGGTCGGGGGGCTGGGGGCGGTGGGAGCGTGCGGGCATTCTCCTCTTTCTTTTTCTGTCCTGGTGAAATAGGGAGAAGTTAGCAGCAGTCAGTGAAAATTAGGGTGAGTGGGGCTGGTGGGGAAGAGGAGAGAGGGGAAGGTAAGGTGTGGAAGTCTGTGGGAAAGTAAGACTGAGTGGGTCAGCACCGCAAAGAGGCCGAGCTGAGGGGAGTGATCCTGAGTTTAAAGTGAAAACAAACGGCACTTGTTTTACCAGAAGCGGAGCAGGCCGTGCCACAGTGGTGTTGGGGTTGTGGTTTTCCTAGACCGTAGGTGGCAAACCAAGAGAAGGTCGGGGAGTGATTGTAATGGTGGCGGGGACATGGAATTGCAGCTGGGAAGCGGGGGAGGTGCGGGCGTGCAGACGGGGAGGTTTGACCATTGGTGCGTGTAGCTGTTCGTCATTCCTTTTCACTTCTGTGTCCTGTTTCAGACTGGGTGTATCTCGTTTAGCCTCTGCCCAGTCGTTGGAGGATAGGATTGTTTCCAGTAAAGAAACACTGCTGCTTTGAACAAATGCAGAAACATTTCTCCAGGGTATAGACCTTGGAGAGAATTGCAGGGTAGTGGGACCAGTACATTTTTAACTTTTTTTTTTTATTATTAAAGATTTTTTATTTATTTATTTGGGGGACAGAGAGAGACACAGCGAGAGAGGGAACACAAGCAGGGGGAGCAGGAGAGGGAGAAGCAGGCTTCCTGCAGAGCAGGGAGCCCGATGCGGGGCTCGATCCCAGGACCCCGGGATCATGACCTGAGCTGAAGGCGGCCACCCAACTGACTGAGCCACCCAGGCGCCCCCATTTTTAACTTTTGTAAATGGTGCAGATTGTGTTCTAGGATGGTTGTACCCATTTACTCTTCTGCCACCACTGTTGTTCCACATCCTTGCCAACAATGATATTGTCAGTTTTTTTATATTTGACAATTTGTTGGGTAGTTTATTATTATTTTTTAAATAACAACTTTATTGAGAGGTAATTCACATATATTCTTCATCCATTTAAAATGCAGAGTTTAGGGCCGCTTGAGCGGCCCAGTTGGTTACGCATCTGACTCTTGGTTTTGGCTCAGGTCGTGATCTCACGGTTGTGGAATCGAACCCCGCATCCTGCTCCTGGCTCAGTGCAGAGTCTACTTCAGATTCGTTCTCCCTCCCCCTCTGCCCCTCCATGCTTGCTTCGTGGGTTTTAGTGTATTCACAGAATTGTGTGATGAACACCACAGTCTAAGTTTAGAACATTTTCGTCACCCCCAAAAGAAACCTTCATGAGACATGTCTGACATGTCATGAGACATGACTGTCTCCTTCAGCAGTCATTCCCCATTTCTACCTAACCTCTAGGCAACCACTATACACTTTCTCTATCGGTTTGCCTCTTCTGGACATTTCATATGACTGGACTCACACACTGTGTGGTCTTTCGTGTCTGGCTTCTTTCACCTAACATCAGGCTTTCAAGGTTCCTCCATGTTGCCGCAGGTGTCGGGATGAGTACTTTGTGGCTTTTTATTGACGAATAACATTCTATCGTATGGATATGTCACCTGTTACTGATTTACCAGTTGATGGACATTTGGATTGTTTCTACCTTTTGACTCTTAGGACTAATACTGCTATGAGCATTGCGTACAAGTCTTTGCGTGGACAGATGTTTTTATTTTTCTTGGTGTATGCTTAGGAGTGGAATTGTTGGGTGTCGTGGTAAGTCTGTGTTTAACATTTTGAGGAACAAACTGTTTTTCCAAAGTGTCTTGCACCATATTACATTCTTACCAGCACTGTATCAGGGTTTCAATTTCTCCGTGTCCTTACCAACATGTATAATTTTCCTTTAAAAAAATTAATAGCCATCTAGTGGGTGTGAAGCGTGGTATCTCATTGTGGCTTTGATTTGCTTTTTTCTTAATGACTAGTGCTGTTGGACATCTCTTCATGTGTTCATTGGCTGTATGTCTTTAGAGGAAAATCTCTTCAAATTCTTTGCCCATTTTTATTAATTTATTTTTATTTATTTTTGCATAGTTATAATGTTCTTTTCTCTAATTACTAATGAAGTTGAGCATCTTTTTGGTATTTGGATTTCCACTTCTCTGAAATGCCTGCTTGTGTTGCCCCATGGAGCTGTTTGGTTTATCTTATTTGTAGGAATTCGGGGTTTTTTTTCCTCTCTCTCTCTCTCTCTCTCTTTTTTTTTTAAGTAAACTTTACGCCCATCGTGGGGCTTGAACTCATGACCTCGAGATTAAGTGTCGCATGCTCCATGGACTGAGCCAGTCAGGTGCCCTTGTAGGAATTCTTGTATATTCTGATTAGTAATCTTTTATTAATTATCTGTGCAAAAAATACTTTTCCCAATACATGACTTGTCTGTTTACTGTGTTTATGGGACTTTTAAAAAAGTGTTTATTGAAAGCATGGAATAAAAGCAAAAGCAGATCTCCATGTCTTCTGATCTTCTTGCCGTACTGGCCAGGTAGAAGAGGAAACTGACTTTTGGTTTATAGGAAGTTGTCTTTTAAAAAAGTTTTACAGTTTTTCTCCCTACGAGTCTTACACATCTTTTGTTAGATTTATTCTTTGGGTACTTTATAGTTTTTGTTGCTGTTTGTAATGATTTTTAAGTTTTCTATTTGCTGCTAAATGGCAGTGTACCTTTATACGCAGCTCTTCTTTTTATTTTTAATAATTTTTTTAAAAGATCTTTTTTTTTTAAAGATTTTATTTATTTATTTGACAGAGACAGCGAGAGAGCGAACACAAGCAGGGGAGAGTGGGAGAGGGAGAACAGGGAGCCCGATGCAGGGCTCAATCCCAGGGCCCTGGGATCATGACCTGAGTCAAAGGCAGCTGCTAAACGACTGAGCCACCCAGGCACGCCAGAAGATCTTCTTTCTTTCTTTGAGAGAGAGAGAGAACATGAGCAGGGGGATGGGCAGAGGGAGAGGGAGAAACAGGCTCCTTGCTGAGCAGGGAGCCCAGTGTGGGCTTGATCCCACGACCCCATGATCATGACCAGAGCCGAAGGCAGATGCTTAACTGATTGAGCCACCCAGATGCCCCTATATCCAGCTCTTCTTTGTGGTAACTTCTCTAACTTAACAATTTGCGGACTCTTGGGGTTTTTATATAGATAATCATCTTATCTTTGAATAATGGCATTTCATTTCTTTCCAGTACTTTTACTTTTTATATCTTATTCTAGTCTAATTGCACTGTTTCAGGACAACCATTGCAGTGGAGAATGTAACTGGTAGTGGCAGAAATCTTTGTTGTATTCCTGGTTTTAAAGGAAATGCTTTTATCTTTCACCATTAAATGTATGGTACTTTTTCCCCCCTTTAACAGGCTGAGGAAGGTTCCTTCAGTATTAGTTTATGGAAAATTAAAAAAAAATTACAAGTAGGTATTAAGCTCAATTGAGTGCATTTTCTGCATCTACCGAGATGATGATAGTATGATTTTTCAGCTTTAATCTGGTAATGTGGAAAAATTAAGGTAATTTTGAAATTAACGTAATACTGAAATTAACCTTACATTTCTGGGTTAAATCCATCTTGATCATGACATATTTTTAAAAAATATTGTATTGTTTTTAAAAAATGTTTTTCTTTTTTATGCTTTTGACTTGCTAATATCTTGGGATTTATGGTTCTGTGTTAATTGGTAAGATGGGTCTATGATTTTCCTTTTTTTGTATAAACCTTGATACATTTTATCATCAAGGTTAGTTTAATAAAATAGCTGTAGTGTTTCCTCCTATTCTCTTAGAGAATGGGTAAAATTGGAATTACCTGTTCCTTCAGTGTTTGATAAAATTTGCCTGTAAAACCATTAGAGCCTGCCTGGTGTTTTCTGACATTTTATTTATTTATGTATTTATTTATTTATTTATAAAAAGATTTTATTTATTTGACAGAGAGAGTGTGTGCGCACAAGCGGGGAGCGGCAGGCAGAGGGAAAGGGAGAAGTAGAAGGGAAGGCTCCCCACTGAGCAAGCCTGCGCAGGACCCCAGGATCATGACCTGGGCTGAAGGCAGACACTTAACCTACTGAGCCACCCAGGCGCCACTCTCCGACATTTTAAAATTACTGACTGGTTGCTTTAATATTTACAGGATCATTAGAGTTTTTATTTTTCTTGAATCACGTTTGGTAGTTTACATTTTTCTAAATTTATTTTGTCTTCATTTTCAAATGTATTGGCATAAAATTTTAATTTCTTTTAAATCTGTCTAATTGGAATTAATCACTAATTTTTAACTTAAACAGATGCTTAGGTCCTTAATATTTGGCTTTTTTTGTATACTCATATGTACATATACTTCTAAGTCAAGTAGTAATTTCCATTTAAATAACGCTTTGGCTACATCTCAGAAGTTTCACTATGTAGAATTTTTATCTTTCAGTTCTGAATATATTCAGATTTTCATTGTGATTTCTTCTCCGACTGAAAAGTTTAGAAAGTATTTTGAAAAATTTTGGTGTATTTTTGTCTTAATCTTTGTTATTGATTACTAACATATATTGTGTTAATAATATGTGATCCAGTGTGATTCTGATTTTTTTGAATTTTGTTGAGGCTGTTTTATTGGTGTCTGGTTTGTGGCAAATTTTTATCAGTGTTCAGTGTGTGTGCTTAAAAAGCCAGTGTGTTTCTGGTTTTAAGGTGAGGTTTTTCCGTGTGTATTAGATGAAATGCATTAATTGAATTCACATTCAAACTAGTATCCTTAACTACTTTTGTCTGCTGTTAGGTCACTTACAGAGGGGTGTTGTTGAAGTCCCTTGTTGTGATGGGAGACCTGTCACATCTCTGTGGTGCTCTCAGGTTTTGCTTTGTGCCTATAAGTTTAGAATCGGCTGTCTCTCTGGGAATACTTTTTTTTTTTTTTTTAAAGGTTTTATTTATTTATTTGACAGAGAGACAGTGAGAGAGGGAACACAAGCCCGGGGGGGGGGGAGAGGGAGAAGCAGGCTTCTCTGACACGGGGCTCGATCCCAGGACCCTGGGATCATACCTGAGCTGAAGGCAGATGCTGAACGACTGAGCCACCCAGGCTCCCCTAGGAATACTTTTCTATTAAAGTATATTCTGTCGGGCGCCTGGGTGGCTCAGTTGGTTAAAGCGACTGCCTTCGGCTCAGGTCATGATCCTGGAGTCCCGGGATCGAGTCCCACATCGGGCTCCCTGCTCAGCAGGGAGTCTGCTTCTCCCTCTGACCCCCTTCCCCCTCGTGCTTTCTGTCTCTCATTCTCTCTCTCTCTGAAATAAATAAATAAAATCTTAAAAAAAAAAAAAGTATATTCTGTCAAGATATTGGTATAGCTGTGACTTTTGGTTAATGTTTGCCTGATACTCTTTTTCTGCCCTTTCACTAACAAGCTTTTTATGGTTTTAATGTTTTACATGTGCCTTTTGAAAGCAGTACTAGCTAGGTTGCAGTTTTTTTTAATTTTCTTTTTTTTAAGTAGGCTCCGTGCCCCGTGTGGAGCCCAACTTGGGGCTTGAATTCACAACCCCAAGAAAAAGACCTGAGCTGAGATCAAGAGTTGAACGCCTAATTGACTGAGCCACCAAGTGCCCCTAGATTGCATTTTTATAATTCGACTTTATTTTTTTAATTTTTATTTATTTTTTTAATATGTTCAATTAGCCAACGTATAAGTACATCATTAGTTTTTGATGTAGTGTTTAACGAGTCATTTAGCTGCGTATAACACCCAGTGCTCATCCAACATGTGCCCTCCTTATAATTTGATTTTAAACTGATGAGTTAGTCCATTTATGTTAATTGTGATTAAAATATTTGGTTTATTTCTACTATCTTATTTTCTGCTTTTTAACTTGGCTTTTTTGTTGTTCTTTTTCTTTTCTTATGTATTTTTTTAAAGGTTTTATTTATTTATTTGACAGAGAGACCACAAGAGAGGGAATACAAGCAGGGGGAGTGGGAGAGGGAGAAGCAGGCTCCCCGCTGAGCAGGGAGCCCGATGCAGGACTCGATCCCAGGACCCTGAGATCATGATCCAAGCCAAAGGCAGACACTTAACAGCTGAGCCACCCAGGTGCCCCATGCCTTCTGTATTACGGGATTTTTTTTTTTTTCTTCACTCCTATCCACCCCTTGTGCCCATACCCAGTAATATGGAGATGAGACACTGCTCTTCTTGGTAATCTTAAGACATTTCATGTTTAACTTACAGCCTATAGTTAATCAATCTCTTTACCCTTATGAGAGCCCCCAAATGCGCTAGTCTGCACCTTTTCCCAATTTATATGTTGCCTTTAATGGTTTTCATTTTGCTGCTTTTTAAAATCCCTTTTTTAATATGTTGTTATTCTTGAAAGGCAGTTTTTTGCCTAATACCCAATTCTAGGTTGATGATTATTTTCCCTTAGCATTTTGACATTGTCTTTTTCCAATTGTTGCTATTGTCTTTTTCCAATTGTTGCTACTGACATTAGTTAGAAGTTAGTGGTCAGTTGTTCCTTATCCAGGAATTTAGGTGTTCTGTACCTAAAGCAACTTGTTATGTTGGTCATAACATATTTCTTGTCTTTTTGCAATTGTTGCTTTTGACGTTAGAAGTTAGTGGTCAGTTGTTCCTTATCCAGGAATTTGAGGTGTTCTGTACCTAAAGCACTTGTTATGTTGGTCAGTCTTTTTTGTCTTTTTCCAATTGTTGCTATTGACATTAGTTAGAAGTTAGTGGTCAGTTGTTCCTTATCCAGGAATTTGAGGTGTTCTGTACCTAAAGCACTTGTTATGTTGGTCAGTCCAGCAGATACGTTTAGTCTCTTTCATTTTTAGGTTGGTGGCCTTATCTGTTATTTTAGATTATTCTTTGTGTCTTATTACCTCTGAATAACTGTGTACCAGATCCATGCTTTGCATGTGTCATCAGTATTCAAAAGACGTGAGAAGTTACAAGTAATAGAGGATGTTCGTTTTGTTATAAACTAGCAAATACGAATTTTTTCCTCTGTTGGTGTGGAGTGGTCCTGTGTCAGTAAGGAATTTCTTAGAGATTTTCTACTTCTTCACATTAGTTAGCTCATTTTTATATCCAGAAATGGGAAAGATTTCAAAAATAATTGCCTTTTTAAAATGGGATCATTTGGGGTGCCTGGGTGGCCCTGTTGGTTGGGTGGCTGCCTTCGGCTCGGGTCATGATCCCGGGGTCCTGGATTGGGTCCCGCGTTGGGCATCCTGCTTGGTGGGGAGTCTGCTTCTCCTTCCTCCTTGACTCTTCCCCTGCTTGTGCCCTCACTGGCTCTCTCCATGTCTCTCTCAAATCTTAAAAAAAAAAAAAGGGATCATTTGCTAGAAAAGAGTTATGTGGACCTCACCTGTGACTAGCCAAGTACAGAACACCAAAAACAATCTGGAAAAGGGATGTGGATCAAAATAGATTATGAGCCAAGCGAAAAGGGAGAGAGTGCATTTTAGCATTTGTAACACATGACCTATTCCGAGGGAGAGGAGGGACTGTTCTGTACTTCTTTATGTTAAGTCTTTTCTTTTTTTGACTAATAACTGAAAGAGGGACAATCAGAAACAAAAGAGGCATCCAGGGATCTAAGGGTATGTAGGCTGGGCTAGGGTTGGAACTCACTTTGTGGCCCTGTGGTGTGTAAGGCCCTGTAGATTGTGGTCCTGCTTCTGCCACAGCCCTCCTTGGAAAGAGGGTTGGGTTTGGTGCCAGCACTGCTGATATCGGGAGCAAAGACTTAATAGCTACTTCTAGTCCTATCCCAGTGGTTTTTCAATGAGGACAAAGAGTTTGAAATGCATAGACAGTGTAGCTATTGTTTCCATCAAACTTCAAAAAATAAAGCTCAATAATCTTCTGGGGCATTGAGGAAAGAATGAGAAAGAATTATAGGGAGAATGGGGTGGAGAGAGAGCTGGTTTAGCAGAATTGTTGTGAGGATTAAAAATAAACATTACTGGGCATGTTTATGTTTCTCCAGAAAAATGCAGAGGAAGTCCATTCCTGCCATTTACCATATTGTCAGGCCAGTTTTTCAGTTCTTGATGTCAGTTACTACTGAATTGCCTCCTGATTAGTGTGAACCTTCAGCAGTGGCATTCCGTGCTTACGTGCTTTAACCCTGGTAGCTGTAAATTGTGTCTTCTCCTATAGCTTGTTTGCCCTGTGCCTGTTACTACCGTTACCGCTTGTGTTTGATTCATTACATGCGTTATTTTTAACTTTTTCCCCTCAAGGTGAGTGTGGGATGTTCATCTTTCCTATCAAGAAGGAGCCTCTTGGGAGGGAGGGAGGCAGTCTGGCCAGAATGGTTTAGAGGGAGGGTGGATTAAGTTCATGAGAACTGGACTGGAGCCTTGGTTTGACCAGATTAGCTGTCTGACTGGGCACATTATTTCACCTTTCTGAGCCCATTTCTTCACATGTAAAATGGAGATGTTAATGTTCTCTCCTCCCTTTTCCATAGAAAATAACTTTGGATAATTTAAATTTATGGGTGTTTTTTGCAAGTAGTTTAGTGTAGAAGTCACAAATTTTCACAGAACAAATGGTTCAGGCCAAACTGACGTTCTTAATAATTAATAGCTTATTTGATGAACTTTTACTGGCTTTGGTTTTAAAATTTTGACTAAAGGTGTAGGATATTGTGAATTTTTCTTTTTTATTCTATTGCCATTTTTCTGTTTGGAATGAAAACTCTTAGTTTTTTTTTTTTTAATGAAATATGTGATTATATTTGTTTTGAAAAAAAGTAAAGTCATAGGTAATACCAACTCTCTTCTGATCATCTTCTCCTGATCCTTTTCCACATTCTGCTGTTAATAGTTTTGTGTCTGCCTTCTTGATTTTTTTCTGTGCATTTGTGTACTTACATTTGTGCTTCTGGAAGCTATTCAGTGTTGAGAACACACACATTTTTACCACTCAGTCACTTCGCCCTGAGTCCCAGCGGCACAGATCTCTGCGCCTCATTCTTTCTGGCCGTTGCACGGCGAAGGTGTCCACTGCAGCCGTTTCCCGCATTGGTGGGCTTTAGAGGGTTTTTCTGTTTTGTTTCGTTTTAATTGCCAGTAATTCAGCTTGCTTAGTTTGGTATAATAAAGTACTTTGTTCTTAGAAGCTTTTAGAAGTACACTGTTAGCTGCGGAAATAGGTAAATGCTAAATTATAAGCTGGATTCTTTTGTTCTTTGTTTTTTGCATGTATAAGCAGTGAAAAATACCTTCTTTCCCTAGAAAACTTTTCATTCATCTCCTTTTCAAATGATGTATAACATGTGACATTTTTAAGCTCCGTTAAAAATGAACAGTTATTTAGCAGATCTTTTTAATTGTAAAATACAAATAAGATTTATTTTTAAACAATTTAAAAAATTAATAAACTTTATTTCATGGAGCAGTTTAAGGTTCACAGCAAGATTGAGGTCAAAGTAAAAAAGTTCCCATATACTCCCGTCCCCCAGTAATCCCCACCATGGACATCAGCACCAGAGTGGTACATCCGTTACAATCCATGAACCTATACTGGCACATCATTATCCACTCCAAAGCCACGGTTGAGAGTTCACTGTCAGTGTATATTCTGTGGGTTTTGACAAATGTATAATGACATATATCCACCATTTTAAGATCCTACAGAATAGTTTCACTGCCTTTGAAATTCTCCGTGTTCTGCCTGTTCTTTCCTGCCTCCCACCTTAACCCCCAACAACCACTAATCTTTTTATTGTCTTTAGGGTCTTGCCTTTTCTAGAATGTCATAGTTGGTATCACACAGTATGTACCATTTTTGGACTGTTTTTTTTTTTTTACTTAATAATATACATTTAGGGTTCCTTCATGTTTTTTCATGGCTTGAGAACTCACTTCCTTTTTTTTTTTTTTTAAAGATTTTATTTATTTATTTGACAGAGAGAGACACAGCGAGAGAGGGAACACAAGCACGGGGAGTGGGAGAGGGAGAAGCAGACTTCCCGCGGAGCAGGGAGCCCGATGTGGGGCTCGATCCCAGGACCCTGGGATCATGACCTGAGCTGAAGGCGGCCACCCAACTGACTGAGCCACCCAGGTGCCCCGAGAACTCACTTCCTTTTAGTGCTGAATAAATATTCTGTGGTCTGTAGGTACCACAGCTTATCTATCCATTCATTTACTGAATGACATCTTGGTTGCCTCTGAATTTTGGCAGTTAAGAAAAGTTGCTGTAAACATCTGTGTGCAGGTTTTTGTGTGAACATAAGTTTTCACTTCATTTGAATAGATAACAAGCACAGTTACTGGATTGTATGGTAAGGGTATGTTTACCTTTTTGAGAAACTGCCAAACTGTCTTCCAAAGTGGCTGTATCATCTTGCATTCCCACCAGCAGTGAATGAGAGTTCCTTTTGCTCCACGATCTTGCCAGCATTTGGTGGTGTCAGTGTTTTGGACTTTGGCCATTCTGATAGGTATGTAGTGGTATCTTTATTTATTTATTTATTTACTTAGATTTATTTATGTGTGAGAGAGAGACACACACACAAAAGCGGGGGGGGAGGGGCAGAGGGAGAGGGAGAAAGAATCTCAGCACACTCCCCACTGAGCATGGAGCCTGATGCAGGGCTCGATCTCACAACCCTGAGATCATGACCTAGGCTGAAACCTAAGAGTCGGATGCTCAACTGGGCTGAGCCACCCTGGTGACCCCCCCCTTTTTTGTATCTCATTGTTTTAAATTGCAATTCCCTAATGACATATGATATTGAGCATCTCTTCATATGCTTATTTGCCATCTGTATATATCTTTTTTCTTTTTTTTAGGTAGGCTTCTTGCCCAGGTGGAGCCCAACGTGGGGCCTGAACTCAGGACCCTGAGATCAAGACCTGAGCTGAGATTAAGAGGCAGACTATTAATCAAATGAGCCACCTAGGCGTACCTGTGTGTCTTCTTTAGTGAGGTGTCTGTCAGGGTTTTGGTGTTGTATCTAAAAAGTCATTGCCATAGCCCAAGGTTTCTTAATTTGGACTGGTATAACAGAATTCAAAGACTGGGTGGCTTTTCAACAACAGAAATTTATTTTGCACAGTTTTGGAGGCGAGAAATCAGAGATCAGGGTGCAAGCATAATCAGGTTCTAGTGAGGACTCTTAATTTATTGCAGACAGGCATTTTCTCATCATATCTTTATATGGCCAAAAGAGGGCAAGGGAGCTCTCTGGGGTCCCTTTTATAATAGTACTAATCCTGTTTATGAGGGCTCCACCCTCATGACCTAATCATCTTCCAAAGGCTTCACTTCCTAATACTGTCACCTTGTGGGTTAAGATTTCTGCATATGAATTTTGAGGGGACAAAAATAATTGAGTTTATTGCACAAGGTCATCTAGGTTTTATCCTATGTTATTTTCTGGGAGGCTTATGGTTTTGCATTTTACATTTAGGTCTGTGATCTGTTTGGGGTTAATTTTTGTGAAGAGTACAAGGTCTGTGTCTAGATTGATTTTTGCATGCGATGTTCCAGCACCATTTGTTGAAAAGACTATCTGCTCCATTGTCAAAGATCAGTTGATTGCATTTATGTGCATCTGTTTCTGGGCTATTTGTCCTGTTCCATTGATCTCTTTGCTCTTTCATCAGCACCACACTGTCTTGATTATTGCAGCTTTGTAGTAAGTCTTGAAGTTGAGAAGTGCTAGTCCTCCAACTTTGTTCTTTTCAATGTGGAGTTTGCTGTTTTGGGTCTTTTGACTGTCTGTGTAAACTGTGAAATCAATTTGTCAGTATCCACAATGTAACTTGTTGGGATTTTGATTGTATTCGATTGGAATTGTTCCTGATCTCAGTAGGAAAGCTTTGAGTTTCTCACCTTTAAGTATGATGTTTGGTGTAGGTTTTTTGTGGCTGTTCTTTATAAGGTTGAGAAGCTCACCATTATTCCTAGTTTGCTGGGAGTTTTTAGTCACAAATGAGTGTTGGATTTTGTCAGATGCTTTTTCTGCATATATGGATATGATCATGTGATTTTTTTTTTCCTTTAGGCTGTTGACATGAATTACGTTAATTGATTTTTGAATGTTAAACCAGTCTTGCATACCTGGGATAAATCCTACTTGGTTTATAATTCTTTTTATATGTTTTGGATTTGATTTGCATATCTTTTGTCAAGGATTTTTGCATCTCTGTTTATGAGAGATACTGAACTGTAGTTTTCTTGTAAGGTCTTTGTCTGGTTTGGATACTAGCATAATGCTTGTCTCATTGAATGAGTTAGGAAGTATTCCTTCTGCTTCTGTTTTCTGGAAGGGATTGTAGAGAATTGGTATCATTTCTTCCTTAAATGTTTGGTAGAATTCATGAGTAAACCCATCTGGGCATGGTATGTTCTGTTTTGTCAGGTTATTAATCACTGATACATCTTCTTTAATAGATACAGACCTAGTCAGATTGTCTATTCTTGTGTGAGTTGTGACAGATGGTATCTTTCAAGGAATTGGTTCATTTCATCTTGGTTATCACATTAGTGGCCGTAGAGTTGTTCATCCTTTGGTTATCCTTTTTTTTCCCCCCCCTTAAGATTTTATTTTTAAGCAGTCTCTGCACTCAACGTGGGGCTTGAACTCATAATCCCAAGATCAGGAGTTGCACGCTCCTCTGACTGAGCCAGCCAGATGCCTCTGTTACCGTTTTATCTGGAGTGATATCCCCTTTCATTTCTGATACTAGCAATTTGGGTCTTTTTTCTTTTTTTCTTTAAGATTTTTTATTTATTAGAGAGAGAGAGCACACAGGTAGGGAGAGAGGGAGAGGGAGAAGCAGACTCCCTGCTGAGCATGGAGCCCGTCGTGGGGCTTGATCTCAGGACCCTGAGATTATGACCTGAGCCAAAGGCAGACGCTTAACCGACTGAGCCACCCTGGGTCTTTTTTCTTTATCCTAGAGAAAGGCTGATACATTTTACTGATTTCCACTCCCCCCCCCCCGCCCCCTGCCGAGAATGAGCTTTTGGTTTTGTTGATTTTTCTCTATTGATTTCTGTTTTCGGTTTCATTGAGTTCTCTATTTGTTTTCTGCTAGCTTTGGAATTAATTTGCTCTTTATCTAGATTCATAAGGTAAAAGCTTAGTTTATTGACTTTTAAAATCTTTCTTTTTTTTTTTTTTAAGATTTTATTTATTTGACAGAGAGAGACACAGTGAGAGAGGGAACACAAGCAGGGGGAGTGGGAGAGGGAGAGAAGCAGGCTTCCCGCAGAGCAGGGAGCCCTATGTGGGGCTCGATCCCAGGACCCTGGGATCATGACTTGAGCCGAAGGCAGACGCTTAACGACGGAGCCACCCAGGTGCCCCTAAAATCTTTTCTTTAAATATATCTTTTAGGTGCTATAAATTTCCCTTTAAGTACTGCTTTTGCTGTCTCCCAAATTTTGAAATTTGAAAAAAATCTAAAAATTTTTTAAAGTTCTCTTGAGATTTTTTTTCTTTGATTCATGTCTTCTTTACAGGTGTGCTGTTTAATTTTCAAGTACTTTGGGGATTTTCCAGATCTCTGTTAACTGATTTCTAGTTTAATTGCATTGTGGTCTGAGCAGACACTGTGTGATTGCTCTTCTTTTAAATTTGTTACAGTGTATGAGAGACTATGGACTCTGAGAAACAAACTGAGGGTTCTAGAAGGGAGGGCGGTAGGGGGATGGGTTAGCCTGGTGATGGGTATTAAAGAGGGCACGTATTGAATGGAGCAGTGGGTGTTATATGCAAACAATGAATCATGGAACACTACATCAAAAACTAACGACTTAATGTATGGTGATTAACATAACAAAATTTAAAAAAATTTGTTACGGTGTGTTTTATGTGTGGTCTGTCTTGGTGAGTGTTCCATGTGAGTTTAAGAAAAATGTGTAATTGCTGTTGTTGGGTGGAGTCTGTACATGTGAGCCTGTGCCCCTGCCTGAACTCGAGTGCTTCACTTTTTCTCTCCTTAGATGGGACAGGATGGTTAGAGGGGTCTGAAGTTGTGTTATTTCCCTTCCTCCAGGTGGGGTAGGCTCTGGTAAAATAGTTTCTGCTGAGGGCGGAAAAGAACAGAAAAGAAGAGAAAACTGGCGTATTTCAGAATTGGTCTCTTCCCCTCCCCCTGCCAGAAGCAGGAGATTTTTCAACTGTATTCCCTCTTAGGACCTGGTAGAACTCCTGGAGGTAAAACTCCCAATCCTCCTGGCTTTTGTGAGTCTGTGAGTTGTTCTCACTGAGCCGCCAGCAGTTCGTTGGTTTTAGTTCAGGTTTTCCTGCCCTGACGGTAGGCCATGGGAGGTTTTGGTTTACAGGTCTGTGCTCTGGTAAATCGTCATTCTCTGTATTGGCCTTTCTTTCTCCACAATCTTGGGGGCAGCAGTTTGCCTTATGACCGAATTTCTCTGATGACTCTAAAAAGAGCTGTTGATTCTTTAGTTGTTCAGCTTTTTTACTGTTGGCGAGGACAGAGTGGCAGCTTCAAAGCTCCTTATGTGCTGGATGAGAAACTGGAAGTTCCGTTTATGTGTCCAGTTTGTGTCCAGTTCATCGGCATCAAGTACATTAACATTGTTGTGTAACCTTCACGGCTGTCCATCCTCAGACATGTTTTCATCTTCCCAAACTGAAACTCCATACCCATTAAATAAATTCCTCTCCATTCCCTCCCTGCCGCAGCCTCTGGCAACCAGCATTCTACTTTCTGTCTCTACAGAATTTGACTGCTCTGTACTTGCTATGATAGCAGCGCAGCCAGATGGTATTTGTCCTTTTGTTGAGTGACTTCAAGCGTAGTCTTCAAGGTTCACCTGTGTTGTAGCATGGATCAGAACTTCTGCCTTTCGAAGGCTGAATTCTATTCCGTTGTGTGTGTGTGGATGTGTGGATGTGTACACCACATTTTGTTTAGTCATGTGGATACTTGCCTCCACCTCTCGACTATTCTGATTTATGTACTACAAATGCGGGTGTACAAATACAACTTTGACCACTGTGCTTTCAGTTCTTTTGGGGTATGTACCCAGAAGTGGAATTGCTGGATCATAAACTAATTCTGTTTTTACTTTTTTTTTCTCTCAAAACTACCGTACTATTTTCCATAAAAGCTGCATCATTTTACATTCCCAGCAGCAGTGCACAAAAGCTCCAGTTTTTCCTCTTAAGCACATCTTTTTGAGTGCTTATCTATGAGCTATAGAAAGGTGTGTAAAACACTATTTGTTGTTTAAATCTTACTGGCAGCAAAAGCCAGGGAAGAGTTTTCTCTGTAGAATTTACAAGTTCTCTGACACTATATTTTCTTGATTTTCTTCTTAACATTTTTGGCCTCCTTTTTAATTTTCTTCCAGGCTAGTTTCACATTTTGTTCTTCAGCCTTTATTTTCCACACTATGCCTTGTGCAATCTCTAGTTTCATGGCTAAATTTATTAGGTGTGTGCTAATGGTGCTCAGATCCGTCTCTAGCCTTGCTTTTCTGTTGTGTTCCAGCTGCCTGCAGAGCATTCTCATTCATAATCTTTCCGTCCCAAACTCAGTCATGAACCTAGTAGGGTAAGGATTAAATACTAGGAACTTGAGTCCCGTTACTGCCAAATCCTAGTTGTTTGAGCTCTGAGCTTTGGTTTGCTCTCTTGCACAATAGCAATGATATATGTATGAGGATTAAATGATAGTTCGTGTTATATCCACATTACAGCATACATGAGTTGTAGTTAGTAAGTATAACCGTAGTTACTGTCATCCTTTGTACAAATAATTTTCTCCCCTTTCTGATAAAATTCTTAATTTTTAATGAGATTACCTAATTAAAAGGTACTGTCATTTTTTTATTTTTTAAAACAAGATTTTATTTATTAGAGCGCGTGAGTGAGCATGAGCGGGCGGGGGTAGGGGTGGGGGGAGGAGGGGGCAGAGGGAGAAGCCGACTCCTCACTGAGCAGGGAGCCTGATGCGGGGCTCTATCCCAGGACCCTGAGATCATGACCTGAGCCGAAGGCAGATGCTTAATTGACTGAGCCAGCCAGATGCCCCAGTATTGTCATTCTTATTAATTTTTTTTTTTTAAGATTTTTAATTTTTTATTAGAGAGAAAGAGTACAAGCAGGGGGAGTGGTGGTAGAGGGAGCAGGAGAAGCAGGCTCCCCGCTCAGCAGGGAGCCCGACGGGGGTGGGACTCGATCCCAGGACCCTGGAATCGACCTGGGCCGAAGGTAGCCGCTTAACCGACTGAGCCACCCAGGCGCCCCATAATCTTGTATGTCATCATGTTCTTCTTTAAAAAGCACGCACCCATTTACAGTGTATTAGTGATAGAGGGATATCCCTCTTTCCCCATATTCTCCCATCAGTTTTAATTAGTTCTAATTATTTTTTGTTTGCTGATTCATGGGATATAAAAGAATACCTCATGGATTTTTTAATTTCAAAAATTAGCCATGGTAAGTGTTTTTCACATGTTGGCTTATGTTTTGATTTTTTTTTTCTTTTTTATGAATGAGTGCTCTGTTCAGATCTTTTGACCATTAGGTTTCGATCTCCTTGGTTCCCCAACAGGCATTGTATAAGCTTAAAAATTATCCCCTGGTGTTTTCAGTTTACTCCCATCCACATTTTGAAAGGACTTTCTGTTCCTTTTTAATTTCTGTGCTTTATATCATTTTTCCTCTCTGGACTCTGTTTTATGGCCATCACACCTCTGTAGTTGAGAAATATGCTTATAATAAGCCCCCCAAAATACATTTATATCAGATAAGCTTACTGCAGTATAATCATGGTTGGGTTACTTAATTTCTTAGTGTTAGTACTTTCAATTATAAATGGAGTTATGAGAAATAAATGTGATTTATTCACCAAAATTTTGGTGTGACTGCAAAGTACCAGGTATGAAAATGTTTAAGAACATTTAAGAACATCACATTAGCCCCTCCATAAATGGTGCAGCTGTTGCAGTAGTTCCGCATGTAGCATAAGCTTCACTTTCACCAGTCTGGGAGGTTGGCACGATAGGAGGAAGAGCAGGCATTTCCAAGTCCCTGGCCTAGCCACGTGCTCGGTTTGTGACCACAGTCGCTCACTGTCTTTGCACCTCAGATTGCCTACTTGTTTGTAAAAAATGATAGAACTTACATGAGAATGCATATGAATACATTTGGTAAAGATTCTATCGTTATTTTTATTTTTTTTATTTTAAAGATTTTATTTATTTATTTGACAGAGAGAGACACAGCGAGAGAGGGAACACAAGCAGGGGGAGGGGGAGAGGGAGAAGCAGACTTCCTGCTGAGCAGGGAGCCCAATGCGGGCTCAGTTCCCTAGGATCATAACCTGAGCCGAAGGCAGATGCTTAACAACTGAGCCACCCAGGCGCCCCTCTCCCGTTTTTTAAAAACAACTTTTTCCTTCACCTTTCTTTCCTTTTTTTTAAAGATTTTATTTATTTGACAGAGATACAGGTAGAGAGGGAACGCAAGCAGGGGGACCGTGAGAGGGAGAAGCAGGCCTCCCGCGGAGCAGGGAGCCCGATGCGGGGCTCGATCCCAGGACCCTGGGACCATGACCTGAGCCGAGGGCAGACGCCCAACCGACTGAGCCACCCAGGCGCCCTTCACCTTTCTTTGCAAATACATATTGTATCTTATAATCGCTTTATTGAGACATAACGCACAAATATAGTTCACACACTTAAGCATACTGTTGATTTTTTTTTTTTTTAGTATATTCACAATGTGTGCAGCTATCACTACAATCCTGTCTAGATACTTTTCATTACTTGAAGAAGAAACCCCATACTTTTTAGCAGTCACTCCCATCTCTCTCCCATCCCCTTGGCTCCTGTAATCACTGATCTCCTTTCTGTCTCTATGGGTTTGGCTACTCTGGACATTTCACATAAATGAATCATAGAATATATGGTCTTTTGTGACTGGCTTCTTTCCCTTAGCAGTGTTTTCAAAGTTCATGTGTGTTGTAGCATATACCAGTACATTTTTTTTTTGCTAACTATTTTTCTGTCGTGTGGAAAGACCACCTTATATTTATTCATCAATCAGTTGATGAGTATTTCTACTTTTTGACTGATGAATAATGTTTCTGTGAACATTCTGTGTGTACAAATTTTTCTGTGGACACAGACTTTCATTTCTCTTGGATATATACCTAGAAGCAGACTTGCTGGGGTTATAAGGTCTTAAAGGGTTTAAGAGAAAACTTTGGAAAAATTGCCAAAATAATCTCATGGCATGGTTCTGAATTGAATTTCCCTGATGGCTGATGACATTGAGTATTTTTTTTAGTGTGCCTAATAGCCATTTGTCTATCGTCTTTGCAGATATGTCTATTGAAATTATTTGCCAATTTTTAAATTGGGTTGCTTGACTTTTTATTATTGAGTTGTGTTTCCCACATATTATAAGTCCTTATTAGATGTACAACTTGCAAATACTTTCTCCCATTCTGTAGATTGTCTTTGCATGTTCTTCATAGTGTCATTGAAGCACAAACATTTTTACTTTGATGAAGCCCGGTTTATCTATTTGTTCTTTAATTTCTTATATTTTTGCTATCATCTAAGAAGGCTTTGCCTAATCTAACGTCACAAAGACTTATTCCTGTTTTTTCTAAGAGTTTTGTTTACATCATTTTAAAGACTATTTTTTTTAGGGCTTTTTAAGATCACAGCAAAATTGAGGGAGAAGGTCAGGGATTTCCCACATACCTACTGTCCCCCACCCCCTTACATACTGCGCACATACCCTCCCATTACCAGCATCCCAGAGTGGTGCATTTGTTAAAATTGATGAAGCCTCATTGACGCATCACATTTACTCAAAAGTCCATAGCTTACGTTATGGGCTCTTGGTGTTGCACATTCTGTTTGGTTAAATGCATAATGACATGTATTCATCATTATGGTAGCGTACAGAGTATTTTCACAGCCCTTAAAATCCTCTATCCTCTGCTTATTCACACCCATCCTGCAACCACTGACTTTTTAAATGTCCCATGCTTTTGCCTTTTCCAGAACGTCCTGTGGTTGGAATCACAGTTTGTAACCTTTTTAGATTGACTTCTTTCTTTTAGTAATATACATTTAAGGTTCTTCCATGACTTTTCATGGCTTGCTACCTCATTCTTTTTAGTACCCAATAATATTCTGTGGTCTGGATGGACCACAGGTTATTTATCCACTCACCTACTGAGGGACATCTTGGTTGCTTCCAAGTTTTGGCAATTACGGATAAATTTGCTTATAAACATTTGTGTGCATGTTTTTGTATAGACCTAAGTTTTCACCTCTTTTGGATAAATCCTGAGGAACACAATTGCTAGATGGTATGGTATTTTTAGTTTTGTAAGAAACTGCTAGACTATCTTCCAAAGTGGCTGCACCATCTTGCATTCCCACCAGCACTGAGCGAGAGTTCCCGGTGCTCCACAGTGTTGTCAGCATTTGGTGTCTTTTGTTGGATTTTGGCTGTTCTAATAGGTATGTGGTGTTGTCTCACTGTTGTTTTAATTTGCATTTCCCTCATGACAAAATGTGGAGCATCTTTTCAGATGATAATACCATTTTTAATGACTATATATTTTTTTAAGATTTTATTTATTTGAGAGAGAGTGAGCAAGAGAGAGAGCACAAGCTGAGGGGGAGATGCAGAGGGAGAAGCAGACTCCCTGCTGATCAGGGAACCCGCCGCAGGGCTTGACCCCAGGACCCTGGGATCCTGACCTGAGCCGAAGGCAGATGCTTAACTGACTGAGCCACCCGGGGCCCCTAATGACTATATTTCCTTGGATGGATAAAAGAAACTTGGTGCAGATAAAATCATTGTTATTTATTGTTGGATATTTAGGTGCCCTGTATTTGTGAATGACCTGGATTATTTGTCTTGTGATAGTCCCCACAGTGTCTTTTGTGCCCTTTATATCTAGACATTTCTCTTTTCTGTTTTAAACTTCTCATTGTTATATGTAAGACTTTTTGCTTAGGATAAAGTCATAAAAGTTGAATAATTGGGTGAAAAGATGTGAAGAATTCAACACCTTTTGATATGTAGGAGCAGAACAGTTACGCAAGCCAGTTTCATATTAAGAAATGTAAACATCTTTTTAAAAAAGATTTTATTCATTTATTTGAGAGAGAGAGAGAAAACGCGAGCAGGTGGGGAGGGGCAGAGGGAGAGAGGAGAAGCTGAGCCAGGAGGTTTACAGGAGATCATGACGTGAGCCAAAGGACGCTTAACTTACTGAGCCACCCAGGTGCCCCTAAAAATCTTTTTTATTAGGGGAAAATTTTAACATGCACAAACATATACAGAATAGTATAATGACCCTTCATTTACGGAGCTCCAAACAACCGTATACCGGAGGACGCTGCTGTCTCATTTCCTCCCCCATTCCGCACTCCTGTATTACTAGTTTAAAACTCTATTATAATAGAAATACATTTTATGTATTTTTATATACATATATACATTATATGTATATTCAATAATTAGAAATACAGAAAAGACTCAAATTGTAATAAGTTTCACAAGCTCAAATGCACCTGGGTAATTGGCATCCCAGATGCCCCCATTTGTCTGCTTCTCTTTAATACTTTCTACTTCAATACTTTTGTCTGCTTCTCTTTAATACTTTCAACTTCAATACTTTCTCTTCTGACAGAAATTTTGTTGTATGAAATTATTCTGTTGGTGGACATCTAGAGAGATGGCAGTTTTGGGCTGTTACAAATAGTGCTGCTCTGAACATTTAAAGTGTGTTTTTTTGGTGGACATACATATATACTGCTGTTGGGAATATATCTGGGAGTAAAATCACTAGATCCTAGAGGTATGCATACATTTGGTTTTGGAAGACTTGTCTGCACCTCCCGAAGTGGTTGGCCCAAATGAAATTACACTTCTCCCAGCGGTGTGTCAGACTTTCCCTCACTCCGGTCGTCTCCGACAGCTCATATTTTCCATCCTTTTCATTGTAGCTGCACTTCCAGCTGTGTAGTGATATCTTATGATAGTTTTAATTTGCGCTAGTGATGTCAAGCACCTTTTTGAACTTTTTTATTGGTTATTTGGATACCCCCCCTTTTTTTTTTAAAGATTTTATTTATTTATTTGACAGAGACACAGCTCAAGAGGGAACACAAGCAGGGGGAGTGGGAGAGGGAGAAGCAGGCTTCCCATGGAGTGGGGAGCCTGATGTGGGGCTGGATCCCAGGACCCTGGGATCATGACCTGAGCCGAAGGCAGACGCTTAACGACTGAGCCACCCAGGCGCCCCTTGGATACCCTTTTTTATGAAGAGTATATTTTAAAGTCTTTTTTTTTTTCTACTGTGTTACTTGTTTATCTTATCCTATTAGCTCTCTGTTGTTGCATAACAAATTATCCCTAAACTTGTAGTGGCTCATAACAACAAAAAAACCCTTTACTATCTCGGCTTCTGTGGGAGAGGAACTTGTGTCCGCCTCTGAAGGCTTGACTGCAGTTGGAGGACCCTTCCCAAGGTGGCTCACTTACACGCGTGGCAACTTGGTCCTGGCTGTTGGTGGCAGACCACAGTTCCTCTTCATGTGGGCCTTTGTCGGGGATCCTCCGTGTCCTGTCCTCAGGACATATTTTCAAAACATGATGCTTGGTAGGATTTCTTTTATTTTGGATATGAGTTTTTCAGGAGATCTAAGTGTACTGAATGTCTCCACCTGCTCCATGGGTTTCCGTTGTGTCATTTGAAGAAAAGTCATTATGAATGCAGTTGAGTTTATTACTTTTCCCTTTATGGTTAGTTCTTTCCATATTACTTCGAAGAAAATCCCAAAATAATTATTTTGTTTCTTCTGTACATATGTCACTACACACACACACACACACACACACACACACACACACATCACACAGACTATCTTTCAAAGATAAATACTTTTTTTGTTGTTTAACCATAACACAACCACAAAACTCTCTTATCTAAAAAATCAAAAACCCACACAGTAGTTGCTTAGTATTATCCAATACCCAATCAGAGTGAAATTTCCAATTGTCTCAAATACTATAATTTTTTTGGTACAGTTTTCTCATTTTGGCAAATCAGGATCCAAATAAGGTCTACCAGTTTTGTTTTTTTTTTAAGATTTTGTTTATTTATTTGAGAGAGAGAGAGAGACAGAGACACAGAGAACAAACAGGGGAGGAGGGGCAGAGGGAGAAGGAGAAGCAGGGGCTTCATCCTAGGACTCTGGGATCATGACCTGAGCTGAAGGAATTGAATGAACCACCCAGGCGCTCTGGTCTACCGGATTTTTTTAAAAAAATCGATAGATTCGCCGTTTGTCACTCTTTTTCCCCTCTTGCCCTCTACTGTGGAAGACCTGGATTGTTTTGTGGTGTCCCACAGTTTTCTGTATCCTGTTAGCAGGTAACTGTAAGTTCCTCTGTTTGAGGGGTAAACTTTGTTGTACTCTGACTGGTGTTGTTGCTTCTTTGGTTGTGATCTGTCTCTGGAGGTTGAATGAGGACCTAAATTGAAATTTTTAAAGGGCTTCCAACCTAAATCACATTAAAATTCATTCAGGTTAGAGTTGTTCTGTACTTAAAATGTAGGGATCATTTTCTTCGGAGTGTGCATTCTACTTACTCCATCACTTTCTGTGTTTGCGAGGTCATCTGAGAGTTCATTTTCTGTGTTTTCTGTAGAATGGCAGCACACTGACTGTACACCTTGTCATCTTGAGCATATACCACACCCTCTCCAGGGGTTTAATAATGTTGCACGGCATGACAAAAAACGAGGTCCAACTCTCATTACTTAGACTTTCCATGTTTATCCTCTACTTGCTTTTTTCTCTTTGTACTGTCCACTAACATTCCTTCTCTTGTGACTGATTTTTTGAGTTGTAATGACCAATGTTTTAAGAGTTGATGAGTCAGAATCTTAAGTTACTTTTAGGTGAGCTTGAATTTCCAGTCTTCCCCAGTCTCTGTCTTTCTCTTCTGACAGAAATTTTGACCATGAGAAATTAGAAAAATTAATGATGGGGGCGCCTGAGTGGCTCATTCGTTGAGCGTCTGCCTTTGGCTCAGGTCATGATCCCAGGGTCCTGGGATCGAGCCCTGCATCCGGCTCCGTGCTCTGCGGGAAGCCTGCTTCTCCCTTTCACACTCCCCCTGCTTGTGTTCCCTCTCTCGCTGTGTTTCTCTCCGTCAAATAAATAAAATCTTATAAAAAAAAAAGAAAAATTAATGATGACGTGATTAGAATGAACATTAAAGATAATTTAAGATGCATGTGTGTCTACAGTTTAAACAGAAAATTTTAATACCAGATACATTGTAAAAGTGTCATCCAATTTCAAGTAAACAATTATATTTTTAGTGTTTTGTTTTTAAGTGAGCACACATTGATGATACTGATTCTTGGCCATAATTCATTCAGCAAATATCTCAGTGCCTGCCCAATGCCAGGCCCAGCACTTGCCATGCTTTAGTCATACATGGTTAAGAAAGGTGATGGCCAAGGGGGCACCCAGATGGCTCAGTTGGTTAAGCGTCCGACTCTTGGTCTCAGCTCAGGTCTTGATCTAAGCGTCATGAGTTCTCAAGCCCCACTTTGGGTGTGGAGCCTGCTTTAGGTAAAAAAAAAAAAAAGATGGCCATGATGGTGTTGGTGCTCTCTGTGAAATACTCAGGACAGTATCTCAGTAAGGGATATAATCAGGCTACACACATAATCTTAAATTTTTCTACATGTAATCAATATAAAAATTATTTTTTATTTTTCTTAAAGATTTTATTTATTTGACAGACACAGTGAGAGAAGGAACAAAAGTAGGGGGAGTGGGAGAGGGGGAAGCAGGCTTCCCCGCTGAGCAGGGAGCCCGATGCCGGGCTCTAGCCCAGGACCCTGGGATCATGACCTGAGCCGAAGGCAGACGCTTAACGACTGAGCCACCCAGGCGCCCCCCCCCAAATTATTATTTTTTTAAAAGACTATTTATTAGAGAGAGAGAAGGCACGTGTGAGCGGGGGGCGGGGCGGGGGCAGAGGGAGAGAATCCTCAAGCTGACTGCCTGCCGAGCCCGCAGCGGGGCTGGATCCCATCACCCTGAGATCATGACCTGAGCCGAGATCAAGAGTCAGACACACAACTGATGAGCCACTCAGGTGCCCTGTAAAAATTATTAATGAGATATTTTCACTTCTGTTTTTTGTACTAAGCCTTTAAAACCAAGTGTGTATTTTCTGCTTACAGCACACCTCAGTTCAAATTACCTACATTCCAAGTGCTCAGAAGCCTTGTGTGGCTGCTGTAGTGGACTGCATCGATCAGAATTATTAATCGTAGCTCACGTGAAGTAGTAGGGGATACTGACTAGGAACCCAAGTAGACAGTGGCTTAGAGAGGCCAGAGGAGACACAGGGAGATGAACTAGGAAGCGGTTTCTGATCTCTGGGTGTTGGCAGAAGAAAATGGAAGAGGGGGAGTTGGGTGAATTGGATTAGGAGGGAAAAGAAGAGCTAGGGCAGTTTCTGTCCTTCACGACTGGGGTGTGCCTTTTCTGAGACAGGGAACACCTGGGGAGGAAAAGGTTTGGTTGGTGGTCAGTGTTGGTATATGGTGGACGAAAAAAGACTTTGTTTTGGAGATACTCAATTTGATGTGCTTGTGACACATCCAAGGGGAAATGTCTGCTTAGCAGTTGAGTGCATGTGTTTGAAGTGCAGAAATGGTGTTTTGGTTTTATAAATTTGTTATCTGTGTTTATAGAGGTATTTTTAAAACCCACTGAAATGGCTTCATTTGTTCAACAGAGGTTTTGTTTGTTTTTTTTTTTTAAGTCTCCTGGGTTTTGTTTCCGTTGCTGGGGCAACGGCATGAATGGAACAAGTGTGAGTTGACACCCCAAACAATGTGGTCAGCTCCGGAGATTGTAATAGGTAGTGTCCACGGTCTGAACCCTGCATCAGCTTCTACCTTAGTAGGGGTGTGGAAGGGGAAGAAAGGAGAGGAAGAAACCTCCCGGAGAAGAGACTGAAGTAGCCAGTGAGAAAACAAGGAGCCTATGATACCAAAGAAGCCAACTGAGGAGAATGTTCTCATAAGGAGGGTCTGCTGGTCAGCTCCATTGAAAGCTGCTCAGAGTGAGGGCAAGGTGAGCACAGGAAGAGTTTCGTTTGGATTTGGTCCCATCGGGAGGTCACTGGTGACTTGAAAGAGCAGTTTCAGTTGAGTGGTACAGATAGACACCAGATTGGAATGAGTTGAAGAGGGAATGCTATCAGACAAAGGGCTCATTTTCTTATTTTGAAATAACCACTACAGATCATTGAGAAGACCAGCCCAGTAGAAAAATGCACAAAGGATCTAAACAGTTGGCAGAAAAGTGAAGTGTTAAATGGCTCTCAAACATACCAACAGTGCTCAGCAGAGAAAACCAGCAAGGACAAGGGTGTGGGGCAGTGACCTTCCAGAGTTACTGGTGGGAGTCTGGATAGGTATGACCTCCGTGGAGAGCCGTTTGCCTGCCATCATGTTCTAATTAGAAATGCACACTTGATCCGACAGCTTCTCTCCAAGGAAATCTGGCATTTGTTTGTAATAGTAAAAATTGAAAACTAACTGGTCATCAGTGGTAGCCTAGTTAAATCAGCTATAATGCAAAGGAAAGTCTGTATCAGGTAAAACATTTTATTCTGCAAGAAAGTCGAATTTGTTTTTTCCTACCATGCTATTAATCAAACTCTTTGAAAGTGATTTTTTCCCTTTTTAAAGATGGAGAAAAATGTTAGGTCTGGTATGGACCACAGAAGGTATTTGTAAATGTGTCTTTGAAGAGCTATGTTAAGCTTTTCATTCTGCCTTGATCTTCTGCCTGTTAACACATTTCACATAAGTTGTTAATCTAAATTCCCTTCTCTAGATACCTGTTAGGATTCTTTTCCAAGGACCCTGTCCTGTTTTATATATGTACCCACAGGAAAGGTGGGTGTGGTGTTATCTTAAGCTTAGTCGATGAATTCACACTCCAGTTTACCTTACAGCACCTGAAATTAACCACAGCTCCTATCAAAAGGGTATTCAGTTGTACTTGGTGTGGGTCATTGACAAAGCAAGCATATGATAATGTTTGAAAGCCCCAAAAGCAGTGGGGATTATACTAGTCTGACGTAGGAGGAAGACTTTCTTGGTCCATGTTTTATGGGGGAAAGAGACAGTACAAACCTTTGTGAGCTCCATCTTCCACTGACCTCTCTGCAGTTTGGCCGCCTTTGGGATAGCGTGTTCACATGTAGACTTAAAGCAAAATGGAAAACCAGGCACACCCGAAGAGACCAAATCAGTTTCCTAGCAGAATACGTTGATACTGTACCTGGGACTCTATACTTTAAGATCTTGTTTAAATTTACTTAATTTCTTAAGAGTTTGAGACTGTGGTTATTCATCGATTCCTTTTTCTTCATCTCTTTGAGTATCCTGGTTTCACTTATATTTTATATTTCAAGAAGTTTAAGATTTGAAGCATATTAAGTGATAATTTAGTCTAATCCTCTCATTTTACAGATAGGAGAGTAAGTTTAGAGAGATGAATTACTTGCTCAGAGGTTGACTAAACCGAATCTGTGTTCTCCTTAAGTCATCCCCAGTAAGTTTTGTGTTGTGCGGGGGCAGTATGGTAGCTTGCCTCATCTGTTAGAAGTAACCTGCTGTAATTTTGAGGGAGGTGTGGTTGTAATTATATTGCCTCAGTTCTAATGAAGATAATTTATATGCCGCACTAAATTATTTACAGTCACAGAGACAATCTAGCTGAACTTTTTTTTTTTTACATTTTTTTTGTTGTTGTTGTTGAGAAAGTTGCCTAGAGATGTGAACTTACTCATCCAAGATTATAGACCGTAAACATTTATTCTCTACTTAGTTTTTAAGGTGAGTCAGAGCAGTGATGTCTGGTAGAACTTTGTATAATGATACTCTTTATCCATCATCAGTGTGGCTATTTAAATTAAAACAAAATTGAAAATTCAGTTTCTTACTCTTACCAGGTACTTAATAGCTGTGTGTGACTGGTAGCTACTGTATTGGACAGCACAGTTCTGGGGCACTTACCTTTTTTTTTTTTTTTTTAAAGTAGGCTCCACACCCAGCCCGAAGTCCAGTGTGAGACTTGAACTCACGACCCTGAGATCAAGACATGAGCTGAGATCAAGAGTCAGATGCTTAACTGACTGAGCCACCCAGGCGCCCTGCACTTACCCTTTTAAAAACAATTGTTTTGAGAACTGCAGAAGCATCAGTGGTAGGTAGAAACCAAGGTTTAGGAGTAGGATTAGAATTACCAACTAGAAATTAGGCTTGTGTTCAAAGTTAGGAGAAAAAAATGTACTATTGGAGCTTTTGACAGGGCTACAACTGGTTGTGGCATGGGCCTTTTCTTGGTTCATATTAAGTCCATTCTTCAGGAAAGTAATCAAGAACCTTTACGAAGATCTTTTCTTTATTATTTCTTTTTCTTTCTCTTACCTTGTTTTGTCAGTGAAAATTCCATTCTTGGGTTGAGTTTTCAGTGGACAAATTCTTTTATTTTCATGGTGCTTAGCACATTTTTCAGTCTCTGAACTTCACTTATTATTAATCACTTGGTTACCAGGATGTGCTATAGAAAGTTTTGATGTCTTTCTTGCAGTTGTACTCTGGATTATGGAAATTTCAGCTTTTACATCAAATTTAACTTGATTGTTTATCATGGCTGAGCCAGTTAAGTATAGTTGGCAATTGGGATCGTGTAGTCTTCTGTACCATTGCTCTACATCTCTGCACACTGTTGTTGTAACAGGCAGAGTTGGTTCTCTGGGCTTTACTTTGGATGCTAATTTACTAATTAATGACTTGGCTTCATTTTAATAGCAACTTAGATTGTGTGGGTTACATGTATGACTGCAGTGATTTTGGTGTCCATTAGGGCGCATAGCCAGACAATGGTGTAATCCAATCAGGTGCCAAAGTTTTTACCTAAAGCGCTTTTCATTTATAATTGTGCTTTTAAAAGGTGGTAGTATGGATTTACCTTGCGGCTTTATACTTTAATAGTCTTTTTTTTTTTTTTTTTTTTTGGTATAGTGTTTTTTTTTTTTAAGATTTTTTTATTTATTTGTCCGAGAGAGAGAGAGAGAGAGAGCGAACGTGCGAGAGAGTGAGCACACAGGCAGGGGAGGGAGAGGCAGGCTCCCTGCTGCTCAAGGAACCCAACGTGGGACTTGATCCCAGGACCCTGGGATCATGACCTAAGCCGAAGGCAGACACTTAACCAACTGAGCCACCCAGGCATCCCGGTATAGTGATTTTTTTATTAATAATTTAAAAGTCTTGGAGTTCTTGCCATGGCTTGTATTAAAAATGATTGGTGTTTCTGAAGTTAGCTGAATTATATATGTGGATATTTGTATGTAAATATAAATATTTACATGCAAATATATGTTTAAATTTTTGTTGAAAGATGCCTCTGAAGTCATCCAAATTGTTTATTTAGGTTTTTTCTCCCAGTTATGAGTTGTGTGCTCATTTTTGATGATTTTTCTATTAAAAATTTTGTGGATTTTTTAAATTGTTCTTCACAGTGTGCTAGACGTTAAGGATAAAATTGTGAACGAGACCTCAAAGAGATGGATTATTTTCCTATCTCTTTATATCCCATCTCTTTGGACTTGGATGTTTTGGAGAACATGAGTGAGAATACTTGCAAAAATGGGATCAAGATCCATATTAAAATGCTGCTCTGATGGAGCTGGCCTACCTGGGGGCTTCCTGATGTTAGTAAGAAGTAGAGTTACTTGCTTTTATGTGTTCAGGCTTTGGGCTCTACCACCTGTCTGTAATTAAGAAGGCGTTGATTGTTTGTGCCTGATGTATGATACAAGGAGAAAATGCTTTCTTGTATGTTCTGTAATAGCTACGGCTTCCTCTTGTGAATTTGCATCAGTGAGGAATATCTTGGAATTTACATGACAGCACAGAGATTTTTATTGCCTTTTTTCCTAAGATGAGTTAAAAAAAAAAAAAAACAAAAAAAACCCCAAAACCTAGTTCACATAAGGTTTATATGGAATAAGTTCTTTCTTATTATCCTCAGCTGTAAAATAGGAATTCGTACCTAAGGGGATTGAAAGCTGTTGTATAACTAGCACAACGGATTTGTAAGCGTAGATGTTCATTCTTGCTCTTCTCAAATTCTGTGATTAAGCAAGCGCACATTTAGATACTGTTGAGTTGAGAATCTGTTTTTTTCACTGTTTTAGGCTAAACCAGTCCTCATTTCTGACTGGTATTTTTTTTTTAAAGATTTTATTTATTTATTTGACAGAGAGAGACACAGTGAGAGAGGGAACACAAGCAGGGGGAGCGGGAGAGGGAGAAGCAGGCTTCCCGCCGAGCAGGGAGCCCGATGCGGGGCTCGATCCCAGGACCCTGGGACCATGACCTGAGCCTAAGGCAGACGCTTAAGGACTGAGCCACCCAGGTTGCTCCTCTGACTGGTATTTTATAGTTATATTCTTGCCTTTCCTTATTGGCTTTGGTCATAGTATTGAAAGTGGAGATGCTTTGTGATAGGGTTCGGTTGTATGGCTATTGAAGAAAGTGTGGCTCCTTTAAGGAAAGGTTGGCAAAAATAAATATAAAAGTGTATTATTATCTCTTTTTTAAATCAGATATTTATTTGACAGAGAGAGACACAGCGAGAGAGGGAACACAAGCAGGGGGAGTGGGAGAGGGAGAAGCAGGTTCCCCACAGAGCAGGGAGCCCAACGCGGGGCTCAAACCCAGCACCCTGGGATCATGACCTGAGCCGAAGGCAGACGCTTAACGACTCAGCCACCCAGCGCCCCTTGATTTCCTTTTTTGAAGGGGCCCCTCTGGATCCATTTCCTCTGATACCAACTGCTATAGACTGAATGTTTATGTCCCGCCTCAAGATCTGTATGTTGAAGATACTAACTGCTATAGACTCAATGTTTGTGTCTCTGCTCAAGATCTGTATGTTGAAAATAATACTCACACCTCATCAGTGTGATGGTGTTGGTGTGGGGGGACCTTTGGGAGGTGGATTAGACCATGAGGGTGGAGCCTTTGTGAATGGGATATAAGAGACCCTAGAGATTTGCTGGCCCCTTTCTGCCATGTGAGTACACAGCAAAAAGACAGCTGTGGATGAACCAGGAAGCAGGTCCTCACCACACACTGAATCTGCAGATGCTGTGATCTTGGACTTTTCCAGTCTCTAGAACTGTGAGAAATAAATTTCTCTTGTTTATAAGCCCACCAGTATGGTATTCTGTTACAGTGGCCTGAATAGACTAGAACACCAACATTCTGTTATTTACTAGTAAATCCCTACTTTTCCTCCTTTAGCTCCATACACTGTGCTGTTGCTCCCACTTTTTCAGTACTCTGCTCTCTGGCCAGGCCCTTTTCTTATGATGTGAAACTCAGATTTCCTACAAGTTAAATACCTGGGGAGGGTTCCCCCCTTTTTGAGAGGGAAGCACCTTTCATCATCCTCGTGGATTCCACCATCATCTCTGTATTTTAACTTTCAAAGCAAACATCTCTTTGGCTTACTTAGCTTTTTTTCCCATGGTCTCGTGTCATAGTTCGTCTGGATACTGTCAGTATTAAATTCTTTCCAGGCTGGGATCAGGAGCTCTCTGTCTTCATTCCCTAAACAGTGCGCGTCTAACTCCTCCCTCACCAGCAGCAGCCTCTCAGTACCCCGAGGCTTTAAGCAAATTTCACCACCCCCCTCCATTTTACTTGTCTCTCCAATTATTCTTTCACCTAGTCCTGCTTAATTCTTTCTGTAATTTAATCGACTAATGTCTGTAGCCACTGGCACCATATTTAAAGCCTAGATTACTTCATTTTTATATTAGGTTCATAAATTATTGAAGCAGGAAGAATGTTTAGAGTTAAGTAGTCCAACTCTTATTTCATAGATGAAGGAATGGATGGATACTCAGGTAGAAGCCTCAAGTCCAGAGCTAATGAGTTGCTGATGTTATAGCTGTCTGTTCTCAACGTTTAATACCTTTTCCCAGTTTAGCCTTCTTCTTAACAATTTATTAAAGAAATTTTTTTGTCGAAGTGTTACACATCTGCAGTTAAGAGTGAGCTAGTTCTAGGAGGTTGGATGAGATAAACAGCCTTCCTTAGCCTCCCCACCCTCTTTTCCCTTTTCCTGAAGGCCAGTGTAATTCTTTGAACTCCTTTAACCAATTAAAAAAATATATATATTTACCTCCCTATATCTGAAGAGCATATTTGAAGAGTTCATACTCACATGCTTGTATGCTGATTTTTTTTTTTTTTTTTTTTTTTTTTAGTTTCAAGCGTATCTACTGATTTCCTGTTGTGAAAAGATACAGAAGGTAGGGATTAGCTCTCTCTCCTCCCCTCCCACATTCTAACTTCCCCATCCTTCCAAGATAATTTTACTGCAGTTGTGGTTAAATCAATAGTTTTATCATTATGACCCTGCATTTATATTTATATGTTAAGTGGTGAATTACAAATACTTTTCCTAAACAACTTGGTTTTCCTTGGAAGTGTATCACTTTTAACAAAAATTTTATTTGTTTGTTTGGGTAATCTCTACACCCAACATGGGGCTCGCGAACTCTGCCCCTGAGATCAAGCATCATATGCTCCACTGACTGAGCCAGCCAGGTGCCCCATTACTTTTTAAAAAAAATATTAATCACCACTTTAGCCTCAGACTTTTAGTCAGTTACATGTTCAGGTATTCCATCAGCTTTATCTTTTTGAAGAACTCTTTCCCTGCTCCAGTCTGCCCTGTCCGCCTTCCCTGGTGGGAGCACAGTTGTCTCCCGGGATCCTGGCGCTTCTTCCTGCCTTTCTCTCTTGTCTTCTTTGTGGCTTCCCCTCTGGTAGTGGGGCACAGTCTCTCTCCTCAGCATCTTCTCCGAATAAGTTGTGTAGGAGGTAAACCTTTTGACTTTGTGTTTCTTTCTGTGTACTACTTGATTGATAGTTGGAAATCATTTTCCTTCTGCATTAGTCTGTTAATTATTTTCTGTGCCCTTTTAAATAGTATTCTGTTGTTTGTTTAGTGGCTGTGTTACCTTTCTGAGGATATCAATTATTATTTTTACATGTTCTTTTTTTTTTTTGTAATGCTTCCTCCAGCTTGTATTTTTCTATTTGTTTTGCCCTTGACTTTTCATGATAGTGGCTTTCCTGAGATATCTGGTGATCTTTGGTTTTCCTTCAGTTTAAAAGTCAGGGGTACGTACCCACAGCACACAAAGTTGAATTATATGAAATTACCAGCTTTCCCAGCTTTCTCTGCTGTCTATGAACGTCCTTGGCTCTCAGATCTTCATTTCTACATTACATTCTCCACTAAAAGAACCAGGCCTCCTTGGAAAAATGGATGATTTCAGAGCTGGGGTAGAGAATGTTCAAGATGAATCTGGAACATGTTGTTATGCCAGAAAATAAGGAAGTGCTCAGAAAGTATGAAAAGCACACAGGAGTCTGCTTGAAGGGACTCTCACTGGCTGAATGTGGGACAGCTTGAGCATCAGAGTGGATAATGGCGTTAATAAATAAAAGTCTTTGAGTCCATACTGTTGAGGAATTAAGGGATGAGTGGGGAGAAGGGTGCATACCGTACTAAAGTTAGAATGTCATCTAATGGAGGAAGGAACAGTAGACCTACAAAAAAACCATCACTTCATAACCATCAGAGAACAGTTGATTCAGACAAAACTGTCAGTGGGTAGTACGACTACTGAGTGAATGTTTAAGAACATAATCTCAAAATATCTTCCCACAGATTACTTACTCCTTGATTACTCACGGAAAAGTGGTTATTTTACGGTGGAGATACATAGCACATATCATCTTAACCAGGTGATTGAAATGTGCTTACCAATAATAGGACAAATGGACGTCCTCTTTGTGATACTCTAGGAACAGCAAAACTTCATTTATTCCTGCCGGGAGTGCATATGCTGTATTCCTCAAAAATATTAGTGAAATGAAAGACAAAGAAATGATGGAGAACTGTTTTGGACAGAAGGAAATGAAGGAGCTAGGACACAGGATCCTGGATGTAGGTGAGGGAGATTGCCACGAAGGGCATTATAGAACACTTGGCAGAATTGGTATATGAATTATTTCATCCATAGTCAAACAAGGACCGTGTTAAATTCCTGACTTTGACATATGTACTGTGGTTGTGTGAATTAGTGTCCTTGTTTTTAGGAAATACGCAGTGAACTGTTTGGCGGGAAGGTCAGTGATCTGCAGTAACTCTCAGGTGTTTGGGGTGTTTGTGGGGGGGGGTACTCAAGCAGAAGTGACACAGTGATCCGTTGTGAGTCTAGGGGAAGGCTTAGTGGAAGTTTCTTGTGCTCCCTTGCAGCTGTTCAGCAAATTTGTGATGAAAAATTAAAAAAAAAAAATACTAGTTTTTAAAAGTGGTAGATTGGAGGCTCCCATCATGGGAGGGGCTCATTGGCTATGAACTTTCCAGCACAGTGACTAGCAGTGCTTCTTTGGTTGGGAAGTCCCCAGTGTCAGTATTTTCAGGTTCTTTTTTCTCAAGGTCAGTTAGCTCACTCTGAAGACATTCTTGTTTTCAGCCTGGCTGGGAATGTCAGAGCCGGGTAGGAGAATCTGGCTACAGCTGGGGTGGGCAGTGGGTTGTGCCTGTGTCTCAGCATTTTTTCTGCAGTTCACACAGTCCCTCTGTCGTTGGGGTGGCAGCTGCTGGGCTCTCCCAGTGCAGAGTCCTGCTTTCACGGCTCGCCGTCCTGTCTTCGGCCGGGCCGGCAGGGGTGGGAGAGGGTGAGGATTATTTAGGGATCTAAGTGTTCAGTGAATAACTTTTTCAGCCAATACTCCTTTTGCTCCCTTCCAGCACCTTTCCAATTTTGTTGCCTTCTCCTGGTCTTTGTGGATTGTGTCTTTAAAAACGCAAAACAACCCAAATAGTCTTTTTACTGTAGATCTAGAGGCATTTCAGTGTGTATTCAATATACACTCTTTACTCAGTAGTCCAGTACTGCATTCAGGCACTGTTCCATTCTGTTTTCCATTGTTTGGTCTTGTTTCTCATATTCTCACACTTTAGAATTATGATACTTCTTACCATCAGTATTATAGACCCACTCTTTTCCCTTATTAATCTAAGTGAAAAAGAGTATGAGCAATTATACAGAGTCCCTATTCCAGAAAAGTGGATTAAGTCTCAGCATACTTGTTACTATTTAATAAGCACCCAGGTTCATAATGCTGTGAGCACATTTAATAACTGCTTTTTCTTTTTGCTTCCCTGGATGGGAGTGTGTGGCATGGTGAGGCAGGCAGTTGGTCCAACTCTGCTGGGAGCCTGTGACCTGCCTACAAGTGGGGGCAGTGGGTGGTCTTGGCAACGAGAAGAAACAGTTGCGGATCATCTCTGAGGGTCCTACAACCACTCAAATTTAAATGCTAAATTGTGTGTGTGTGTGTGTGTGTGTGTGTGTGTGTGTGTGCACAAGTGTGCATTTTGTGGAACATGTAAATTCATCAGATTCTTAAAAGGATCTGGAACCCTGAGCACACAGAACGGTTGGAATGGGGCTAGAATTACCTGCAACACTTAGTCATGTGTCTGAGGACTCTAGTAGCACGTGGTGGTGGCACATGATCTCTTGTAATTTAAAGCAAAAATTTAAATGATCAATTACACTTTTGCAAGTGTATGTTCAGAAAGCATTTGGTAAAGTGTTTAGAATTAAATCATCTTTTCTTAACCTGGGTTTGTTACCGTTTTGGTTGATTCATTTTATTCTTTTAACAAGCAGTCAGCATTGTTTCTATTTATTATCTTATTTGACGGAAAACACTGACTTCAGCGTAGTGAGTTTTATGGAAGAAATGCATCCAATGAACAGCATATGTTTTGAGATGCTTTGTAGACTGCATTCTTACAGGATTTCTAAATAGCATATTGTCTATAGTTTGAGACTTTTTTTGCAGTGTTATCAGTGAAGTGCCTGGGAAGATGGTTTATAGTCCTTTCATGTGTAGTGTTGACATTAGAGACAGAATTTGGCTATAGTTAGTACTTCAGTGACCTCAGTACTCTGCTTACATTTCCTGGTGAAAGTTATGGTATTTAGAGGTATTACATAGGGCTACTTGGCTACTTTTCAAATTTGATTTAGTATTTTAAAGTATGGTGCCATTACAGTCAGCTCTGTGTTGGATAAGAATATCATTGATGTTTTTATAAGATAAAGATAAGAATATGTATGTTTTTCTTATTTATTCACTGATAGTGCTATTATGGTGTCTCTATTTCTGGGTTATTGTTTAGTGTAGGATAAAAGCTGAGGTAGGGGATGACCGTGCCTTTCTTTCCTGTTTTCACATGGAAAAAATTTCAGTTAACTAGAACTTTTCAATCTTCTGAGGTGCAGTTCTGTGTGAATCAGGACCCTCAACCGGTATCTTTAATGGCAGCTGTCATCAGACCAAAACAGAATATGCTGTGAACATATGCTCTTTTTTCTTTATAGGAGAGCTTCTGTTTGCTTCCACATCCTACTTTGCTCTGGCTAATCTGCTAATGCAGTGAATTGGAAGACAACTGTTACCAGGATAACCTGTAATGGGCAAGGAGCCACAGAGAAGAAAACATTTCTTTTAATTTTTAAACTTGGTTGAAAGGTAAGACCATTAAGAGTATCAGGAGTTTCCTTCCATGAGTTTCATCAAGGAAAGCAATGTTCTGTTGTGAGACCCTGGAGTCTAGGTCGACCAGGGCTAGACCAGGTACAGTATGGTTCTGGGGCACTGTGGTATTTTTAGGAAGTTAAATAGCAGCCTCTGTAGTTTGCTCTGGCATGTTTTGCAATCTGCAGCACCCCATCTGTGGGATTCCTCATTTCCTAGGGGGGTTGATCTGGGTCCCAAGGATAAGCCAGGCCCAGCAAGCTGAAGGAGCACACAGAGAAAGGCTGCTCATGGAGACTCAGGTGCTGCCTCTAGGCCACCTAAAAGTGCATGTGTGCAAAGGCGTGTGAGAGAGATTGAGCTTGAGATTGTTTTGTTTTTGTTTTACACCAGCCAGAGGCCATCTCTGGCTTTTAGCCAACCATCTGACTCCTTTCGAGTCCTAATTGCTATCATTTTAGACCTCTTCACTGAAACTTTCTCTTAAAGACCAGAGGTTGACTTTACATATTTCACAGTTGGCACTTCAGAAAGTGGCCCAGTCGGGTCTTTGGGGGACAGGACACACTTTTAATCCATCTTCATTTGCTCCATTGTGTGTTGAGGAGAAGGTGGGCATAAACCACTTAATCATCTATGGTTCAGGCTTTGTTATCTCAGGAGATAATCTAGTTAGGGTGCTGTAGCGGGTCTCTGCTGCTCGTCCCAGGGCAGTTTCTCCTTCAGCCCCTCATGAATGACTCTCCTCCACCTTCCGACCTTCTGGCCCCCCTCTGTGCTTACAGACTGAAGCTTTACCTCTTGGGGCCTTTTTTTTTTTTCTTTGGTCCCCCCATTGTTCCTTCTCTTTCCAGGGCTACATTCTAACCCTGTGGGTAAAGCCTCTTCCATTTCCCACCTGCTTGGCTGTGTGGAGAATTCAGCCCAAGTCGAGGGTTTAGGTTTGAGAAGGTCAGGACCATGTACTTAGAACTGGGGTCTGACCATCAGGCCCACTGATAATAAAGAAGGCAGTTTATGATGCACATGAACTGTTACTTTGCCTTTTTCATCAGCCGGTTTAGAGCTGAGGGTGACAGGACCCGCAGAAACCTCCAGCTTGAATTCAGCTGATTATCTTACAGGTTGGACATCTTTTTTATGTTTATTGGAGTGTTGTCTGTAAATTGTAACTTACCCACTTTTCTGTTGGGACACTAGAGTTCAAAGAATGATTTTTAAAGCTGTTTCTATAATGCCACACATAACCTATAAAAAATTGAGATATAATTGACATAAAACATGTGAGTTTCAGGTGCACAACATAGTGATTCTATATTTGTTATATATTTTGAAATGATCACCACAGTAGGTCAAGTCGATACTCATCATCACATAGTTACATTTTTTTCTTGTAGTGGGAACTTTTTTTTAAAGAGGAAGTGGAGAGGGGCAAAGGGAGAGGGAGAGAGAGAATCTTAAGCAGGTTCCATGCCCGGTGTAGAGCCCGACACGGGGCTTGATATCATAACCCTGAGATCATGACCTGAGCCAAAATCAAGAGTCAGGGGCATCCGGGTGTCTCAGTCAGTTCAACATCCGGCTCTCGGTTTCAGCTTGGGTCATGATCTCGAGCCCTGTATGGGGCTCCATGCTCGGCTGGAGGTCTGCTTGGGATTCTCCTCCTCCTCCTCCCGCTCCCTCTGTTGTCGTCCCCCTCCCCCCAGTTCACATGCGTGCCTGCACACACACTCTTTGTCTCAAATAAATAAATAGAATCTTTTTTTTTTTTTTTTTAAATCAAGAGTCGAATGCTTACCCGACAAAGCCACCCAGACGCCCCTGTAATGGGAACTTTTAAGATCTCTCATAACAACTTTCAAATATACAATTCAGTATTATTATTATAGTCACAATGTTATACATTACATTTCCTTTTTTTTTTTTTTTTTTTAAGATTTTATCTATTTGAGAGAGAGAGCACAGTCAGGGGGAGCAACAGAGGCAGAAGCAGAAGCAGGCTCCACGCTGAGCAGGGAGCCCGATGCGGGGCTCAATCCCAGGACCCTGAGATCATGACCTGAGCCAAAGGCAGACACTTAACGGACTGAGCCACCCAGGTGCCCCTGTACGTTATATTTCATGACTTACTTTATAACTTGAAGTCTACCTTTTAACCCCCTTCACCCATTTTGTCCACCCTCCATCGTAGGGTTTTATTATTATTCTTTGTATTTGATTCCCTTTTTGCTAGGGCTCAGCTCTTTGTCTACCTTTTTTGTCAAACCTTTCGGTATTGTTCCAGTTCCTCTGTGGCCACAACTTTGTGAACTCTTAGATTCTAAATTGTTTTAGGATTATTTTTTCTCTTTGAGTAGATTTGAGTATTCCATGAGCAAGGAGTTTTGACTTCTACTTTATATCTTTTTTTTTTTAAGATTTTATTTATATATTTGACAGAGAGAGCACAAGTGGGGGAAGGGGCAGAAGGAGAGGGAGAAGCAGGCTCCCCGCCGAGCAGGGAGCCCGACACAGGACTCAGTCCCAGGACCCTGGGATCATGACCTGAGCCGAAGGCAGACGCTTAACCAACTGAGCCGCCCAAGCACCCCCTACTTTATATCTTTAGTACTTTTTACATAATAGGTATCATTAATTGTTTAGTGGTAGGGCTAAAATTTCAGAGACATTTTTCAGGATAACATTTTTAGGACTTCTCCCTTACTCTCTCTCTCTCTCTTTTAGTTTTATTTTGTTTTTCTTTGCTGAAGAAGACTCTTAGCTGTGACAAATTACAGAACAGTTCCTTACCATTAGCTGTATTCCTCCTGTTTCTTTTTTGACTTCCTCTGCTCATCAGATGCTGTCTGATGCCGGGTGAACTCTTTAAGAAGTTACCCGTTAGTCTCCAGGAGTCCTGGAACCAGTGGAGAAGGATGCCCGGAGAGGAGCAGCGTTTTAAATATAGGGTCCTTTAGACCAGAGCTTGTCAAGGCCCAGATAGGAAATATTTTAGGTTTTGCAGACCAAGAGGCAAAAAAGAGGATATTATATAGGTATTCATATAACAAGAGAGCAAATATTCACAGATTTTATTGATGAAATTAAAAATATAAAAAAATACTTGAATCCAGTATTCTGTAATACAGATCTGCTAATGAGAAGAATGGAATTCTTTTTCTAGGGGGATAACATTTCACCTAAATGGTGTTCATAGCCAGAGTTCCCCCTCTCAAATTCTGTTGCAAATGTTCATCTAATCTACTAATGCTGATCTGTAATGAGATTTTACATATTTCATCTTTGAAAATGTCTTTTTACACAGATAGGTGCTGCCACATTCTAATACCAGTCTACAAGCATCTGTATTCATCACTTGGAAGGCATTTATAGAATTCTTTTAGATTCTTCTCTAGGTGTTTGCCTTTTAGAGGGTCATTACATTGTAGATTAATTACTTCCAGTTGACGGTTAGGAAAATCCTCATTTGTATAGCTGTATGAAATTTGCAATAGGAAAATTTCATTTACATTTGCATTAAAAATGCTTTTTAACAGTAGTTTGAGCTCAGAAAATGTGCCCACTGCAAATTTGTATGGGAACAGAGATCTCACTTCAGTTTTAAGTTCTGACAGCATGGGAAGTGTATGAAGCAACTTGAATTTATTAGCCTAACAAAGTTAGTATTGAAATGACCTTACCACAGCAGGTTTGCGGATCAGTGCTGGTTAGCCTTGCAGTTTTAGGTTGAATTCACTAAGAAACATCAAGACGTCAGCAAAGGCCAATTTCCAGAGCCATTCATTGTTCAGTAGTTGTGGTTGAGGGTTGTTCCTCTCATTCAGAAAAATTTCAGTCTTGGCCCTGGGCTCAAAAAGTTCCAAAAACATTAACGCTTGATAAGCCATTATGTAGCTTGCGTGTGATAGAAAGTCTGAGAGAGTAAGTAAAGTTCACTGTTGACATTACTGGTTCAGTAACACAGGAATTTAAAGAACCTTTCGAAGGAGCTGCTGATGAAGATAAAAAGCATAAGCATTGAACAGTACATTTCCACAAGTTTGGTAAATTTGTCCAATTAGGGCGTTTTTTGCTCTACACATAATTTTACCGCCATCAGCTGTAACATGTTACAGCGGACTCTCCTGCGCGGCTGTAGTGACTTCATCTTCACTCTGCATCTCTGAAAACCCTCGGCCTGTGGCTGTTTGATGTGGGCTATTCATAAAGACTCGTTTGTCATCATTTCAAATGCCTCGAACACCAGCTGAGCTGCATCGGCCGTATCTGTGAACTGAAGAATCCAAAGGAAAATTCACTGGCTTCCTCGGCGCTTGGCTAACGAGCTACTTGGAGACCAGCTTTGCTTGAAGTTTCATTTTCATCTTTTATTTTTGTGAAGAAGTTCTCCTCTTAGGAGATGATCCAGTGAAAATGTTTAAATGCTTCTGACGCGAGCGTGCCTGTGAGTCGGGAGTACTGTGGCCACCGCGTGGTGTGGAGGTGGGCATGCATGGTGCGGTCTCCCAGCCCCGGTGCGGTGTGCTTGCGTGGAGACACGGCACCTTGCCATCTGATTCCGTGACACAAGCATCCCCACCCCGCTGGGTCTTACAGGCACAGCAGTCCAAGTCCAGTTTTTCTTTTCTTGTTTTGATATGTTGGGGATCCAAGGATAATAATACAATAAAATGTCGCAGTTCAACATGTGGCCCTCGAGGCACCGTGGAGTTAACGACTGTGTCATTGTGATCCGGAAGGCATCCAGCAGAGCCGCAGCGCAGAGTGATGAGTGTACCGCCACATGTGGTTTCTGTCACCCTCAGCTCTGCTTTCGTCGTGTGACAGCCGCCAGAGACTAGATGTAAATGTATGGTGTGGCTGTATTTCAGGAAGACTCTGAATTTCAAAGAATTTTCACAAGTCATGGAATAGCATTCTTCTGACACCCCCCCCCCCCGTTAAAAATACAAAGATCATTCTTTGCTCGGGGGCTGTATAAAAATAGGCGGCAGACTAGATTTGACAGCTTCATTACTGTACCCCCAGGTGCCCCAGGGCTCTGGGGTTGGCTCACATGCCGATGGTAGAAAGAATGGGGTGAAAAGGGGACCTAGACGTGAAGAGGTACCATCGTGAAGAGGTACCATCGTGAAGAGGTACCACCGTGAAGAGGTACCATCGTGGTTTTTGCTGTCGGTTGGCTGATTGGCTTGTTCTCTTTCTTTGTTTGCTTTTTTGTACACAGGTTCTTATGTGTATGCACCTACTTCCTATCTTTCCATATGACTGGGCAGGTTAGCTAATCTTTCACAGTGTCTTGATTTCAGACTGAGCCTCCATTCGTAGAGCCCTTGTTAAGTGTGTGCCGGGGGTTGGACCAAGCGCTCTCCTGTTTTCTTGCCTTTCATAATATCTTATCGTACTTGGGTGCATAGTTTATATAGGTGCATAGTTTAAAAAGCCAAACAGTACCACAAGATTTACAGCAAAAAATAACAATCATCTGCTCCATCTTTCCTGTCCTTTCTCGTCCTCATCCCTTAATTAATTACTAGGGGCCACTACCTTTATCTCTTAGTTTTATATTTACTTCCTTCAGGGTTTGAGTTGTGTGCCTGTAGGTAGCTGTTTCTAATCTAGCTGACTTCTAACAATGAAGATGAAGGTTTAGCTTTTACATATGCATAGCTTCTTTCCCTCCCCCATCTTCCAACGTAGTTAAAGCACAACTTTGGTTAAAATCAGTATAAAAGTACATATATTTTGGTGAATTATTCCCTAGGTCTCTGACTTAATTAGTAAAATTCTGCACAGCGTGGTCACAGTCATCTGGCACATAGATCTCCTGTGTGGACACATCCTTTTCAGAGCTCTCTGCCTCATGCGTGCCTCACCCTGGGCAGATTCCTCTTGACTTTCTGTGTAAGTAGCAGGGGTCCCCCCTTACTTTTCTTCTGAGAGTTGTCTTTGCTTCTCAACATGTGGGATCCCTAGTTCCATGTAGTCCATGTCTTCCTCTCGTGGCTTATTGCCATGCTTTTTTTTTTTAAGATTTTATTTTTAAGTACTTTCTACTCCCAACTTGGGGCTTGAACCCACAACCCTGAGATTGAGAGTTGAGTGTTCAACTGACTGAGCCAGCCAGGTGCCCCTGCTGGCTTATTGCAGTACTTTGGTGGAGCCCATTTTCTAGTAGCTTTTTGAGAAAGTGTGAATAAATCTTTCTGACCTTCCATGTCTGAAAATGCTCTTTTCTAGAATTGCTGTTGAGGAAGCTGATACCATTCTGAGTTTCAGTCCTTGCTTGAGTATATTTTCCTCACTAGAAAAGTTGAGATACTGTCTTTATCTCTGATACTATGGAATTTCACACTGTACCTTAGAGGTCTGTTCCCCGACTCACTGTGATAGGATGTGTATGTTCTAGGGGGGAGAGTCCTATTCTGTACACTCGGAGGAGTTTTTTTTGTTTTGTTTTGTTTTTTGATGAGGCAGGTGGTTGTGGATTGTAATATGTTCTTCTAAAACTTATTTTACTTGGATGTTGGACTTTCTGTATTATTTCTCTATTTTCTGTCTTTTCCTACATTTTTTGGCATTTTTTCTTTTTCTCTGTCCTTTATTGCTGTCTTGCTTGAGTTGCCAGAGGAGTAGAGAATTATGTTTACCCAGTAAACATCTGGAAGGTTGTATAATCCTTTCATGTTCCTGTTGAGGCTCCACATCCGCCCAGATGAAGCCATGCCTTTTATATCAAATGGACTTGAGAAGAGATTTATAAAACAGCACGGCAGTCATTTTAGTATTGCCTTCCTTTCCTGAAGGATACTGTCAGAGAAGATCATCCAGGCTTTGGCCAAAGTTCTCCCAGCCTCAGGGCTTGCAGTATTCATGGCCGTAACCTTTAGCCTGATCTTTAACGAGTTCCTGCTTCTGCTCACACATAATCTGTATTTTTTCACTCGCTGGCTCTTACTTTGTGTTTGGGAGCTATACATGATATTATAAAAGAGCTTTAAGATATGCAAAGCTAGGTATTTTATCCCCCAAGTGATGAGGCCTTTTGCCTGGTCATCTCTTTAGGTGCCATGTGGTGGGCAGTCTCTTCCTCCTCCCCAGAACAGGGTGTGGTGTCGCCTGGCAAAGGGTGATCTATCCCGGAAGGCTACCGTGGGATTAGATCTTCCATGGTCCTAGACAGGATTCATCTGTGACTTCATTCTGAGGTTGCTTTGCTTATTAGTCACATCATAATATGACTTCATGATGAGGTCTCTGGACCTGCTTCTTTCTACACTGTAGCAGTTCGTTCTAGCTCAGGCCTCAGTTCTGCCACGGCTTTCCTTGTGGGGCTACCCTCTATAGTTACAGACTTAAAAACTGTTCTGTGCTGTGCCAGGTAACTGCTGCCCCTCTTTGTTTGTTTGTTTTTTGTAGTTTTATGGTTTTATGAACACATACAATGTGCACATGAGCTGTCTAATCATTTTCTTCACTGCGCAGCCTCGCATTGGGATTGGTGACTCTGATGGCCAGCTGGGCTGCTCTTTGTACAGTGGCTTTGTGGTTCTTGGAGGAGACATTGTGAGCAATCTCTGCACAATGAGCTTTGTTGCACATCAGCAGCACTTCAAGCTCCTTGACATTGTGGACTAGGAACTTCTGGAAGCCGCTGGGCTGCGTGTGCTTTGTCTTCTTGTTGTTCCTGTAATTAGTGTTGGGCATCAAAAGCTGGTCCTTGACTCTTCCGTACACCCTACTGTCAGTGCCTCTGGGTTTCTGCCAGTTGCATTTAATTTTGACATATCAGTCTGATTGGTGCTGGATGAACTTACTGGTCCTCTTTTTAACGGTCTTGGGCTTCCCCAGAGGTCTGAGGGCAACCGTGATGCTGGATAGAAGGTGGTGACCTTCACAGGCAGCATCGGGGAAGAGAGCAACCGGCCCTCTTGCTGTCCAGTTATATGTTGCTGTTTTCTAATGTTTGACTGTGATTTGTTGACTCTTCTACCTGGTTTCAGAGATTCGGAGACTCCTGGGGCTCGAGATGGAAAATCTGCTGTTAGATCCCATAAGAATTCTCTGATGTGACTTTGATATTATCTCTTACAACTTGCTTGTTTGCATGCATGTGCTCACGCGTGCGTGCGCGCGCACACATACACACACGCCCCCCCCCCCCCCACATGCCCCCCCCCCCACCTAGATGCGGCTGGATTTTCCTTGCCTTCATTCCTTTGATCTCTGGCAAGGCCTCTGGCAAGAACTTGGTTACCATTGTGTCCCCCTCATTACTTGTCTTTTTTCTTCCCAACCCCTCAGTCTCATTTTGAAAAGACCCACAAAACTTGTTCTTAGTAAAATATTATGCTTTACATATTCTTGGACTGGAAGTTTTTGAAATTGTGGAAATTATGCATAGAAGTTCATATACATTTGAGTTTTAATAATGACAGTTTGTACAGGAACACAGTACTTGCTTTAATGCAGACCAGGTGACAGAAGTAAGACTGGATTTTCCTTGGTTGACAGTTGGCTTTTTTATTGTAAAGGTGAAGTGGGTGATGAGATTGCAGCATGCTCCCTGCCCATAGCATCTGAGTGCTGGATTTGGAGTTAGCTCCAGTGTGGGGGTGACGGTTGCTTTCTCAGGGCTGTGTATTTCCCAGGCAGCTCAGAATTCCAAAGGCAAACCATAAATTTTTGTCATCTGATACCACAAAGTATAGCCAGGATTAAAGAAAAATGAAAATCGGGCTTTGAAGAGACAGAATCATGGTTGATGTTGGAGGAGGAATGGTAGTTTAGTGGGAAATCTCTCAGGGGATCCCTTGGTTTCCGGAGATGGGTTGCTCCCTTTTTAGGCTTCTCTCTGTCCGGTACATCCATTGCATTGTGGACAGTTCGTATGTAAAGTACACATCGGACCTTGCTGCTCATTTGCCCTGTCTTCCTGACTCCACAGCTTATGTCTTGGTGTATTGCCAGTTCCTGCTCTGTCCCACCTTCATGCCTTGTCTTTAGCACCCCCTGCCTGCCCCATATTTCAGTCACCCGCAAACACTTGGCCATACCCAGAACAGGTTAGACCTGTCCCTCTCTTGGCCTCTGTAGGAGTCCAGCCTCTGTTGAAAGTGTGTCTGCCAGGGCTTAAATGTCATCTCCTCTATGTCGCTTTCCTCTGCTTGTGCTCAGGATTGTTTCTTTCCATGTGTTATTAAAATATGTTGCTTCCTTTTTACTGTAGATACTTTACAGTGTGTTTATCTCAATTAAAACTCACTGGTTCTGTCTCTCTGCTTCTGTACTGTATTCTTGCAGGGCCCTTTGAGACCAGGTCTTGACGCCTAAGCTTATCCTTGCGCCTTCTGAACGACTCTTCTTGTTATGAGGGCCTTCTCCCTGCTATGAATTTCCTGAAGCTACTGGAAATTTCTGTCTTGTTCTCTGTGCTTGCAGGCCTATGTCTGCTGGCCTGGAATTCTTTTTGCTATAGCATCACCTATTGAACCCTACCTGTATTTTGGGCCTCATGTATAAGGAAATCTTTCTGGTCACAATCCCCTCTCTTGAGCTCCCTTTCTGTGGAACAGGCTTGGAGTTGATACCTTTCATTCTCTGTGTTTTCTTTTCTTTTTTTTTTTTTTTTTTCCAGTTTTATTTTATTTTTCATGCGGTAGGGACCATTTATCGTATTATTCCTGTATTAAAGTACCTGCTGATTAATGAAACACATACTAAATGGAATTGACTGCTTTATCACTCTCAAAGAAAAGCTGAAATATCAAATAAATTACAAAGTAAAACTGAAAACGATTCTGGAATATCTGGGAGGTAGAAATGTGATTGTCTTTGACATATTCTTTGGAAGAAGCAGTTGCAAAGCAAATACAAAGAAACTGGCTGAGAGTTTGTGTGGCCTTTCCTCTAAGGAAATACTTATCTCTAGTAGGCATGCTGATCTTTAATTACTCTAGTCTTTGGGTGGGGGCTGGGGAAGGGCACCTGTAGGAAATGGAGAAGCAGCTACTGGGTGGACCCATTCCAGTCCTTTGTGATCTTTTCCCTTGGTACTGAGTGAGAGCTGCCCTCAGAGTCCAGCTGTTACTTTTGTGTTCCATGTTTTTGCCTCTTCATGTAAAATTAGAACATTTGCCTAGGCATTCAGCTTTGCTGTGAGGAGGAAGTTTATCGTTAACATACAGCACAGAAGTGACCTCCCTTTAGAGTGACACTGCATGCTCCTATTTGGAGGTCCTTTGCTCCCTGGCTCCTTCTTGTGGCATGCAGCTTTCAGTGTACTAAATGAGCAACCACCCACCCTTCTTGAGCCCAGCACTTCCCCATTTGGGTCTTGTCAGGCGCTGCCCAACCAAGTTCCTCGAATACCTGCATCCAAGCCCAGGGGTGTGCTGGATGCTGACACCCACTCCAGGTGTCTGGATGCTGGCAGTACAGTACGTGAGCCAGTATGTGCAGCCTTTCAGCAGCTCGATTTGCCCAATACAGCCTGTTCCCAGGTTGCTTGTAAACTTGACTAGAGGTATGGAGTAACTATGTCTGCTGCTCCTGGAATAAGTAAGTTGTTTTCAATCTAAATGGGGGCGGTGAAGGTTCAGTTTACTCCAAGATGATGGGGAGTCTCCTGGCCTTTTTATTTTTTCTTTTTAATTGATGAAACATTGTTTCCCAATGTATTTGAGGGACCTAGGCATTTTTTTCTTCTTTATATTTTTTAAAAAGATTTATTTATACATTTTAGAGAGTGGGGAGAGGGAGAGAGAATTTTCAAGTAGACTCCTGGCTGAGCACAGAGCCCAGTGTGGGGTTCCATCCCATGACCTATGAGATCATGAACTGAGCTAAAAGCAGGAGTCAGACACCCAACCAACTGAGCCACCCAGGTGCCCCTATAATATTTTTGAGTTAGCTTAGAAAATGAAATTCCCAGAGACATGTGCCTGTTTTACAATTTGGCAGGGTATATCGAAACCAGTAGTGAGCCGCTTGGTGGCCCTCCTGATTCTAGCCCTTCATTGTTTCAAGGTGAAGGATGGGAAAACTTCCCTTTTATTCCTACAAATATTTCTAAATATTAGAGGCTAAAAAACAGTTCTAGTTTTCTTGTGACTTCCTTTTTTAAGTTGAAGACTGTACAAGTTACTTTATATATGTAAGAATAAACATGATTTCTTGTGTATGTTTACATTAGAAGAAAGGGAAAACGTGGCCCATAATCTGTCCTCACCAACCCCACATTGGCCCTGTGTGGAAAAGGTGGTTAACTGTTAACTTTGGCTGTGGAAGGAGATTGGGGGGAGGGTGGTTATTTTAGTACCAAGGGAGAAACTCTGAATCATAATTGTAGTCATATATAATTAGAACTGTTTTGTCCAGGAGAGCACCCACTGGCCACATATGACTCTGAAGCATGAAATGCGGCTGTGGCCCAAATTGAGATGTGCTCTAAGTGTAAAATACACCCAGATTTTGAAGACTTCGTACCAAAAGAATTACATGTTGAAATAATAATGTTTGGATGTATAAAGTTAAATAAAATATGCTATTAACATTAACATAGCCAGTTTCTTTTACTTTTTTGATGTGGCTGCTAGAAAATTTAAACTTGGGGTGCCTGGGTGGCTCAGTCGTTAAGCATCTGCCTTCGGCTCAGGTCATGATCCCGGAGTCCTGGGATCGAGCCCCACTTCGAGCTCCCTGTTCAGCGGAGAGCCTGCTTCTCCCTCTCCCACTCCCCCTGCTTGTGTTCCCTCTCTCGCTGTGTCTCTCTCTCTTAAATAAATAAAGTCTTTAAAAAACAGAAAATTTAAACTTACATGTGTCTCTTATTGTGGCTCGTGTACTGTTTCTTTTGGGCAGGGCCATGTTAGCCGGTAGGCGGAGTCCGCTCTGTTCTAGCAGTGGGGAGCCAGGGGCCTTCAGAGGAGTGCACCTGCTGAGGTGCACGGGGGTCTGAACTCCCACGGTACATGCTTGTACACCTTTGTTTGAGATCATGAAAAATCTATTACGAATATTCCCTTCGTCACACGCATAAATAGAAAAAATATGAAAAATTAATAACAGTGTGTAGATTAAGTCTCCTCCTTTGTGTTGTCTTGGACGTCAGCTACTCCTTCTCCCGTTGTAGCTTGTACTCCGTATATTGAGGGGACTGCAGCTATGAAACTGGAAGAGCTGACGTTAGCAAATATTCACTTAGGCCATGGGATCTTGGTGATTCCAATGGGGCCAGTGATGACAGGGTGTGGACAGGCTGTCTTCATGCATGTGCCACCCATGTGGTCTCAGGGCCCCATGCCCAGAAGTGTTTGCTTTCATGCTCAGCTGTTCTTCATAAGCTCAGAAATGCTTAATAATCTTGGAATCTGTTTTTGAATCTTTGAATATTTTGCCCTGGGCCCAGCCAGCCCTGCGTGCAGGTGTTCCACAGTTAACAGTAGTGTGTGGTGGGGCTTTTATGGAGTAGAGCTTCTCCTTCTGGGACAGAACATTGCTAACTTTAGGCACAGTTCTTAGGAATAGGAGGGTTTGAATTTTAAATTCATTAACACTCTTTGTTGTTCCCTCAGTTTGCTTCTGTCATTTGTAGGCAGGACAATCAGCAGTTTCTCCTTTCAGAGTGCGACTAGTTTATCTTTACCGGTGTTTGTCCTGTCATTTTGTCTGGGCTCCTGTTAGAAAGTGATACAGTATGTTAAATTCTATATCTGTTACCGTGAGCAAAAACCCTCTAATACCAGCTTGTCCACAGGGAGTTTCTGAAATAAATAACATAGTCACATATTTGCATCATATGCTTTTCTCTGTTTCTCATGGTTATGTAATTATTTTGAATATGCTTTGTTGCAGTTTGTTGCAAATGATCAACAATAGTTTAAATCCAGGGCAAGAGTAGCAGCAGCATCTGGGAACTTGCTAGAGACAGAATCTCCGGCCTGATCCCTGGTTTACTGCATCTGAATTTGTGACTGTGTTTTATCAAGACTCCTAGGTGTTTCCTATGCCCAGGAACATTTGGGAGCACTGGTTTAAACCTCCCACGCTTGTGTGGGGGGCATGCTTATTGCACAAGCGCTTCCCATTGCCGCGGTGCCTGTGTGGTCCAGCTCCCGTGCCAGGCCATTCCCAGCGACTCTCACAACCAGTCTGCGTGGTGAGGGTACTGAGATGTAAGAGAGGTAAAGCCACTTTCCCCAGGCTTCGGGGCCGGCCAGTAGTGGAGCCGGCCTGGGAATCCAGGTCTGCTTAGATGCTTAAAGTCCTCACAAGGCTGGGGAGGAAATGCTGTTGATTTGATGAAAGCAAGTGGTTGTAGGTGATTTACTTATACCATAGTTGGGCCCCCATTAATATACCATGCTGGCGGCACCCTGGAAAATTCTTCGGAGAGTCTGATGCTCTCCTACCTTTTACAAAGAATTTAAGCACATGACTGTACTAGTTCCTGTGTCACAGACACCGTGGCACCTTTTCTCCCAGAAACAAAATGTTGCTGCTTAACTGCTTTGAAATAAAGGTACCAAGGGCCCAGATTTTGCTTCCAAGAAGGAAGCTATTTCAATAGTCTTAGAGGAACTTTAATTAAAGTGGTTTATGGATCCTTTGGTCCCGTTTTGTGCATGTAAGATGGTCGTTTTTACCCATGTCTTGGGTTCTGGGGAGTGCAGAGCACAGTAGAGGCCGTCTGCAGCAAGCTGACAGGTCAACTACCCTGTGACCCGCCTACCTGACCTTCAGCTCTTTTAGAGAAAACCCTGCTTGCAAGCTACATAATCCAATTTATAAAACAATTCTAAGGGGGCGCCTGGGTGGCACAGTTGGTTGGGCATCCAACTCTTGGTTTTGGCTCAGGTCATGATCTCAGAGTCGTGAGATGGAGCCCATGTTGGGCTCCGCACTCAGTGCAGAGTCTGCTTAAGGCTCTCTCTCCCTCCCCCTCTGCTCTTCCCCATCGTGCAGGCGTGTGCACGTGCGCACGTGTGCACGTGCTCTCTCTTTCTCTCAAATAGATAAGTAAAAATCTAAAACAAAACCCAAAGAAACGAAACAACTCTAGGATTTTGAAGAAAGATAGTTTGGTTTCATTTACCATTTCCCTCTTTGTCTTAATAGAAAAGTCTGTGATTTGGTTTACTGTAAGAAATTGTTTCCCCTTTTATCCCTAAATCCTATTCAGGTATAGCCAGGATACGAATTTTAAAGTGTATTTATAGTAAATAAATACAGTTTTGTGTTGAGGTGCTGGCTCCTTTCAGTTTTTCTGAGTATCTTAGTTGTATTTTTGAAAGGACTCCCATTTTATCACAGGGCCCTGGTTGAACTTTGTAACTGTTCATACCTAGCTTGTTTCTACTTCAGAGGACACAAATAGAAACTAGGGTAACTAATTTACTGATGCCATTCATTTCCAGTCAACTTGCTGTTTGGCCAAAAGATAAAATACATAATGTTTGCTTAAGGAGTCTACTGTGGTTTTATTTTATTTTTAAGTTTGTAACGTACCCAGTTTAAAGAAATTGCACTGTGGAAATGTATATTTCAAAGTGTTCTGATTTAAAAAATGCTATTCTAATTCAGGATGGTGGAAAATGAAAGGACTTAGGCATTTTTTAAACAGTTGCTAAAAAATTCCTGTTCTTGTCTTAAATAAGTATAATAAAGTAAGAAGTCACAGGCTCTGGGTTTAGAGGAGCTGGCTGGTCAGGTAGGACATACTGCTGGAACACAAAGACCAGGTGTGTGATGGTTCATCGTAACACAGCAGGCTCTGAGGTTGGCGGGCAACTTTCTTCCAGGTGGTGATTTGGGGATGTGGAGGCACCTTCCTTTTTTTTTGGCTCTGCCATCCCTGAGAGCCTTTTTTGTCTTGGGCATCCAGCCAGATGCAGAGGAGAGCACATGGAGGTTTTTATAGTTTATGGCACACCTGGGAAGACATTGTCATGTGGCAATAGCTACTTGCCCAAGAAGTTGGGAACGTGGTCTTCGTAAGCCCCTAGGGAAAGGAGAATGGGTCTCTAGATATCTGGCCCAGCACCCTGTGACCGCACCCTGCTGGGTGGGCTGCGAAGGCCCAGGGTGGACACCCATGTAGTCTCAGAGATAAGGGGGGGGGGAGATAGAGTTAGTGGGAACCTGCTTTCCTCCTGAGCCAGGGACGCTAAACAACTTCTGTAAAGGACCAGGTAGTAAATATTTCAGGCTCTGCAGGCCACATTTGGTCTCTGTCACACATTCTTCTCTTCTTCTCTTTCCCTAAAACAACCCTTTAAAAATAAAAATGTTTAAAAAAAATATCTAAACCATTCTTAGTGTGCAGGCTGTGGGCTGGATTTGGTCTTTGGGCTGCAGTTTGCCAACTCCTGCTCTTATGTCATCATGGCTAATTATCAGTTTTCTTATAAATCCAGTATTTAATGAGTTACTGTTATAAGGTTGAAATTTGGGGGGTCAGTTTTTACTTGTACTACATTGATGTGATTATATTCTGATCCATAATTGAGGAGTATGGACTTTATCTAGTTTGTGGACATTCATAGTTTCCACTTGATGGATGTGAGTGTATATCTTATTTATAACTAGCCAATCATAAGTTCTTGATAATCAACTTTGCTTTTTTGTAATTGATTTCTTAGTATTTTTCATTATACTTTGCCTTTCTATATGGGATTACAAAAAATAAAGGCATACCATTTTATTTTTTAAAGATTATTTATTTTAGAGAGCGAGCGCGAGAGCATGGGTACAGGGGAGGGGGCAGGAGGGGGAAGAGGGGCAAGCTGACTGGCGCCGAGTGGAGCTGGATTTCCCAGCTGGGTCTCAGAATCCTGAGATCATGACCTGAACCAAGAGACATGTAACCCAACTGCACCACCCAGGCACCCTAAAAAAGCATACTACTCTAAATGAGACCTAATTTTAAAAAAATAAATAAATAAAAATAAATGAGACCTAATTTTTAAAAAATACTTCAGGCTAAATTATTAACTGTGTCCAGTTTTCTGAATTGAATTCAGGTGGAGAGACTGTTCTGTTAGATTATCAGAAATTTGATTTACAGTCCAAAATAAGCCCAGTCTGACCTGATGTCGGTGGAGCATGGGAAAGTATTTGAATACACCTGGTAGCTTTTCAGTGAGTGACTTTGGTAAAGTATTTAAAATAAGTAATATGGGGACACCTGGGTGGCTCAGTCAGTTAAGCATCTGCCTTCGGCTCAGGTCATGATCCCACTGTCTTGGGATGGAGTCCCACATCAGGCTCCCTGCTTAGTGGGGAGCCTGCTTCTCCCTCTGCCGCTCCCCCTGCTTGTGCTCTCTCTCTCTCTCTCTGACAGATAAATAAAATCTTTTTTAAAATGTTAAAAAAAAAAAAAAGAAAATGAACTCTTTTGTCAATTTGTAGACATCCCAGGATGGATAAATTTTGATGGAAATCAAAATTTCCATGATTGACTTTGAAGACAAGGTGTACTGACATGGATGATGAGGTTTTTGGAGTTCATTAAGGTGCTTTTGTTCTTTGAGCTGAACTGGAGCTCCACTGTCTGTCCTGGGTGCCTGCATCTACCCCTAAAAACTCTGCAGGTTAATATATGCATGGAATCCAAATATGGCCTGTGACTTGTGTGTTGCGTCTGTGTGTGAACACAGCTGTTTGCATCGTCGTACACTTCAGTAGCAAGGAGGCGGCGGAGTGGTAGCATGTACTGTTTTTAGGATTTGCAGTCTTAAACTCGCAGATAAATGAGCCACATTGCTCCAGCAGAAGCATTGGAGACTATGCTGACAGCGTCACTTTGGAAAGCTCCTTTCTTTCCTCCTTTGGAGTTATCTTTTGCTATCCTTGTGTCTTTTTTTCCCTCCTTGTTTGATGAGGATAAAATGGCATAATAATGTCTCTTTTGTTTGTTTGCCATTTTCCATAATCTGAAAACCAAAATATCATTTATGGTTTTATTTCCACCATCTTTTTCCCTAAAGTTCCATTCTTTTTAGGGATATATCACCTTTGCCCTTATTTCCTTAGTAATTGCCTTGGAAGTAGAAGTAGATTGCTCTTGTGTTTGGAGTATGTGTTTCTGTCCTTCACTAACAAAAGTGTTACCCTCCCAGGGAGCGCTCTGCCTGCTCCTGGTCTTGAAGGCCAGAGGCCTAGCATGTGGGCAGTTGCTGACCATGCTGGGAGTTGTGACCCTGCTTTTTTAGCGTGTTCTAGGTCTTGTGTACCTAATTAGTGGCCTAATTGTTTGTTAAGAGGAGAGAGATGGCTGTGCCTTACACTTGTGTCGTCCACTGAGCTTTGTGGCGGACATTTCCACGTACAGGTTCCTCCGGAGTGAGGCATTGCTAGTCTGGTTTAGGTGAACTGTCACAGTAGCTTCTCATTCCTAACTGTGTCTTCCTGTTGCTGCTAACTTGATGCTAACATATTGCCATATGTGTCTTTTGAAACATTCAAAATTTTTTTTTGAAACAGGGACAACTTTTATAACACCATATTTCATAATCTTACCTAAAACTTGTTCTCTTAAGGAGTCCTTTTTTTTTTTTTTTTTTTTTTTTTAGATTCCTTAAAACTGCTTATATTTTAAACTCTGATTACATACGTAATAGTGAAGTCAGGTGAAGTGCATATACTTCTACAGGCTCTTGAGTGACCTGCTGTGGCACACATCTTTCTTCTATTCCTGGATTGATCAGTATGACTGGCTGTATACATAACATTTGTCCTCATGATGTCTAATTTTTAAAATATTTTTTTGAACAGATGTTCATGAAAATACTAAATCAGGGTATATTCCTTCCTGATCTAATATGGGTGATTTAGCAAAAATAAATACTTCTCAAAATGTATGTGTGCTATACATAGGTTATCACCTTTGCAGCTTCCTTCTACCTAAGCTCTTCCAGCACAGGATTTTACATGAGCACATGTGGATTTTAACATGTTTTTTGGTGATAATGGTAACAGGAGCCGCTACACTGGGTGGATAGTAAAGCTGCAGTTGATCTGTAGGTTTGGGGCTTACATGAAGTCAGAAGGTGTCTTACCAAACCCTGTGTCAGGGGTTCTGCAGTGAGCATCTTTGACGATAGGAGTGACTTGTGAATAGTCCTGTCCCTAATCAGGACTTCTGTTTGATGCTGTCATCTTGTCATGTGTTGCTCAAAAGTGGCGTTTGAAAGTGTCTTGTCATGGCAGCTGTAGATGACATAGTGACTCCTGTGCTTCCTGTTTCCGGTTGTGACTGGTCAGGACCCTCTTTAACTCTGTAACTTGAAGAAAACAAACTTCCTCTTCTCACTGGTTGAGGAAGGGTGGGAGGAAGAGGAGGAAAGAATATATATATGTGGCCCTGTTAATGTCCAATGGTTTTCCTGATAACTGAGGATGTTGGTTTCCCTCATTCATCAAGAACTAGGTTCCAGTTGTTTAGTTTCTTTATTAAGAATGGCACAGATTTTATCATTTTATGACTTTCAGCTGCGAAACTGCTCTCAGTGGCTGAAAGTGCTAGTCTGTGGTAGTGATTTATTTAATTCTTTAGTATTCTGAAGAATGCTAAATACTTAGGTCACAGTGCTCGTCATTTGTTGCTTGAAGATACTACTTCTGTGTAAGAATGTTCATCAGCTGTAAGAAAGGGTTTTCTTTCTTCCTTTCCCAGCATTAAATTCTTTTTTTTTTTTTAAGTATTGGGGCTCAAACTCATGGCCGTGAGATCAAGACCTGAGCAGAGATCAAGAGTCGGACACTTACCCGACTGAGCCACCCAGGTGCCCCTCCCAGCGTTAAATTCTTAACAAAGTGTGGATGGGTTAATGTTGTAGGTTAAAATCAACCCAAGTTTAAGCATTCTTTCAGCATTTTTAAGTCAAAATTTTTTGTTATCAATAAAACTATTTCCTGACAAGGAAAAATCCTGCCGATTTTACTTATTTAGAAAGCATTTTATAGGTTCAATATGACACTTATTTTACTTATGTGACTCAAGTTGGCATTTTAGATTGTAAAACTCAATTGAAATTTGAAAAATTAACATGTGAAGTTGAAATTTTATTTGAAATACTCTCTGCATTTTGTTTAGACCAGCATGTTTTGGAAATTTGATCTTCATTCATCATCCCACATAGACACACTTCTAGAAAGAGAAGATGTAACACTGAAGGAGTTAATGGATGAGGAAGATGTTTTACAGGAATGTAAAGCTCAGAACCGCAAACTTATAGAGTTTCTGTTAAAAGCAGAATGTCTCGAAGATTTAGTCTCATTCATTATAGAAGAACCACCTCAAGACATGGATGAAAAGATCAGATACAAGTAAGAAAATTCAATCTTCTCTTTAAGGTGGGACTGAAGTGAAGTGGGGGTAGAATATTATTCGTGTTGTCCGGCAATTCCCCAGGGCTGTTGTAGACCATTTAGAGTGTCAAGATGGTCAAGGGTGACAGACTCAGTGGAGCATTTAATCTGTTCTAGAACTGAGTCCAGTGAAATCACAGGGTTTTTAAAATGAGCATTCTAAATTGCAGTCAGGAGGCTTTGTGGAAGGGCAAAGTGCTTTATAAACAGTGATGAAGTTTCTGAAAATAGTAAGACGATTCAAGTAAGTATTTTCTCTTCTTTGCAAAGAGGAAGGTGGAGATTATGTGACTGCCCCAGATCACATGGCACATCTAAGCCAGAGCTTGGGTTATGAAGACTGTTATTGGTACAAGAAATTTTGACTTTTGTTAAGATAAGGGAGTGGGTCTTGGGGAACATCAGTGTGGCTAAATTGAAGTAGCTCGCCCCTTGGATCACTGCAGCGGGTTTACGTCCTCCCCACTAGTTTGCTCTGCTCAGAGCAGAGCAGTAGTGCCTGGCGGACCCTTCATCACCGTCTCTTCCGACACTTGGACCGCACATGCCTGGAAACCCTTTGTGAGCACTCCACGTGCATGCAAAGTATTGGGGTTTCAGTGAACTCTCTTCCCATATCCAACTCTGATTGAAGTATTTGACTCTTTCCCTCCTCCCCAGAAAATCGGACAGATTCAGGAACAAAAAGTCATTGATTATTCATTAAACAAACTTAATGGAATAGGAAGAATTAAGGCTTTTGGTAGATTATTCTTTGCCCTTTCTCCCCCAGTATCTTCCTCTTTTCAGATATCTTTTTATTTCTTTGTGGGGAGAATTTTGCTGTCAAAGAAATAAAACTTATTAATGCTTTCAGGTTCCTGGTGGCTTGGACTTTCAAGGAGGTGAAGTTACATTCTCTCCTGGCCATTAAGATTGGCAGCTAGCATTAGCGACAGCCTCCACTCAGTTCAGTGCCCTAAAAAAGAAGAGGAAAGGAATTTGGTAGCAGGAAGACTAGCGTACTCCCAGTCCCCAGAAGACAGACACTTTCCTGTTTTGCAGTTCTCTTCCCAGTGAACCAGGACGTGTGGGTGCGACTTCTCATGGGGCTCATCCTGGTAGGAGCCGATGTGCTATGGGCTTTGCATCCAGCCCACCTGAAGGGGTGTCTCACTCCCCTCTTAGAGAACTTGAGCCAGAGGGCTTTTACCCTTCTGGGGTTGGTGTCCTCACCGGCTGATTGAAACTCATACCTCTTTAATTAGGAAGAATAGGCACACCACACCTTAGGGAAGGTGCTTATCTTACCAAAAAGTAGTCATGGCTTTTGTAGTATTGCCTTGGCCAGTGCTTTTTTTGTTCTGCCTTTGAGGTTGTGAGAGGCAGGTGTGCCTCCCTGGACACATAGCCTTTTGGATGGTGCCATTTTGAGGGAGCATGACTTATGCTAGGCAGTTGAGTTCTCTGCTGAAGTTTGGTCAGGACGGAGCCCCAGCTGTGCGTAAGATACACGATACCACACGGCTGTATACACAGAGGGGTATTGCAGATGGGATCTGAAAGCTTTTTGGGGTTAAGGTTGACCTGTCGTCATCTCAGGAAATTTAAACTAGTGTTTATAGAGTCTGGGTGATAGAGTGCTGTATTTTGTGAATCTCATAACTTTGTATTAGTTAAACACATGGATTGAACTCATCACTGTTCTAAGTCAGTGATCATATACAAGGTATTAAAACATTTGTCATTTTGTGCTAACCTTTTTAATCTTAATGACAGATACCTCAGCTCTAAATAATTTAGCAGAAATTTGAACTAGCAGAACTTTGAGAATAGGTCCTTAAGTAGTATAATAAGTCCTAAAGCTAAGATGCTGTTGCTTGGGTCAAGGTTCCTACAGAGGGACTGCAGAGGGGCTGCAGGGAGGAGGAGAACCAGGAGGGGCTATCACCCTGGAAGCCAAGGGAAGCCAGGCTTCAGGAAGGAAAGATGGGACAAGCAGGTTGGGGGCCGCCCTTGACAGGCCACGTGACCACCCGTGTTTGAGCACAGAGCACTTGGCCCCATCAGTGTGGTTCTCTGCAGTGGTGGAGGTGAAAGCCTGGCCGGAACGCCTTTGAGGAAGAACCGGGGACAAAGCAGAGACAGCTCTTTCAAGAGTCTCCCGGAAAAGGAGCAGAGAGAGAAAGTGGGTGTTGCAGGCAGATGGGAGTCAGAAGAGGTGTGGTGGTGTTTTTATCCCTGGTGGGAGAAATAGTGGGATGTTTGTATGCTGGTGAGAGCCATGCAGTACGGAGGGAAATGACGAACAGAGGGAGTGGGCCACCCAGGGATGTGCTGTAGGTGGGAGGCCGTCTGATCAGAAGGGCAGGTGGAGGGCGGCTTTAGGAGTTGGCTCTATGGATAGGGAGGAGGAAGACGCCTAGATGCCGGTTGGGGTGCAATTCTCTTCTGATGGCTTCCGTGTTCTCACAAAGGAATTGAGATCAGAGCATGCAGTGGGTGAGGGGGAGACACCTTGCCACGGGGTGAAATGGAGGGTGTCTTTGGGTGCTTTAGAAGCTTGTTTAATGTTTAGGGGAGAGAGAGGAGCCCCAGCCTGTCCATAACCAGGACCTTGAGTATTATGTATAGTGCCCAGGCACCATATTCGTGCTTCTTATCTAAATTATATCTCAGTCACTGTGGAAAAATATGTGAAAAATTCATGAAAAAAATGTTTTAGACGCCCATGCCCTGTTCTGGACCTCGTGTGTCAGAATTTGGAGACTACACCCTATGCATTGGTTTGCCAGGGCTTTATTTGCCAGCAGTTTCAAATCGGGGCAGTTGAAGACACTGCACCCCCCACCCCCCCACAGCAGCATTTTGGAAGTTTTATAAAGTAGAAAATAAAGAGGAATAAAAACAGCTAGCTTTCATTTATTCCGGGCCTCCTTCTCAATATTTTGTGTTATCCTTCCCCATGAGGTAAAGGCTGTTGTCTTAATTTTGCAGACCTGTGAACTGAGGCCCAGGGAGGTTAAGTAACTTGTCCAAGGTCATGCAGCTTGTAAGTGGTAGAGAGAGAGTCTGAACCTAGTGGTGTGAGTCCAGAAGCCACACCTGCACCCGCTGCATTATCCTGCCCCTGGCATAATGGCGGCTTTTTGTTAACAGCATCATTGAGCCCACATGTTCCATAAAGTAAGAAAGAAAGACTTTAATTTGAGCCACAGAAGACAGCTATTTGATAATATGCTCTTCATGCCCACACACCTGCCAGTTCTGTTGTCTTTCTTTTCCGTTCTCTTCCTCCCTCAAAGGTTCACCTGGGGACACTCTCCCATTGTTCCATCTTCCGACCTCACACCAGACCCTCTCGGGGCTGCGGCCTCTCCAGCCAGGGACCTCACAGCAGGCCGCCCTTGCTTGTCGTGGATGCCTCGAGGGGTGTTGTCTGTGTTCCAGACGACAGTCCTCACCTCTCTCCTGTCCCACAGCAACTTGTGGCTGTTTTGTCACCTCCCTGTCCAGCCGGCCTTTGACTTGCTGCTCCAAATGATGAGTTGGTCCTGGATCCTGGCTGCTTGGCAGGGAGGAGTAAAGAGCAGAGAAGTGAACTTGGGGGCGGCAGAGAGTGTCATGTGGGCCGGCCTCGGAGTCTGCATTTGTTGCTGTTGAAAACAGAAGAGAAATTGTGGTAAAAGGAGTGCATGGAGAAAATGGATTAGCTGTCTGGTTTTCAGAGAGAGAGTGCTCTGGGGGGTCAAAGGCAAGCATGCTTTAGGGGTGCAGCTCTTTCCAAGCTGTGGGGTCAGTGGTAGAGGTCTGTGTCCCACAGCAGTGAGCCCTGACGGTGGGCTGATCCCTGGAAGACCTGGGCAGGCTGGCATGGAGAGCTTGGGTTTTGTACATAGCTTTCCTACTTGGGTGACTCAGGCTGATGTCTTGTTCTCCACGTCCCTATGTTAGAACATTGGTTCTCTTAAGGTGTAATATAGACTAAACACTTGATAAGCACCCCCAAAGCAGCTTTTTAGTATCATTTGAAACCCATGTGAAAATAGAGGTGGCCGGTCTTGGAACCTGAGTGTGTCTTGAGTACTTATGAGGTGCCGTGCGTAGTGCAGTTCTCTGGAAACCAGCATCCCCCACAGTTGTCCTCCAGGCTCTGCTGCTTCCTGCTGGAGCTTCCTGCTGGGGCAGGCCACCGAGGGCTGATGATGGCTGTGGCCGGAGGCGGCCCACGCCTTGCCCTGCAGCGCCGCCTCCCCATGCTCCCAAGCCCTAGGTATGCTCTAGTTTTGTTGCGGAATGTATATCCTGTTAAAGCTGCTTTAGAAGTAAGTCTTCAGGTACAGTAGAAAATTCACTTTAATCTAGAGGTTGGACAGAATGGATTGAAATGGTTTTCTAATTCCCAGAGGTGATTTTGTTATTTTTCACAGAATTTTAGGAAGCCTTTCTGATTTGTGTTTTACTTTCTGTAATGAAACTGTTAACACAGATGATGATACAAGTGTCCTGTTCTTCTAGGTACCCAAATATATCTTGTGAGTTGCTCACTTCTGATGTCTCCCAGATGAACGATAGGCTGGGAGAAGACGAGTCCTTGCTCATGAGGTTATATAGCTTCCTCCTAAACGACTCCCCCTTGAACCCGCTACTTGCCAGTTTCTTCAGCAAGGTGCTCAGTATTCTTATCAGCAGAAAACCAGAACAGGTAAATACCATTTTCCAGAAGGTAAGTATTAGGGCTGATCATCCCCCTGAGATGATCCCCCAGTAATTGTGTTCTTGAGTGTACCTTAAGTCCAGGTTCTGTAGAGGAGTGTATTTTAAATATACTGACTTAACACTGCCTTACACATTCATCACTTAACATATTCTAACTTGACATATTCTTTTCTAAGTGCCTCACAGCTCAGCGTTGTAGTATACTTTGGTTTCCTCTTTTGACAAATAGTTAAAAGCAGGAGAACGTGGGGTGTCCATTTGTGAAGGTAGCGCCGTGGCTCAGACTGAGTGGTTGAAGGTGTGAGTGGAGTTGTAGTGACTCTGGGGAAGCGACAGTTGTTTTTTTTTTTTTTTCTTTCCCCTAATGATGCGCACAACACAAATGAGGCTTTGAATCAAGCTTTTCCACAAATGTAATTGATGATTAGTTTATACAAATGGTGATTATTTTCTGTTTTGAGTCCACTCAAAAACTTAAGTGTTTAACTTGAGATGTCTCTGTTTGTGCTTTTATTATTATTTTTTAAGTTTTTATTTATTTATTTGAGAGAGAGAGAGCAAGGGAGAGCGCGAGCATGAGCTAGGGGAGGGGCAGAGGGAGAAACAGACTCCCCGCTGAGCACGGAGCCCAAGTGGGGCTTGATCCCATGACCCTGAGATCATGACCTGAGCCAAAGGCAGACACTTACCCAACTGAGCCACCCAGGCGCCTCCAGACGTCTCTGTTTAGACTGCCGTTCCTGTCAGTAGTGCTGAGCAGAAAATCCTACTTTACTGTGGAGGGAACTGTCCCTTCCCGCTCCTCCTCCTCCCCCTCTCCCACCCCTCACATCTGTTTTGTTCTTAAACAATTCAAGATTTTCCAAGGGTCTAGTGTATGTGTAGTGGTTCTCAAAGTATGGTTTCTTGACCAGCATAATGAGTACCGCCTGAGAATTTAGTAGAAATGCAAGTTTGTAAGCCCCACCTCACACTTAATGAATCAGACACTCTGAGGGTGGGGCCCAGCGATCTGGGATTTTTAATAAGTCTTCTAGATGATTCTGATGCATACTAAAATTTCAGAGTCACTGCTCTAGTGGATACTGGTGTGTAGAAGGATGTGCTTACCAGGAGATATGATCCACTTCTGGAAACAGGCACCCAAGGAGCAACGAGAGCTTCCAAGTACAAACAGACCTGCCAGAGTGCAGCGAGCAAGGGTGTGATGCCAGGGCTGCAGTTGTTCCAACCGTCCGGGCCTGGCCTCCTCCCTCATGGAAAACAGGCTCCGTGACCTGTCCTTGCCATCAGAAGACATGGAGGGATGGGGCTATTTTAGGCCCAGTATGTCTGTCCTTTGCCAAGGCAAAGTGGATGCATGTTTTATTTTATAAAGACAAGATTGTTCTTTCATGTTCTTAATTAGGCAGGATTATCCTCCTGAATGTATTGAAATTGAGATTCTTTTTTCTTAGATAATAATCCCCAAATCATGATTACTGTAATACAGGCTGTCTTTCCCTCTTCCACTTTCTGATGAGAAATAACAGTAACTGCTGAGCATTCTAGCAAGTGCACACCGTCCCATCAGCCTGGGGTGCTCGTCCTTTCAGATGGCTGTTCCTGACATCGGCCTTCCACCTTCAACATGCTTTTTCTCTTCACTCCATTCTAGGGGAGCCCAAATTCACGGGCTCCGGTTCTCACCATACCTTTGATATAAGCGAGGATACTTGAAGCTTTCCAGGACTGAGTGTTTGTGCTGGCCTTCTGGGTCAGACATGCCTGGGCCCGGGTGATGGCATCTGCCGATGAAGTGCTGAGAAAGGGGCCTGCCAGCTCCATGGCTCCTTGTGCTTCTTGGCTTAGGACTCTTGGAATGAGAATGAGAGGATTCAGTCACCCTCACTCTTCTAGCTCTAGGAAAAGGTCAAACCTAACACCTCTCTCTCCGTTTGAGAATTGAGAGTGTAGATGAAGGTTTGCCATCCCATGAGATGTTCGTGAGGATGCATGCAGCTGCAGGTAACGAGGGAACTGGAGGCTCAGCCTGGCTTACCTGCTGCGGTCGTTCGTCAGTGCACGGCCCAGGCCGCCCAGCCGTGGGGTCCCTTCAGTGTCAGGGAGGGTAGCATCTCAGGTGTCACCCTCCATCGAGGACATCTTGCTGTCCTTGCTGTGCTGTCCACAGCACTGGCTACGGTTTGTGCCTTTGGGCTCCTGAGCTGGTACTTTTGCCACTGAAGCATGCGGTATTTTGGTCACGTCTGACCCTTTCCTCTTTCCTACTCTGCTGTGCTTTTAAAAACTACTGTGTGACTCAGTTGTGAGTGGAGTAATTGTATCTAACTTCCTGAAGGTTTATATTGTGACGTTTAACCTCCCTGTTCAGAGGAGCAGCCTGGGATGGTTGCACCTCCATTTGCACCGGATAGCATGAAGCAGTTTTTGTCCTCTCTGGCTCATCGACTTCTTCACGTGGGATAATGGCAGGATTTGTGGCTTTTGTGGCATACAGATCTAAGTTTAAACCTCAGGGCAGCCATGGTTTGGCTCTGGCAAGATACTTAACTGGTCTGCGCCTTGGTTTCCTTGTCTAGAACGCTGAGTGGGGCAACCCTACCTCGAGGGCTTCTGAGGGAGTTTGGTGAACCAGACTTAGCTGCTGCCACACTGGCCGCGCTGCTTCTGGGACTTTTGAAGAGACACTTGGTGCAGACAGACAGAAGGCTCACAAGGGTGTGCAGGACAGAATGCTCTCCCTCTTCTTGCACAGAAGAGAGCCCAGGTGGCAGTTATAACTTCTCGTGTCACTTCTGTGTAGCTGCCCATCTCTTCCCCACTCACCCTCTTTGTGTTAATCTGGTCAGGTGAACAGCTGGCCTCAAACCCACAAGTGATGTTGCTGTAGCAGGTGAGTTAGCCGCTTAGACCGACTTAAAAACACTTGATGTTTTGAATTTTTTTCTTACTTGGTAGGGACTAATTAGGATTTTGAATATTTATTCTGCATTTTAGTGTAGTCTGATGGACTTGCTTTATGTCCATAAACGGTTTAATTGTATATTCTCGTGCTTTTTATAGGTTATTCTTTGAAAATTAATAATGAAAGTGAACAGAAATAAAAGATTCTATTATGGTGTATTTATATGAGGAAATGTGTGGTAATTTGGGAGTTTTTTTCCTAAGGGTTTTGCATACTCTAACAATTAGCAGGCTTTCCAATTTTACATCTGATTACTAACTCAGCATTTGCCATTCCCTCCACTTAAGATGGTGGTGGGATTTGAGAGGGGGCAGTTTGAGGGGTCAGGGTGGAATACATTCTAAAGTTGATAGTTCCCCAGTTACGTGTCTTTCAGTTTTGGTTTGTTCTCCTCTAGATTGTGGATTTCTTAAAGAAGAAACGTGATTTTGTAGACCTTATAATAAAGCACATAGGAACTTCGGCCATCATGGATTTGTTGCTCAGGCTCCTGACATGCATCGAGCCTCCGCAGCCCAGGCAAGATGTGCTGAATGTGAGTAGAATTAGGACTCCTGCCCTGGGGTGGGGAGTGGCCCAGGAGCCAACAGGGCTGCTGGGTGTTGAGAGGGATTCCAGGGGGTTGGGAGGAGGCGAAGGTTGTCTGAGAAACTTGGGGGTGGGGTGGGGAGGAGGGCAGCGTGGGGAAGGAAGGTGGTTCCACGGTGTAGGAAGAGATTACCAGTTTGCAGGATTCGTTTTCGAGATGTGCACATCCGGAGGTGCCTGGGATGTTTCTTTGTGAGGGGTTCTTTACCCTTTGCCGGTTTGATTTTCAGTGGGAGTGGGGCAGTGGAATGGGTTGAAAATGTGTTTAAAGCTGGTCTTGTGGTAAGAGCAGAAGACTGGGAGTTACAGATCTCATCTGAGGATGCCATGAGGCATCGATCTTGAGAGCGTGACTACACTACAGGGTCATGGCCGCAAGGATGGGTTCGGGTGTTTCCAGGAAATCAGCCTTCAGGGTAACGTTCCTCTTGTGGGTAGTTTAGGATCATAGAAGGAGAAGGAGAATGGAGCTTATTTCCAAAAGCACACATATTTTAAAGTTTTGGTAGATGGTTATTTTAGGATACGTGCTCCTCTTGAAGAGCTGTCTTAAGTGGAATTTGGGTGGGAAGCGGGAGAGTGTGAGTAACTGGAAGACGAGGTTTCTCACGGGCTCTTATCTTTGCCCCTTCTTGTCTTCTGTCTCCTCCTTTTCCAGAACCTTCCCCAACCCACTCCATCCTTAATACTCAGCCTCGAACCCCAGCACTTACTCATTTCTTTGAAATTAGTTTTATTGGAAATACTGATTTTAATTAAAAACTCCAAGAACCAGAGGAGGGGCAGGAGGGTCTGTCAGGTGGTACTCCAGGAAAGGCATGTTCTGCTGAGGTGAGCAGGCACGCCCAGGCATGTGCTTGTGTAAGGGGGTGGGGTCGGGGCTGGGTCGGTAGAACCAAGCAGAAGTCTCTTGAGAACCATGGTCATTGTGAGGACACCAGCTGAGGATACCTAGTGAATGTCCTGGAGTTGCCTGTGGCAAGGGACCCTAAACTGGGGTGCTAGTTCCTTTTAGGTGTGTTTTTGTGAGTATCTTTTCTCAGAAGATGTTGAGGATTCCAGGAAAGGTTGTTGAGGGCAGTGAGAGAGGTCACCTTTACATTTGGATTGCTCTAGGGGGGAATTATTAAATAGAGTTTCTTAGAATTCCTTTGGTCACTTCTGGGTTGAATTTTGGGGCCATTTCTAAAGAATAGATGCACTTCTGGAGGGATGTAGTGACAGTTAGTAAAGGCTTAGGTTGGGGGAAGGGTAGCTAGAAACTCTGATTTGGGTGCCCGTCATGGGGGAGTTACTGATGGCTGCGGAGGCAGTAGGAGTGAGGGGCTGACCGTTTCATAGCCCACAGAGTTTCCTTCCTTCTCCCTTGGTGGTCATGACCCCCTGCCCATCGCTACTAAAGTGTGGCCCCAAGTGTCACCTGAGGACTCAGGTCTCACCTCTGCCCTACTGAACCAAAATCTGCATTTTGGCAAGATCCCCAGGAGGGTGATTCATGTGCCCATTTTGAAACTGATCTTAAAATGTAAAGTTGGACCTCTAGCTTTGTGCCCTCTAGTAGCTTTGTTTGCATTTTCCTGGGGCACCTTTTCTCTTTAAGGAGCAGGCAGCTGTGCCCTTAGCAAATGGTGTTTGATTTCTTGCCACCCAGCCCCATGCATCCGCCCTCCGCGCCCCCCTCCCCCCGTTTCCCTTTGACCTTTGGGTTTTGTTTTGAGGTTGTTTTTGTTTTTGTGTCCTTTCTTGGTTGTAAGTGCCTTGTTTATTATGTTGCCTCTGTTCCTGCCTAACAGTCTACTAGCTGATACTTAATTTATTCTCCCTTATTCTTCTCTTCCTATTTTCATTTACGGCAGTACTTCACGTGTAGATGAGAAAGAGCTTGTCCTAGGCAGGATACTAGCTCCTTACTAACTTACTAACTC